>NW_006159550.1:4826855-4860170 GCF_000334495.1 Tupaia belangeri chinensis | reverse complement strand
TGTGGAAGAGGGAGGAGACAGCCAGTTTCCCCACAATTTCTGCAAAATGAGCCTCCACCCTGGTGCCATTCTCAGATCAGACAAAAAGCAAACTGAATAAACGGAATGAAAGTCCTGGTGGGACCATCGCAGTCTGTAATGCTGAACGCTGGCATTCCGTCACTCAGGCTGGAGTCACAATACGGGAAAACGACATGTGTGAACCAGCCTCTAATCCAGGCTCAAGTGACACAGTGAGGCAGCGCTGGGATGAACTCTCCACCAGCTGCCCACAGTGAAGGGAACGGCGACCCGTTCTCACACAAGTCAGATACAAATGGCGGCCTTCATGACTGAGCATGGTGCTGTCTAGAAATAGACAGGTCTTATCAATGGGTATTGTATAAAAATAGAAATGTTTGGAGAAAGACGTTAAAGATTAGAAGGTATTTTAATAAACCTCTAACAGATACAAAACCTTAAAAATGTGAAATTTTAATTAATCTGGGGAGCATGAAGGTGATTCTTTTAGACTAATTGGTCATATTTATTTATGTAGTTAGCGCTTTCTTCCTTTATTTTATTCATGTACTTTTTATTATTCATACATTAAATCGCTATACATCATTTAGATTGCGAGGAGACTTTACCCAGCACAATATACACCTCAGTCCAGCCCAGCTGAGACCACCACACACATCCTCGTCAACAGGTAACAAACCTTGTCTGTGTCCCACAAGCGTCTTACCTCTCACCTTCCCCCCATTTAAATTTGCTACACTCTTCCCCTCTCACACAGGTGATATTTTTTAGTTTACCCACACTCACTGTAGAAGGAAAACTGCCTTGAATTTTCTATTTTACTCCTCATATATACTTTTATAAAAATACTTTTTTGCCATAAGGCACATATACTCACCAGAGAGAAAAAGACAGAAACAGAGAGAGGAAAAGTAAGAAATTAAACCCCAGGGGCAATGGCCATGCCACAATCCCTTCTCCATTTTCTCCTCAGGATTTTGGGCAGGTACACACAAATGCCCCACATGATTTTCAAGCTACCAGGTCCAGGACTAGAACAGCTGTTGGCCATATAGGACTCCAGAGCTTTAACCAGCATCCCAAAGGCTGGCCCCCAATATGCTTCTTTGCATTTCACAAGGACAGCGAAATGCTCTTCTGAGATTCCCTGCCCTCTTTAGTAATTACTGATTTCCCATCCCCCCTGCAAAATCTGCATGAGTTTTCTTTTGCACCAGTTTTTCTGTTGGTGCAAATTCTATTTGTAGATTTACTGAACGCTGAATGTAGCTTTCGCACAGAAAGTGGCTGGCACAGTTCTAAAGTCTGTCCACATAGAAGTGTGACCTCCTGTAAATGCACTTTGACAGGCGAATGCTGACAATGCTATTTCTCGCCTTTAAAGCCTTTACTCCACGATGTTCTCAAACTGTGTCTTACCTGCATTGTCAAATACAATCCTTAACAACAAATCAAAGAGGAGACATCATGACCCTGTTTTCAGGGGTTAGAACAAGGGGATGAATGAGGCCATCTATTGTCCTGGGCCCCCAGTTGCAAGGCAGCAGAAGAAAGACTGGCCAGTCAGGTACCTCTGGTCCCAGTGACCTTCCGGGCCCCTGTTGAGACTACAACCCCATCTCTCAAACAGGGACTCTGAGAACCTGCAGAGGGACTCTCAAAGTTCTATACGTTCTTCATAAAAATTCAGGCTACAGGGACCAGCAGTTGTTGTAATGGCTATGTCACTGGATTCCCGTGCAGTCGACCGCAGCTTGGGTCCCAGACCTGGTGGCTTAAACTCACGTCAGGAGCATGTGTGTGCGTGCCAAGATCCTGAGAGGAGAATGGAGGAGAAGGGATTGCGGCGTGGCCATCCCCCCAGGGGGTGATTTCTAGCTTTCTGTCTCTCTGTCTCTCTTTCTGACAAGCCCATGCACCCTGTAGCAAAAACCTGTCCAAAAAAATTTAAAAATTCAGGCTACTCAAGGGACCACCAGATGGCGTAATGGTTACGTTACTGGTCTCCCACCTAGTCAACTACAGTTCAAGTCCCAGATCCAGCAGCTTAAAACACATGCATTCATGTGCAGGCATGCCAAAAATCCCAAAAGAATGGAGAAGGGATTGTGGCGTGGACATCCCCCACTCAGGGGTGATTTCTTGCTTTCTGTCTCCCTGTCTCTCTCTCTGTCTTTCCAGTGAATGCATGCACCCTATAGAAAAAAAACCTCTCTAAAAAAGTTTAGGCTACTCAAATATTTTTTATTCTCTTATAAGCCAAATGAATCCTCTTAAATACGTTCAAGTCAGAATTCAGAGATCAAGGATGAAAAGAAGCATTCAATTACAGTGGCCCTATGCTCAGACTTTGGAATAAATCTGAGTTTATACTCCAGTAACTTGCAACTTGCTAGCCATCTGTCCTTGGGCAATTAATTCAGCTTTTTTGAGCCTCAGTTTTTTCATGCATAGCATGGGAGTAATAGTACCTAGTAGGATTACCATGAGTAATAAAGATAATAAATCCACTGTACATGCCATATAAGACATACTACAAGTAGAAACAGAAGCTAATGTTATTAATTACTATTTTTTTGAGAGATTTTTGCTATAGGGCGCATGTGCTCACCAGAAAGACAGAGAAAAACAGACAGAAAGTGAGAAATCACCCCCCAGGGGGGATGGCAATGCCTCAATCCCTTCTCCTCCATTCTCCTCTCAGGATCTTGGGCATGCACACACACGTGCCTGGTGTGAGTTTAAGCCACCAGGTTCGGGACTTGAACCACGGTTGACTACATGGGAGTCCAGCGATGTAGCCGTAAGCCCAACTGCTGGTCCCTATTAATTACTATTAAAAACAATGTGTATGTCCGTGACTATGTAAAATTACTGTCATCAAATATCCATATCAACTTGACTGCCTTAAAAATGAGTAGCTGGCTATCCCACTTCTGACACACTTCTTGGGACCAGCAGGTGGCGTGGTGGTTAAGGCGCTCGACACTCCCACATGGCCGACCAGGGTTCGAGTCCTGAATCCGATGGCTTGCTTTCTCACTTCCTCTCTCTCTCACTCTCACCCTCACCCTCTGTCTCTCTCTGGTCGAATTAAAAAAAAAAAAAATACAAAATAAAATAAATAATTATAAAGAAAAAAAAAAGAGTAGCTGGCTTCCTCAGGTCCACCTACTCAGTTTTGACCCCCTAATCTCGAGAGCTATCCTTTAAAGACTTAAGATCAGAGAATAATTTAATAGAGCCACAAAAAGGGGCTGTCTGTTCATGTAGTATTGCTTTGTAAGAGGGCTGGCAGCTCCACCACCACATGGTGAAACACCGTGAGCTGCATTTCCCCTTGACACGGGAAAACACTCGTCTTTCCCCAACTCTTACCTACATCGCCGTTACAGAAGGTTGGCTGTGATGCCAATCATCAAACTTTTTGGGATTTTGATCTTAAGTACCGTTTTACCATCAGAAATCTAGAAGCCATGCTCTAGAATGTGCTTCTAAAAAGTGAGTCTTGCTGTAGAAACCACAGTAGAGGGAGATCATCCACTGGGACAACTCACCAATTATAGTAATAATAACTCTCTTCTGTGCCATGCATCATGAGATGTCTCCTGCCAGGAATATTGAAGTTTGTTGTTAAGGCACTGAAGCTTTTCTGGTATAGGCACAATGTGAGCACAATCCTCACGCCTACCTAGCCTGGGCATGACTTCATGGCAAATGCATTCACTTCTCCACCCTCTGACATGGGGTGCCATCTGTCATGTTTTGACCAATGAGTATTAGTTACCATGATATAAACAAAGGCTTGGAATGTGCTTCTGTGGTTGATGAGTTTACACAGAATCAGCGTGGCCCCTAATTCCATAACAGATGTCCTTATAAGAGGAAAATCCGGATTCCCGAGGTACAAGGAGAGTGCTGTGTGAAGACACGAAGCACACAGACACACCGGGGAGATGCCACACGATGGAGAGGCAGAGACTGGAGTGCTGCATGTATCCAACAGAGATTGCCAGCAGCCCCCAGAGCTAGGAGGGAGTCAGGGCAGGAGCCTCTCCAGGGCTTTCAGAGAGCACAGTCCTGCCCACGCCTTGATCCCAGGCGTCCAGCCTCCAAAACTGCTACTCACTTTATGATACTTTGTTAAGTCAGGTCTAGGAAGTTAATACAATATGCTGGATTGCTTTTGTAAGAAACTTAAAAATTGAGTCTATTAGGTCATTGGGAAAGTTATGACATACTTTTCTGTGTTTTTCTTTGCAAAAATACGTCAGGACCTTTCCCAATGACCCAATAAATTCATATGGAAATTGTTATAAGACCTAGAATAGGTAAATAACTGAAAAAAAAGGAACAAAGTGGAATGATTAACCTTGTCTTATTTTAAGGCATTATAAAGTGACACTAATCAAGTCAGCATGGTGCCAGCACAAGGCAGGCAGGCAGATCTACGGAAAAGAGAGTCCAAAATAGAGCCATGTGCATATATGAGAGAACATCGGGAAGCTTGTGGAAAATGGAAGTAAAATAGAAGTTTATTTTGGTGCAAAACGTAACTGAAATCTATGTATAGTTTTTTTCTTTTTTTTTTCTTTTTAGAGATATTTGTTATGGGGTGCATGCACTTGCTGAAGAAACAGAGAGAGGCAGAGAGACAAAGAGTGAGAAATCATCCCCCCAGGGGGGATGGCCACGCCACAATCCCCTCCTCTCCCTTCTCCTCTCAGGATTTTGTGCACACATGCACAGGTGCCTTGCATAAGTTCAAGCCAAGGGTCCGGGACTCAAATCGCAGTTGGCCATGTGTAAGCCCAGTGCCTTCATCACTATGCCACCTGCTGGCCCCTATAGTTTCTTCAAAATATGCATTTTCTATGAACTTTCTGAGGACCTCTCATATATGGAAAACTAATTTTCTACAGAAGTATAAAGATAATTCAATGCAGGATAGACATTTTAACAACTGAATTATTGTATGTGAAGTAATAAACTGCATTCCGCCATGTCCTAATCAGTCACAGGCCTAAATCTAAGGCCTCCAGTCAGAAAACCTCTAGAAAAATGTAAGAGAAAACCTTCATGACTATGATGTTAGGTTAGGCAGAGATTTTTTTAGATGTGACACAAAATATATACCATTAGAAAATGGGTAACTTGGGCTGGCAGGTGGCGTGGTGGTTAAAGGCTCTGGATTCCCACATGGTCAACCATGGTTCAAGTCCTGGACCTGGTGGCTTGCTTTCTCAACTTCCCTTTCTCTCTCTCTTTTTCTGTCTCTCTCTGGTCAAATTAAAAATAATAATAATAACAACAACAACAGCAACAAATGGAATTAAATAGTTCTTTTTTAAAAATAGGTAATTTGAACTTCATCAAAATAAAATGCTTCTACTTCTGAAATAACGCCATTAAAGAGAATGAAAATGAAGCTACACACTGGAAGAAAATATTTGAAATTATATACCTGATACAGGACTCACACATGAAATGGAAAAAGAATTCTAAAAACTCAATTAAAAATAAAAAATAAATACAGGAACAAAAGTTTTCAATAAACACTTTATCAAAATGACATACGATGTTAAACAAGTACATGAGAGGATGCTTAATGTCACTAGTTATCAGGGGTTTGCAACTTAAAATGATAACAAAATGCCACTCTATACCTCTTAGGGCAAAATTAAAAAGACTAACGATACCAAGTATTCACAAAGATAGGGAAGAACAGGAACCCTTACACAATGCCGACGAAAATAAAGTAGTACAATTCCTTTTAAAAAGTTTGCCAACAGTTTCTTTTAAAACTCAATTTATTGGGACCAGCAGTTAGTGTAATGGCTATGTCGCTGGACTCCCATGTAGTCAACCGTGGTTCGAGTCCCGGACCCGGTGGCTTAAACTCATGCCGGGCGTGTGTGCGTGCCCAAGATCCCGAGAGGAGAATGGAGGAGAAGGTATTGTGGCATGGCCATTCCCCCTGGGGGGTGATTTCTCACTTTCTGTCTCTCTCTGTCTTTCTGGCGAGCGCATGCGTCCTATAGCAAAAACTTCTCAAAAAAAAAAAAATCACTTTATTCCTACTACTTACTTCAGCCAGATCATTCCTAGGAGTTTGCCAAGAGCAGCGACAGCATGTACACACAGACTTGCATACATGTGTTCATACCTATTTATTTATTTTAGCTCAAAATTAGAAACACCAAATACCCAGGTATCCAACAGATGAAGAGGAACTGGGATATATCCCATAGATGGAATATCACTCAGTAAGGAATGAACTACAATATGTTCTACACGTGAATGAATCCCACACTAGTCATGCTTAATAAAAGAAACCAGGCTGAGGACAGCAGCCGGCATAGTGATTAAGGTGCTGGACCTCCCACATGGCTGACCATGGTTTGAGTCCCAGTCCCAGCGGCTTGAAACACGCTGGCGCATGTGCATGTGTGTGCAAAATCCTGAAAGCAGAAGGGAGTGAAGGGATTGCAGCGTGGCCATCCCTCGGGGAGGAGGGGTGTGATTTCTTGCTTCTCTCTCTCTCTCTCTTCATCTCTGTCTGTCTGGTGAACACATGTGTCCTATAGCAAAAAAAAAAAAAAAAAGAAGAAGAAGAAGAAGCCAGGCCAATGAGTCACATGCTGTATGATTCCGCTTACATAAAATTTTAGGAAACACAAACTAATGTAAATGATGGAAAAGGGTCTGTGTCGCCTGGAGGTGGTGGGCCACGAGAAAAGGAGTTAGAGTGGTTATAAAGTAACACAAGGGAACTTTGGAGGTGACAGATACAGTATGTGTCGCCTGGAGGTGGTGGGCCACGAGAAAAGGAGTTAGAGTGGTTATAAAGTAACACAAGGGAACTTTGGAGGTGACACATACAGTAACTATCTGAATTTGGTGATGGGTTCTTGAATGTGCACATATATCAAAATCTATCAAATTGCATACTTTAAGTATTCATTTTATTGTAAGTAAATCATATATTAATAAAGGCAGTTAACAAAAGAAAAGGACCAAATAGAAGATGGATCAAGCCTCTTCTGCGTAGCCTCACGACAGAGTTCTGCTGCTATTCAAAACGAGACTGCAGAGGCCAGTGGCCTGTGGTTAAGGGAGCTGGATCCCACATGGCTGACTGTAGTTCAAATCCCAGACCTGATGGCTTGAAAAACATACTGGGCACATGTGTGATCACACCCCGTTAGAGGGTCTTTCTTCTTCTTTTCTCTCTCTCTCTCTGTCTCTCTCTGGCAGACACATTCACCCTTCGGTCAATTTAAAGAATAAGCAAATAAAATAAAATAATAAAATAAATACTGAATTTTGATAGGGAATCTTTGTTACATTCATAGTAAAAAAATTATCATAAGTTATAAAACTGATAAAACTCCAAAAACATACATTCTGTCACCTTATAAATGAAAAAAGGGGGCATTAGACTTACAAAAATGAGTTTTGCTGAAAAATAGATTTATACTTTCTGATTTTTACTTTTTCTTCTTTGTAATTTGCTAATTTTTTTTATATTAGCCATTCATCCTTTTAGGTGTTACTTACATATGCATACGAGGTAACAAGAGATTTCAGCTTACAGCTAGAGCCACAGAACATTTAGAAGTGAAATAGTCTCCCAACCACTCCTATAACCATACCATGCGCACACACACACACACACACACACACACTCACACGTGCGTGATTTCCTAAATCATTACACAATCTGATCCGGATTATGATGATGCCATGCATGCTACTTCTTCTATTTTTTTTTCTCTCATAAGCGTATTCTGAGAACCTTTAATGATTTCCTAAATCATTACACAATCTGATCCGGATTATGATGATGCCATGCATGCTACTTCTTCTATTTTTTTTTCTCTCATAAGCGTATTCTGAGAACCTTTAATACATCCTACTTACTCTTTTGGCCACACAACTTCCCAATGAGACAGAGGAGGTCAAATAAAGAGATTTAAGATAGAAAAGTTAAACCATTTTTTTAGGAGCAAGGCCAGTCTGGAGTTATTTTTCATGTAATAAAAATGCTTTCATCTAAGATTCACAAAATAATTTACAATCTCTAAAAGTGAGTAAAGTTACAGAATTTTGTCAATGATTATGATGAAGTGGCAGCCTGGGGAAATTTAACTTCATGGTTAGACGCCTACAGCTGTAGACAGCTGCAGAGGGCCATCATGGTTAATGTGAAGAATGGAATTAATTGTAGTATATTGACAGGTTCAAGAACTTGATATTTGCACTCTTAGAATGGAACATCTTTCAATCATTTAAAATGATGTGGTCAAGTATTTGTCCCCTCTCACTCCCCAAATCATTGTGTATTCACAGAGCTAAGAAAACAGTACAATGCAGACCCTTGTACCCAGGCCTAACTTAGGGACTGTCCCCCTCGCCACATTGGCTGCATATGCCAGCCTTCATCTACACAGCCCTGCAAGTCCCTGAGGACCTAACACACAGTAAACTAAACCTCGCAGGGAGCTGTTCCGCTAGTTTGTTCTGTTCTGGTTTTGACTGGAATGGCTGTTCAATTGCAAGGTCATTCTCTCCCTAGCACGTCATGGGTTTTGTCACTGCTGTTCTATACGCTATGGCTGAGAGTGTAAATGCCAGCAGGCATGAGAATAGGGATAGGCCTCTGCTTGCAATGAGCCCTTGTTAGGACCAGTGGGTGGACAGATGGCCGTACTGGCGGGCTGAAGACCCTCCTACATCCTGGTATTTGCCAACAATATCACCAATGTAGAACCAGACAAGTCCACGAACTAGAGGACGTGCCTCCCGAACATTAGGAGACAAAGTGAAGCAGGATTGGTCACTCACGGGCATCTGGTGGAGGAAGGACCCGCTCTCCTTCCGGTGCTAAAAGGCTGGCCCATGTGGCCTACGGCATTCTACGTCTGCCAGGAAGAGGACAGGGCTGCTCCACTTAGAGGAGGGATCATGACTGTAGTTCACAGAACTAGTGCTGGGGCTAAGCTGAAGGCAGCCTTGTGCGTCACCTGTGCAGGGCGTGCAGCTAGTCAGTAGCTGTTCTGGTTCCACAGACAGGAAGAGTCCGGGCACTGTCACAGGCTCTGGGTCTGAGAAACATTAACTACTGGGGAGCTAAACAATACAATGGTTTAAAGTATGTTCACAGGCCAGGTGGGGGCACAGTGGAGACACAACGAGGCCCACGGGCACACGCCTCCCTGCACACGCTGGGCACACGCGTGTATCCATGCTCTGGGCCAGCTGAGAACAGGGTGGGTCAGAGCATGGACCCTAGAGGACATGCCTGTCTTCCTCTTTCTGTCTGTCTCTGAGAAAAAATAAACTTTACAAACACTTGAACATTAAACAAGGTATTTTTAGGCCCAGCCACAGTGGCACACAGGTAGCAGCACTGCTCGGAGGGCTGGAAGCTACCGAAGCGGCTCAGATTCAGTCTCTGGGCCGACCTGAATGTGCTGGGTGTGGCTGTACACACCAGTGACCCCGGCTAATCGGGAGGCTGGGCAGGAGGGTCAGAGGAAGGTCAGAATACCTCTCTCTACCTCTCTCCATCTCTGTCATAAAGGGGAAAAAGAAAAGAAATTAAGCAGACCAGATGAAAACTAAGTAATTCGGGTATCCCCACTCAGAGAGCAGAGAATGACACCAACAGCCCACTAGGGCAATAAACTGACTACATTTGGCCTCGACATGCCCTGGACAATTCCCTCCTTTCCTGTGTTCTTCTTACGGACTCTATCTTACAATCCTGTTAATATGTGCAGTTTGAGAAATGTCAAGTGACAGAAGGGAACACACCCACTGACCAGAAATGCCAATGTTTCAAACCAGGTTACAACTCCTCAGCCTGTGGGTAGCAGACAGGTCCAGGAGGCAGGCTGGCCCCGTCAGCACCGCAGAGATAAGAAGGGCATTTCACGAGCTGATTTCAAAGGCTGAAATCTATTTTGGTTTGATTGGCTAGGAAAACCGGGATGAGTTCACACACGTAAGTCAGAGGCAGTACTGGGCCGGAAACGCATGTGGCAGAGGTTAATGGTGATCGGAACTGGCAGGCTGCGCTCCTGCCCTGCCGGCCAGCTCAGCAGGCATCCAGCAGGAGAGAGGAGCAGGGCTGAGGAGCAAGCCTGCCTGCTCACAGCACAATCCCTCTGGATGTGTAAAGGAGGGACCAGATCAAAGAGCAAAAACATGCAACATCATTGTTGGGGAAAGACTTGGGAAAAATACTCGAGGGTATGAAAGGAATTCTAAAATCTTTCCTTCCTCTCTGCCACTGAAGGATACAGTCCCCACCCTGGCCTGCACTTCATGGGTCTCCCACACTCGCAGACTTTGCTTGGACATTTCTGGGTCTCCCTCTGGCAGTAGGGACTGGCCACAGCTGCAGTGTCATCCGACCAGGGCACTCTGGGTTTGCACCACACCTGCACGGGCCCTGGTCCCCACCTCTCCTTTTGAACCACTCCCCACCCTTTTCCATTTGTAGGGTTGATATGTCACAGGGACTCAGGCTCACATGCACGGAGTTGTTCCAGACCGGATTCCCAGAGGGCGGCTGCGAGCACACTGCTCCCTCTGGCTGGCATCTCACTTACAGGGCCCCGGAGGACTGGCCATCAGAACGCTGCTGTCAGGCTCATCTCAAGTGACTGGAATTGTTCATGTGGACCGAGGCCCGCAGCAGTCTACGTGTGAGCAGGGACCCAGTCCCTGGGAAGGCGCTGGAGGAAAGGCTGAACGTCAGCCGGACCGAGGTCCGCAGCAATCTACGTGTGAGCAGGGACCCAGTCCCCGGAAGGCGCTGGAGGAAAGGCTGAACGTCAGCTTTAAAGCCAGTTCATCAAGTTAGAACACTGATAGAAAGCAGTCCTGGGCTTTCACCATAGCCTAGTGGCTAAGGGAGCTGTGTCCAGCATGGTTCAAATCCCAGCCCCGGAGGCTTGAAAACACGCTGAGTGCATGCGTGAGCAGGCCCCACATCTCAACAGGATCGAGGAATGAAGGAGAAAGGATTGTGGCAAGACTGTGTGCCATGGGGAAAGGACTTTCTCCCTCCCCCGCTGTCTCTCTAAACGTGTACACACTGACGAGCACTTTTTAAAAACAAAGGAAGAGGCCCAAATATTTTCTTAAGAAAACAGAGAAGGTGGCACAGAGGGGAGCGAGAACCTTGCATATGCATGTACATGCATGTATATACCTACACATATATGTACATTTACATATATATATGATTTATTTCTTTCTTGATCTCTTGCTAACATCTTATTTATATGCATAGACTTGGTTTCCAAACACACAAAATGTAAATGTAAATTTTATATATATTTATATCTATATCTATATAGATAGATGTGTGTGTTTATACATATGTGTGCGTATATATACATAAATGTATTGTGTGCATACATATATATGTGTATATATGAGCAATGCCTTAGCAGCATGCACCCCATGGCTGACTCTGTCACATGACATCTTAAATCTTCATTTCTTAAAATGTCTTTACCAAATACCTATTTCCCAAGAACAGGATATTTGTAGGGGGAAGAGGAGATGGTTTCTGGCTTACACAAAGCTAAATGGGGCTTTTGCTACAGAATTTCTGAGCCTCCCATGTTGCCGACATGAACTACCAAAACTTGAAGAGGGATGCAGCGACTCCCAGCCTCATACAGCCAAAGACTCCCTTCACCCTCACAGAATTCAGGAAAACTAGTGTCCCTCAAGAACATATTTTGAAAAATACTATTTTAAAAGAACAATGTAGGGACATACATACACATAAAGGATTTATTTCTATTTAAACTCTTGGGAGGGAAAAATGGGGAAGGAAGGGTTTGTCCCATAGAAGGTCCATTTTTGCAAATGAACCACAAAAGCAAGATACACCTTTTGGTCTGACCGATCTGGCACCTCCCTGTAAACAGATTTAAGGTCTGGGACATTAGAGGGCTCTGTAGGCCCATGGGGTTTCTGTGTTCAAGCTCCAGACACACAGAAGAGTCACCACTGTGACAGCACTGGGTGCATGGGAGACACCAAGCGTCAGAGACTGGACACATCTCAAGTACGGCATTTTGAGCTCCTGGCAGGATTAACACAAATGCTTTTCTTTTCCATTAAGCATGATAAAAATAGCAAACCAGGGACACAGACCAGCTTCTCAATGTAGGATGACATATTTGGGAAAAAAATTCATACTAAAATTAAAATATAAATGGATCATTCTATGTTATTATATGTACCAGAGACAAACTTTCTCACATACACCTCAGCTTTCCAGCTTTATTTATTTATTTATTTATTCAAATTTGACCAGAGAGAGACAGCATGCATGAGAGAGATGAGAGAGAGAAAGAGAGAGAAAATGAGAAAGCAACCCTCTAGGTCCGGGACTTGAACCATGGTTGGCCATGTGGAAATCCAGCACCCTTTACCACCATGCCACCTGTTGGCCCGCTTTCCAATTTTTAATACCCTACTTCCTTGTAGTTAGCCTCACATTTTCCCAGACATTCCTATTTCTCTCTTTCATCTACTTGTGCACTGTCAAACACCTTTTCATCCAGGTAGGACGATCCATTCGCTTATCCATATCACTCAACAGTCAACCTGATGAACATGTCTAAGATTTTAAGCACATGTGCATGTAAGGGGGCTTCACAGGTTCATGGAAAAATGGAATTGAAGTATGAGTTTATTTTGGTGCAAAGAAAATTTTAAATCCATGCGTTTTTTTCTTAATATTTATAACACACACTTTTAAAAGACCCTTTGTATATATATGTGTTCAGCAGCCCTAAATGGGGAACATTTTCAGTCACACTATCTGACATGGAGCAATTAGAAATGGTCCGTCATAACCAGCACGTGACTCAGCTGAGTATTTCCATGGAAGCTCTTAGTTCATGATGGTGTTTTGCTATTGCTGGGTTTTTATTTTTGTTTTTTTTGTTTGTTTGGGGTTTTTTTGAGAGGTTTTTGTAATAGGGCACGTGCATTCACCAGAGAGAGACCGAGAGAAAGAGAGAGAATGCAAGAAATCACCTGCCCCCAGGGGAGATGGCCACGCCATAGTCCCTTCTCCTCTCAGGAGTTCGAGCACGCACGCGCACATGCCCAACAGCGGTCGACTACATGGGAGTCCAGCAATGTAACCATTAGGCCATTTGCTGGTCCCTGTTGTTGCTGTTTTTAAGGTTTATGGCATAGGGTGTGTGTCCTTGCAGGAGAGAGACAGTGAGAATAAAGTGAGAAATCGCTCCCATGGGGAAATGGCCACACTGCAATCCTTCGCCTCCAATATCCTCCTGGGACTTTCGGCACACACACAAGTACACGAGCCCAGCGTGATTTCCAAGACGCCAGCTCCAGACTTTGAACTGTGGTTGGCCAGGTGGGAGTCCAACGCCTTAACCACTACAGCACCTGCTGGTCCCACACTTCTGCTCTTTGTTACGGGCACAGATTTATTCCACCTGGAATCCTGATGACTTGAAGCAGTGGTTCCCACAGTGTGCTCCCAAGACCAGCAGCCTCAGCACCACCAGGGAGCTAATGAGAAATGCAGCTTTTTAAAGTTCATTTATTAATTTCTTCCATGAGCAAGGGAGAGACAGGTACACCCATAAGGATCTTCAAACCAGGATCCACCCACACCCTCAGCCAGCCAGACCACAGGCATGTGCATGTACTTGGCATGTACAGGGCGGCTTCAGGATGTGAACCCAGGACTTTTCCATGTGGGTCTAGACTTGCATAGCATTGTGCTACCCCCAAACCAAGAAATGCAGATTCTTGACCCCACCCTGGACCAGCTACATGGAAACTCTGCTGGATGGGCTGAAGTAACACAGGAGCTATTTATATTTACAAAGGAACGAACAACTGAGAAAACGGTCATGGTCCATCAGGAAAGGGCAGCGACTCTACATTGTTTTTGTTTTTAATTTTTGGAGAGGTTTTTGCTACAGGGTGCTTGTGCTCACCAGAAAGACAGAGAGAGACAGAGACACAGAAAGCAATAAATCACCCACCGGAGGGATGGTCACGCCACAATCCCTTCTCCTCCTTTCTCCTCTTGGGATCTTGGGCACGTATGCACACACACCCAGTGTGAGTTTAAGCCACCGAGTCCGGGACTCAAACCATGGTCGACTACATGGGAGTCTAGTGACATAGCCATTACACGAACTGCTGGTCACTGCATCTTTACATTCTTAAGTCAAACTAGGTCATATCCCTCAATGAGTGAGAACATAGGCAGAATAATGACTCCTCCACACCACCTTGCCATGTGACCAACGGCCATTCTGCAGGAGGAAATCCTTTAAGCCGTACTCGGTGGTCTAGCCACTGGAGCTGAGATGCTTCACGGATTCAGAAGAAAATAGAAATTTTCTTCTGCTTCTGCCCAGATGAAAATAAATCAGCATAAATCAGGTTGTACCCAAGAAAATGCACCCCCAGAATGTGTCTGGTGGCTTGTCTTTTGCGATCTCCTGGCAGACTGAGGGAGGTGACACGCAGGCGGTAAGTCACGTGAGCCGTGGTAGAAAGGCCCTCGGTTGGCACGGAGCACACGCTCGGCCCAGGCCATCCGCTCTGCCTGCAGTGCGCCTTTCAGGACTTCAGGGGATCCTTGCCTTCTGGACAGCACTGCCTCTCCCCCACCTGCTGAATTTTCTATTACTTTCATTTAAAACATCATCCAAAGTAACGCTCCCTGAGAGCTGAGAAGCCTCTCTGAGTACTCGTGATTTTCTGAAGTCTTAGGTTTCTTTTTCTATCCCTTTTCCCCCTCATCATGAAGGGTCCTTTATCTATGAGCTAGCAAACTCCAAATAAGAAAACATTTAAAGGGACCAGTAGTTGGTGTAATGGCTATGTCGCTGGACTCCCATGTAGTCGACCGTGGTTCAAGTGTCAGACCCAGCGGCTCAAACTCACACTGGGCACGTGTGCATGGGTGCCCAAGATCCCAAGAGGAGAATGGAGGAGAAGGTATTGCGGTTTAGCCATTCCCTTGGGGGTGATTTCTCACTTTCTGTCTCTCTGACTCTTTCTGGCAAGTGCACATGCCCTATAGCAAAAACCTCTCCAAAAAAAGAAAAAAAGGAAAGAAAGAAGAGATTTAAAAAGAAAACACTCGCTCGTCTTTATTTCAGAACGACCCTGTATATACGCTCTCTCTGCTTCCATCGGTGGATCTGCTATGGTGGATCTACATGGGGAGACTGGCCCAGCAGTCTCCGCGTGTGATGGAACCGGGGGGCTGAAGGTCCCGGCAAAAGAGACTGAGTATGGGCATTATCACCCTAACGCTCTAATCGTGAAATGTGTGCACCAAAGAAGACAATGAAGCTGGTTTGTAGCAAATGCAAAGGAACACCACAACTTGGAAATGAAACATGTTCACCTGTGGTGCCAGGCACCTTGATCCTTGCACTGGGTAAGATCCTCCAGCTCTAAACACTGTCCCTGGCCGTGCCTCCTATCCAGGGACATACGATTTGCTCAGCCACCGATAAACGTACAATTCTCCCTTCTCTAAGGAGCTGTGAAATCACATTTCAAGCCCTAGTTAGCTTACCAAATCTGGCATCTCATACAGACAAGTGACGAAGGAAAACTACAATCCGAAGCATCGTGTCTCTTGATAAATATCCTCCCCAGGGAAGACAAACCCAGATCTGCCACTGATTGCTCCTGGGTTTTCATTTTCTGAGTTCTCTAATAATACACGATCTTGGCTGTAACCAAAGAGCTGCAGTCATAACTGGGATCGGATACACGGTGCTGTTATGGGGTACTCACTCATTATAGGGCTGCGTTAGCACCTTCTGCAAATGTAAGCTTTACTTCTGACACTGAGAAAACTAAGAGGAAACAGCACTGGCATGACTTCTCTGGCGACTTTCACTTGTGAGAGATGGTTTCCATCTCTAGGAACAACTCTGGAAGTCACAACTATTCTTTTTTTTTTTTTTTTCTGCTATACAGTGTGTATGCTCTCCAGACAGAGAGAAAGAGAGTGCACGAGCAAGAAAAAGTAAGCACACCCCCCCACCCCCGCCCCGGGGAATGGCCACCCTGGATCCCTTCTCTTCCATTCTCCCCTCGGGATTTTGGGCATACACCCACATGTGCCCAGTGTATTTTTTAGGCTGCCAGGTCTGGGACTTGAACCACTCAGTCGGACATGTGGAATCCAGTATCTAAACTGCCATGCTACTGCTGGGCAGTCACAACTATCCTTGAGTCAATGAGACAGCACAGCCACTAACAGGGACAGGCCTGCAGGTGGCTGTGGGTGGGACAGGTTTATGGAGGTACCTTTGAAAGCAGTGAGAGGGCTGACATTTCCCTTGGCCTGTTCAGGCTGGGATGTGACCCTGCGGAAGGGCGAAGGCTTTAGAGTCACTCACCTCTTGCAATTACATGATTCCATCCTCCACGAGGAATCAAAACAAAATAACAGGGCCAGCAGGTGGCATGGTGGTTAAGAGTGCTGGACTCCCACATGGTCAGCCATGGCTCGAGGCCCGGACCTGGTGGTTTGCATTCTCACTTTCCTTCTCTCTCTGTCCCTTTCTGGTCAAATTAAAATAAAACTAAAGTTAAATAAAATAATTCTTTAAAAACAAAACAAAAAAATGAAATAACAGGAGGCACAAGACTAAATGAGTACCCAGGCAGAGCCCAGCGCAGTGGCACAGGCTGTAGGACGCTACTGCACAATACGCACCCACACGGGAGGCCTGGATTCGGACACCAGGTCGACCTGAACCTGCCCGCCACATCCACAGGCACTGTGACTCCTAGCTGGCTGGAGCCTCGGCGGAGGACTGAGGTGTGTTGAGACCTTTACGAGGCACCTGTCTGTCTCTCACACACAAAAGAAACAAATGAAAACATATACAAAGGCTCACTGAAGTGCCCGTGAAATAACAGAAAAATTCAAGTAAACCATGGCCAGGAATTAGGGGTTGGCATATCCAACTGACAGAATATTGTGGTTAACTATGTTTTTGCAAAGATAATATGATGACATGAAAACAATGCTCACTAAAATTAACTAGAGAAATCAGAAGTACCTAACAATACAATCTTAATTTTGTGGTACAAAAATCAATTTATACTCAGAGGGAAAAAAATAAAACTAAAAGAAAATAGACCAAAATGCCTTTGTGGCTATATCAGAGTAGTATGATGAAAGTGTTATTAAAATTCTTTTTTTTCTTGTTTTGATTACATTTTTGTTTTAATTTAAAATGTTTTCAAACATGTAGCAAATTTGCAAAACCACTCATATATCCATAATTCTGCCTATTGAACACCCATATATCCACAATTCTGCCTATTTTTGAACTTTTGAAGTAGGTGATTCACCACACACATATGCAGACACTTTATAGAGACAAACATTTTCCCCCAAACCCTTTGAAAGGAACTTACAGACATCATGACATTGTACCTCGAAGTGCTCCAATATGAGTCTCTAAGGAATGGTGCATTCCCAACTTTTGTACCTATATATTACCTAATGTAAGCTCCTTTCAAATTTTCTCATTGATCCTAAAATACTTTTTTTAATTGTTAAAATCCTTCATTTTATCCCATTCAGTATTGTTCGGATTTTCTACTACTCATTAAAGGAAAAAAAAAAAAGTACTTTCAAATACTGCACATCTCTATCTAAGAATGCTGTAGACACACCAAACAATTAAACCTGAATTGAAATTAAAGTCTTACTGGTGACTCTAATGTCTGGCCCTGAGAGCCCCCCTGCCACCAGCTCTCATGGGCAGCCCAGCGGGCACCAGGCACTCACCTGAGACGGTGTTGTCACACTGATTTCTGGAACAAAGTTGTCCTCAAAGAAATTGATGATGTTCTCCTGTTGCAGCTCCTTGGTGGGGGTGACTTTGGGCAGAGGTGGGACAGGAGGCCCCTTCCTTGTCTAGGAAGCATTAAATATAAACGTGAAATCAAAGAATGTGTGAGAAATGCAGAAATGCCGCGTGGACATATTGAGCTTTGGTGGAAACAGGGATGGGTCTAGCATGGGCCTGCCTGGTGCAGGGAAGAGCACCGGCTCTGCGGGCAGCTGTCTGCCCACGGACAGGGCAGGGTCCAGTGGGGGAAGCCCAGGCTCTGATTCCACGCATCACAACGCAAGGCCCATGCACCACGCTGCAGGGCCAGGGGCCAACACTGTTAAAGTGGAACGAAGATCATGATTTCTCTGAACTGAAAATGATCTCGCACGGCACTCAGAATTCCAAACGTAAAATCAAGCAAGCTTTCACTGGAAGCAGTGAGCCCAGCTACACTCAGGGATGCGGACAGTGAGAATTTGGGAGTCCTGGGGCTAGCTGGTGGCTGCAGCTGGACTGTGACTTAGCAGTAGTACAACACATTGCTCTGTAAAGGTGAAGCATGTGGGAAGGTTCTAGGTTCAGAACCCGGGACCTCCCTGAAATACCAGGTGTGTACATGCGCATGGTCCAGGGCTGACTGAGGCTGGCAGGGGGGGGGGGGGGGGGGGCATGGTACAAGGACCCTCCTGGGGGGCTTATTTCTCTGTTTTTCTCATTCATGAGAGAAAAATATGAATAAACTTAAAGATGCTTAAAGAATCAAAGGTGACGGCTTTCCTTACTTTCAACCACATACAGGAAAATCTGAACCGGACTTAGGATCCAGTTTCCTACAGGCAAGTAAGGAAAAAAGGGCGGCAGTTTTTCTCCATGGCGACCTCTGCCTGATCTTTCTGTTTCTTCCAACGCTTTGCTCCACGTATTCTGTATATATAGTTCTGTGAAGTGGCTTCTTATGCACAATACACCGCACGCGACAGAGAGGCAGACATGCCACGGAACCACGACTGCCTTTCATGGCAGTGCCTCCCCCGAGTGTACGAAAGCAACAGCAGAGAGAAGGTGTCTTAGAGAAGGGGGATTTAATGGAGCCTTGAAAGAAACGCTTCGGAGAGCAGAAGATGGGAGCAGAGGAAGTCCACGCGCCTCCGCAAGTCAAAGTGGTGAGAAGGCCCCGCAGACTCAAACACACGGCATGCAAAGACACAGAAAAAGCAAATATAAAAAATGGATGGATGGAGGGAGGGAGGGAGGGAGGGATGGATGGATGGATGGATTGATGGGTTGATTGATTGCTAAGGGAGGCTTGTGCCTGTCAGAGAGAGACAGAGGAAGGGAGAGGAGAAAGCCCCCTTCAGGCCAGTGTCTCCCTTCTGTTGGGAGTTCAGGGACGCACATACTCCTGGTGTGTTTTTCAAGTCACTAGGTCCAGCATTTGAACCGCAGCTGACCGACTTTATAGGATCTGGCTCCCTTAACCATGAGGTCATGGGGCCAAACCGTGGTAGATTTCTTAGTGACAATGACAAAGTTAAAAGCCTCTTACCTGTTTCCCCGATCAGAAACTTGCCTCACAGCCCAGTACCCTGGCATGGCCCCAGATGGGGTCACCTCAGTGTGAGTTCTTCTACACCTCCCACCTGCACGTTGGCCGCGCTGGTGCAGGAGATGCAGGTGCCAGGGTATGATTAGGACTGGCCGTGGGGCTCGGGAGAGGTGAAGGCTCCTCAGGGGGTGATGGCGTCTTTGCAATGCGAAGAGGACCGGAATCGCTAGACGGACACAGGGGTTAGGGACAGTCTTCTAGGGAACAGGACTTGTTTCCATCCAGAGGGCTCCCTAAGCCTAGTGGGGTGTCTGGTAATCTCTCCCCTCCAGATTTATTCTGGCCTTCAGCGACTGCGATGGCGAGAAAAGGTACAACGTGCCGTCCGCCGTGAGCCAGGCCCCACCTGCACGTATCAGCTGTGACCTTCGCAGCAGGCTGCGTTCCAGAAGCTGCTTTCCTGTCCCCACTTTTCAGGTGAATAACCCTGACATAATCCAGAAATCTGGGGGGTTTGAATTCACGTCTTAGTAAAACAAACCCCCTGCTCTTTGCCGACTGAGCAAGCTATTCCAACTCTTCCAACCATAAACTGAAAAAAACTTTACTAATTTTGCTTTTGATTTACAAGAAAATCTTGCCATGTTGCAATCTGTGGAAAAACTGACTCTGGACATTGTAAATGTTATATTAAAAGGCGTGTTAATAAAGACATTGGCAAGGTGCTTTCTAGTAACATCTAGGAATAAATTCACTAATGACTTGTCTTTCTGCACTTTATGAAACAATGACTCAACTCAGACACCTTGACATATGCAAGGAGATCACAGCTGGGCGAGGCAGTGATGGGCACTGAGCCCGCACGCTCCCGGCGCCGGGCCAGGGTCTCGTGCAGCCTGAGCTGACTGACACGCCGCTCAGACACATCCCGCTCTCCGAGGGTTTCTAACGTCTATAGGTCGGAGGAGCACAGCCTACACACCAGAGTTAGAAGCACACACCATACAGGAAAATCTGAACCGGACTTAGGATCCAGTTTCCTACAGGCAAGTAAGGAAAAAAGGGCGGCAGCTTTTCTCCATGGCGACCTCTGCCTGGTCTTTCTGTTTCTTCCAACGCTTTGCTCCACGTATTCTGTATATATAGTTCTGTGAAGTGGCTTCTTATGCACAATACACCGCACGCGACAGAGAGGCAGACATGCCACGGAACCACGACTGCCTTTCATGGCAGTGCCTCCCCCGAGTGTACGAAAGCAACAGCAGAGAGAAGGTGTCTTAGAGAAGGGGGATTTAATGGAGCCTTGAAAGAAACGCTTCGGAGAGCAGAAGATGGGAGCAGAGGAAGTCCACGCGCCTCCGCAAGTCAAAGTGGTGAGAAGGCCCCACAGACTCAAACACACGGCATGCAAAGACACAGAAAAAGCAAATACAAAAAATGGATGGAGGGAGGGAGGGATGGATGGATGGATGGATTGATGGGTTGATTGATTGCTAAGGGATGCTTGTGCCTGTCAGAGAGAGACAGAGGAAGGGAGAGGAGAAAGCCCCCTTCAGGCCAGTGTCTCCCTTCTGTTGGGAGTTCAGGGACGCACATACTCCTGGTGTGTTTTTCAAGTCACTAGGTCCAGCATTTGAACCGCAGCTGACCGACTTTATAGGATCTGGCTCCCTTAACCATGAGGTCATGGGGCCAAACCGTGGTAGATTTCTTAGTGACAATGACAAAGTTAAAAGCCTCTTACCTGTTTCCCCGATCAGAAACTTGCCTCACACCCCAGCACCCTGGCATGGCCCCAGATGGGGTCACCTCGGTGTGAGTTCTTCTACCCCTCCCACCTGCAGACTGCCGCTCCCTACCTGTGAAGGTGACCTTGGCCGCGCTGGTGCAGGAGATGCAGGTGCCAGGGTATGATTAGGACTGGCCGTGGGGCTCGGGAGAGGTGAAGGCTCCTCAGGGGGTGATGGCGTCTTTGCAATGCGAAGAGGACCGGAATCGCTAGACGGACACAGGGGTTAGGGACAGTCTTCTAGGGAACAGGACTTGTTTCCATCCAGAGGGCTCCCTAAGCCTAGTGGGGTGTCTGGTAATCTCTCCCCTCCAGATTTATTCTGGCCTTCAGCGACTGCGATGGCGAGAAAAGGTACAACGTGCCGTCCGCCGTGAGCCAGGCCCCACCTGCACGTATCAGCTGTGACCTTCGCAGCAGGCTGCGTTCCAGTCCCCACTTTTCAGGTGAATAACCCTGACATAATCCAGAAATCTGGGGGGTTTGAATTCACGTCTTAGTAAAACAAACCCCCTGCTCTTTGCCGACTGAGCAAGCTATTCCAACTCTTCCAACCATAAACTGAAAAAAACTTGACTAATTTTGCTTTTGATTTACAAGAAAATCTTGCCATGTTGCAATCTGTGGAAAAACTGACTCTGGACATTGTAAATGTTATATTAAAAGGCGTGTTAATAAAGACATTGGCAAGGTGCTTTCTAGTAACATCTAGGAATAAATTCACTAATGACTTGTCTTTCTGCACTTTATGAAACAATGACTCAACTCAGACACCTTGACATATGCAAGGAGATCACAGCTGGGCGAGGCAGTGATGGGCACTGAGCCCGCACGCTCCCGGCGCCGGGCCAGGGTCTCGTGCAGCCTGAGCTGACTGACACGCCGCTCAGACACATCCCGCTCTCCGAGGGTTTCTAACGTCTATAGGTCGGAGGAGCACAGCCTACACACCAGAGTTAGAAGCACACACAACAGCACGGTCTCTATGTTCAAGGGGCCACGGGAGCCGGGTTCTCTAGAGAGACAACGCGGACGCGCTGCATGATTGGCCGTGCACTAGCAATCATGGCCTCTGGGGGCAGCCCCAACCTACACCTGCTAGCCGTCACTGAGCTCACTCACCACCTCAGTCTGCAGAGGAACGTGGAGGAAACAGAAGGAACACTCGGTAAGTGGCCGAGGTCGGCTCTATGCACTCCGTCCGACCCACGCACTGAATTTTCAGGCTCACCTGTCCTTGTCACTTCCGTATTCAAGGAGCAATCCTTGAATGCTTCATGTACTTCATTTCAAAAATACCCACAAGTGCTTTGGATATGTCTGTTCTAACTCTGCCTTTGCTGCAAGCCCAGTATCGCAGTAATTGTAGTAAAAGCAGTAGCTCTTCCTGTGTTCATGACACACAGGACTCCCTGGCAGCACCCTAATGCACTGCTCACTTGAGCAGCTCCTGCAGGACTGTTGGCATGGACGGTCCACAGGATGGGAAAGAGAAAACTGGCAGTCTTCGAAGGGACCCACACTCACAATGTAGACGCTGATGGGAGTCAGACCGTGTATGTTACAAACACTGACCAATATGGAATCCACACACAGAGTGTCATGACTGCACAGCAGTCATTTAGTTCAATAGCATCTCATTACTTTTCCTATTGATCAAAAACAAGTAGTAACAAGGCCTTTAATCGGAGAGGTTATTGACTCATCAAGGAAGGCAAACCAAGTTCGCAGCAGAGTCATAAAAAGGAAAGCTGGGCCCGCTGACGTCCAGCTCAAGGCCGGCTAGCCCGAATCTCTGGGTGCATGATATCTCAGGAGAATCGGACAGAGGGATTCCGGCATCGCAGGAGGAAGCGGGTGTGGGGCTGAGCCCTGACAAGGTGGACAGCTTAGCAGGTCACGACCTTCGGTGGACTTGGCGGCCAGGCTCGCGGCAGCCCTGTGCACCCGGACAGAAGAATGCGGCACTCCTGGCTCAAGGGAGGAGGCCAGTGATGGTGAGGTCTCACCGCCTTCCCTTTCCTGTCCCAGAATGGACTCACCAGAAATGCTAGCACCAACAATCAGAATCAGGACTAGCTGTCAGGGGTTTGGAGACTCCCTCTCTTCTCCAGAGGAAGTAACAAGTGCACGACTAGAAACTATTATGTATTGAACCCTCACACTGTTGCCCTCGAGTTCCACGGAGAGTGGAGAAGGGCAAAGAGTTGATTCTGCTGTGACAAGAACCTTCAGTGGGTAATCGCAGACCGGAAGTAAAAGCCATAGCAAAGAACTAAGGCTACGGTCAGGCTCCAGGCAGAAAGGCTTCTCTGAGACCGTATCAGAGGAAGGGAACGGTGTGTGCAGGTCCACAGACCCCAGGCTTCCGACAAGCTCCATGGGACTGCCCAGAGCCGAGCTCGGCGCTGAGGGGCACGGCCTACCTGGGAGCGCCTTGAATGGTGAAGGCCTTGTCGGCGTGCTGGTCGCCCAGTTTCGTCATCACTTCATACAGTTTGTGGCAGAGCTGAGGAGACAGAGATCGCGTGTCTATTAGCTGCGGGTCATCCTGGTGCCAACTCTGGCTATTCTCCCTGGGCGGGAAATAGTTTATTGAGAAACTAAGGCTCTTATGACAGTTTGGATGGCTTCGGGATAACTGAAATTCTGTAATAGTCCAAATTTAAAAACTGAAATAAACTAACCACAAACAAACTTTTTAAACCATCAAAATAGGGTCAGCAGGTAGCAGGATGGTTAAGACGCTGGATCCCACATGGCCGACTGCATGTTCGAGTCCCGGACATTGTGGATTGAGAAACAGGCGAGGTGCGTGTGCACGCCCAAAACCCTGGAGAGAGCAGAGGAAAGGAATCGTGTTATGCCCCTCCCCCCCAAGCAGGTGATTTCTTACTTTCCGTCTCTCTGTCTCTGTGTCCCTGTCCACAAGCACTATGGCAAAACTCTAAAAATAAATAAGTAAAATAAAAAATGTTTTTATTCACCTGAGTATGGAGCAAAAAAATGAAGCTAGGGTTGATTCTACCAGAAACAGGCACCCAGCCACCCTGTTGAACTAAGAAAGCATTCATCAAGAACAGCGCTTCTGATTTTCTGAATATCTGGAGACCAATTTCTCATCAGCTTGAAGTACCACTTAAAATCCCACTTTATGAATGAACAGAAAAAAGAAGAGGCTGAGGCTATGACAAAATTTTCAGAAGATAGACCTGTGTGGTCCCAACAAAGCAGAGAGGTTATCGGGAGTGATAACAGACTCAAGGAAACATGCAACTAGGCAAAGTCTTCGGATCATACTGTGCTGTTTTACTTCCAAAATAAACCTTTCTTTACTTTATATTCCACATGTAAAAACGATCGCTACTCACCACTGCAATCTCCTTATGGAACTTGGCCTCAAGGCTAGAGACGTTTTTGAAAGTATTGACATAAAATCCAACTCGTCTACCGTGTGGAAACACAAAGAGAAGACAGGGGAGACCAGTCAGCAAAAACGGATTTGTAACAACAATGAAAGGCATTAAAATCAGTTTTCCTAGGACCAGCAGATGGCGGAATGATTACGTTGGTGGACTCCCACGTAGTCGACCATGGTTTGAGTCCCAGACCCGATAGCTTATTCACACCAGGAACTTGTGCATGTATGTCCAAAGTCCTGAGAGGAGAATGGCGAAGGGACTGTGGCGTGGCCATCCCCCTTAGGGATGATTTCTTACTTTCTATTTTTCTGTATCTCTCTGTCTCTCCAGCAAGTGCACGTGGCCTATAGCAAAAACGTCTCTCAAACAAAAAACAAGACAACAAAAGAAGTTTTTCTTTAAATAATTTTGAGTAACATTGGATTAAATAAAATACTTAACCTAAATTATGTTCAACTTTTCCTCTCTGTTAATGAATAGAAAAACATCTTTGACCCAGAACATGGCCTCTCTTAAAATTCACTTACACTCTGACACCAGTTACCAAGCCTTGGGGTGCATTCACTGGAGTCACCGGCAGGTTTGGTGCTGTTTCAGGGTTCAGAACAAGGAGGAAACGAGTTTGCCTTTCTTGGGACCAGCAGATGGTGTAATAGTTACGTTTTGGGACTCCCATGTAGTCAACTGTGGTTGAAGTCCTGGACCCAGCAGCTTAAACTCACAACGAGTGCATGTGCATGCATACCCAAAATCCCAGGGGGAGAGCGGAGGAGAAGGGATTGCAGCATGGCCATCCGCCAAGAGATGATTTCTCATTTTCTGTCTCTCTGTCTCTCCAACAGGCACACGTGCCCTATAGCAAAAATCTCTCTCTACAAGGGAGAGAGAGAGAGATTGTATTTTTTTTTTTGGAGAGATTTTTCCTATAGGATGCATGCACTCACTAGAAAGAGAGGGAGAGACAGAGAGAGAGAAAGCAAGAAATCACCCCCCATTTGGGATGGACATGGTGTAGTCTGTCCTTTACTCTTCTATCAGGATCTTGAGCATGAGTTTCAACTCATCAGGTACTGGACTCGAACCGCAATCAGTCACGTGGAAGTCCAGCACTTTAACTACTATACCACCTGCTAGTTTTAAGAGTTTGCATTTCTAACAAGGCAGTCAGCAGTCACAGTCCCCAATCTTTTGGCATCATGGGCCAGTCTTATAAAAGACAATTTTTCCATGGACGGGAGCAGGAGGTAAGATTTCAGAATGATTCAAGTACATTTACTGTGTACTCTATTTCAATTACACTCTAACTTGTATTTGTATTACAATGTATTTGGGTTACATTGCATTTGTGTTAGCATGTATTTGTGTTACCATGTATTTGTGTTATAATATATTTGTGTTACAATGTATGTGTTACCATGTACTTGTGTTACATTGCATTTGTGTTGCATTGTACTTTTGTTACACTGTATTTGAGTTGAATTATTATAACAATAAGGACTAGTACTGGTCTGAGGCCCTGAGGTTGGGGACCCCTGTTCTAAGTGACATTGATGCTGCTGGTTCAGAAAAAAACCTTTGAACTACTACCTAAGAGTTTAGATACTTTTTAAACTTGTATTTTAAAATTACTTTTGATATTATTTCCCTTTTTTTTTTTTCCCAATTGCCACAGGTGTAGACACTTATCAGAGAGAGACAGAAAAGACAGAGAGAAAGAGAGAAAGCAGCCCCCAGTGGAGCATGGTCACATAGCAACCCTTCTCCTCCAAGGCTCAGTCCTTTGGGATTTAGGGTATGCTCAGTGGTTTTTCAAGATGCTGGGTCCAGGATTCAAACTTTGGTCAGCTATGTGGGAGCCAACACTCTTAACCATTAACTATGGGGCTAGCCCTACTTTTTTTTCCCTTTAAAACAGGGTCTCGCTGTGTCATGATCTCCTGCGTTAACCTCCCACCGAGCAGAGACTACAGGTATGCTACCACATCTGGCTCCTTTTCAGACTGTGTTCTGCTGCACTGTCCAGGCCATCCTGAATCTTGCACTCTCCCTGCCTCAGCCTCCCAGTGTTGCTGAAATTGCAGGCATGTGACAGCACTTCCAGCCTTTAGACTGGACCAGGAATGGAATCCATGCCTCCTGAAGTGATCCTGGCCTGCAGGGCCGTGTGCTAGCAACACACTCCACTGAAGCTGGACTGCTTATATTTTAGGTATGAATATTGTCCAAATCCCAAGACTGAGAAGTTTATTATTAATTTTTATAAAATAGAAATGGTCTAGTTTCAGTATCGTGCATTTGGGATTTGAAATCTGTCTAACAGAGAGACACAGGAAACACACAAATGAATTCCAACTGTTCAGCCAAAGCAAGAGCGTGCTACTACTGAGCAAGTGAAAGCACGGCTGCCCACTCCCAGCGCTGCAGGCACTCTGTGGGGCAAAGTCAGCGGGCGTCATCTGGGCCTCATCAAAGCTCCTCCATCCTCATGTTTGGGTCCCTAATAGTAAGCACAGCACCCAGAGGTAGATCCTGCTGGTCCTCCCAGGATAAGGCCCCTCTGTCTCTAAGTGAAAGCTCTTTGGACTCTATATTAATTCAATTTTTCTGAGCCCATCTGAATAAATTACTTAAATTTATGTTCTTGTTTAAGTGACATTCTCAAAAATATCCCCAAAATCCTGTTGCTTAATTAGATACTAAATTTCAATCAAGAACCAAGTACTTGTTCTGTTTTATTTTTAATTCTTTTCTTTTTTTTTAGAGGTTTTTGCTATAGAAAAGATGTGCTTTCCAGACAGAGAGACAGAAAGTGAGAAATCACCCCCCAGGGGGGATGGCCACGCCACAGTCCCTTCTCCTCCATTCTCCTCTCGGGATCTTGGGCACGCACGCACATGCGCCCAGCGTGAGTTTAAGTCACTGGGTCCGGGACTTGAACCGCGGTTGACTACCTGGGAGTCCAGTGACACTACCTGGAGCCATTACGCTAACTGCTGGTCACGAGAACCAAGTATTTGTTTTGGACTCAGATGAAAACATTTGATGGATCCAATACAAAGGATCTTTAAGAAGTTCAAGGAAAATGCATATTATGAAAAAACTATGTATGCATTTCAAAATATTTTTATACCAAAATAAACTTGTACTTCTAATTCCATTTTTCACAAGTTTTGGACAACTCCTTGAATACAGAGTAGCATCTTTCCCAAGCATTTACAGTATAGATGAGGAATAAGATATGCCTCAATACTGTAGGCCACCCATCTCATTTACACCTGAGATACAAGAGCAGGAAAAATGGGCTCCCTGGGGTTGGGCTGCCCTTTGCTCTACTATTAATGGGGGGGGTTAAGTTTCTTTCTTTCTTCTATGAGAAAGAGAGCGAAGCACTGCCAACAGGGTCTTCATGCCACAATCAAGCCCCAGCTTTAGCCAGAACCGGCTCAGAAGCACACGCACACCCAGTGCGCTTGGAGTGGCCTCCAGATGTGAACCTGGGCCTCCCACACAGGTTCTGGGTCCCTGCTCAGCCCTCTCTGTTCTTACTTACAATGGAAACAGAGTAAGGAAAGACGCAGATTACGAAGCCACAGGTAAGTGTTACTACAAAGGGCCGTTCGTGATGAAATATCAAAAATCGAGTGGACACAAGCGGAAACAGCTAAAGGGATGGAAAGAGAGGGGAGTAAGAGGCCCTATCACAGCTGTAAACACCTGCTCGAGAGCCCAGGACTGTCAGGTTTAAACAGACGGCGGGCCCACACGGGAGGGAGCGTGCAGCCCGAGGTGGCAGGCCTCTGTTCTACTTTTCTTGATTTTCCAACACAACGAATAAAACTCTAATGACTAAAACATTGGGCACAGCTTGCTCCCTTCTGTGCATTAAGTTTCTTACTTTTTAATTTATTTTTTATTTTGCCAGAGGCACACACACTTGCCAGAGACAGAGATAGAGAGAGAAACTGAGAAGCAACCCCCATGGGGAATGACCATGCTGCGACCGTTCTCCTCTCTCTCTCTCTCTCTCTCTCTCTCTCCTTTTGGGACTCTGGGTTCACATGCACATGAGTCCAGCAGACTACTCAAACCACTGGGTCCGGGATCCAAGCTGCACCATTGGCCGTCTGTGACCCGGTCCCCGCAACCACCACGCCATGGGGTGACCTGGTCTCTTGAAGATAAATGCTCATGTAAGGCGTGCTGCCCATGTAAGGCGTGCTGCCCGTGTAAGGCGTGCTGCCCGTGTAAGGCGTGATGCTCGTGCAAGGCGTGCTGCCCGTGTAAGGCGTGATTCTCGTGTAAGGCGTGCTGCCCGTGTAAGGCGTGGTTCTCGTGTAAGGCGTGGTGCCCATGTAAGGCGTGATGCCCGTGTAAGACGTGCTGCCCGTGTAAGGCGTGGTGCCCGTGTAAGGCGTGATGCCCGTGCAAGGCGTGGTGCCCGTGTAAGGCGTGGTGCCCGTGTAAGGCATGATGCCCGTGTAAGGCGTGGTGCCCATGTAAGGCGTGGTGCCCATGTAAGGTGTGTACAATGGAAGCTCTCAAGGTCACTGCCAAACTGTTCCCAAGGCTGGGCCATTGACAGTCTGCCAACTCTGAATGTCACCTTACAGATAACTTTTGTAAAAGTTCACACCTCACTGCCTTTTAAATTTACAGCCATTTTGGTAAAGATAATGTTTTTTGTCCATGTATTTACTGCCTGTTTGTATGTCTCCATGTTTCTTCGCTAACGTTTTAGATTTGTCCTCTCTGACCAGCTTGGAAGGGCATTTTCTTTCAACATACTGAAAGTGAGATACATTAAACAAAAAAGAATTCCCATTTCTCTATGTTTAAGTTTCATTTTCTGATATACATGACATTTTGAGTCGTTGTATCAATTATTATTTAGAGAAATAACTGAAGTACCAAAAACAAACACCTAATTTGGAATAACTAAACAAACGTGTCATTTTCTATTTTTATTGTTTCTTTCTTGAATTTAAAATTTAAATTCACTGGTTTGGGGGTTTTTTAAAGTTCATGGAAAAACTATGCATGGATTTCAATTTTTTTTAATAAAAAACTTGGACTTTAATTCCATTTTTCTACACAGTTTTTGAAGTCCCCTTGTATTTATTTTTAAGTGTTCAGCATTTTTAATGCAGTTTATTACATGGTGATTGTCTCTAATTTATGAAATCAGAGACTTGTTTGAAGTGGAAAACGCTTTTGACTAGTCATTATTTAGCCCAACCCAATCCAGGCACCTAGCAGGCAGGTGGTAAATATTCCACGGATCAATAATTGAATAAACAGGTGCCAGCAAGCAGCACAGTGGTTAAGCCACTGCATTCTCACACGGCTGATTGCAGTTCGAATCCCAGATCCAGCGGCTTAAAAATCATGCAGGTGCATGTGTGCAGTACCCAAAATTCTGAGAGGAAAACGGAGGAGAAGGCTGTGGCATGGCCACTCCCCCGAAAGATGATTTCTCACTTTCCCTCTCTTTGTCTCTCTCCAGTAAGTATATGTGCCCCTGGAAAAAAAAACAATTAGGGAACGAATAGGTCAATAAATACACAGATGTGGCATTTGTTCTATCTGTCCTGATGTAACCCTGGCTTGTAAAAGCAACAGTGTCACAGCAGTGAAATACACAAACACAAAGAGTACCAGGTACTATCAGCATTCGGGTGTTATCTGCTTGGAAGGTTCATTTCACAGTCTCCATAAACATGGGACTCTGAGACATCCCCATGTCCCCAGAGGACTTCTCAATGGCATCTGCAGGCCCTTTCCGATCAGTTGTCAAAAGCAACTTAGTGTCTCTATTAGGATGCTTCTGACAGAAAGAATGAACAGCTGAGCTTATCACAGCCCCAACATGCACACCCTTCCCTGTAGGGGTGTCACTGCTCCCCGTGAGACCCCCTGCAGGAAGGAAGCAGCCTCTGCTATCCCTCATTTACCCTGGAGACAGACAGACAGACGAGTGCGAGAAGGCGTTCTTCTCCTGCTCTGCCCTGACCCCTGTAGCTCACGTACACTCGCTCCTCCGAGTAGCCCTCACGTGCAGGCTCTTCCCTTTTTTTTTTCACTGTCCACAGTCACATGCCTCACGGCTTCTCCCCTCTCCTCTCCTCACCCTAACAACGCAGCAGCTCTCAGTGTCCGTGAGACACGGCATCCTAGTCACGCCCGTTCCGCAATGACCCCTGCCCCTCCTGGTGTGGCCAGCGCTCACAACTGCCCACGTCTGACATGGGGCAAGCCGGTGGCCCACCCACTGCCCTAATTCCCTGGCCATGGGACCCCCAATTCCTTCACTTCTACTTGCATTTTTTATTTTTTTAAATTTGCTAGAGGTGCCTGCACTGGCTGGAGAAGAACTGAGTGAGAGACAGAAAGAAAGTGGAAGTGAGAAAGCACCTCCATGGGGCATGGTCACACCGCAATCCCTTCTCCTTCATTCTCCTTTTGGGATCTTGGGCATGCACACACACGTGCCAGCGTGCTTTTCAAGCAGCTAGGTCCAGTACTCGAACCACATGTCGGCCGTGTGGGACCCGTGCCACCAGCTGGCCCTCCTGCTTTTCTCAGACCTCTGAGATCAGTGCCCCTTTCCTTCCAGACTACTCCACTCATGCTTCGCATCCCGCTTTACCAAGCCTGCACCCTGTGGCACGTTCCTCAACACTCTCTGGCCAGTCCTGTCAACACCCTTAGTCTCCACTCGACCCACAGTTTTCCATCTTCAACCATCCCACCATCGCACTTCCTGTGCTCTCTTCTCAAATGACAAAAGCTACTTTAAAAGGCTTCCCTCCCAACCATCCCTCACATCTGCTGCTGCTGCTCCTGTGCTTCACAGTCAAGGTCGTCAATACAGCCAGCCACACCTGTGGTGCTGTTCACTCCTCACCCCCACCCCCCGGGTCTCCAAGGCCTGACATCTCAGTGCAGCTTCGGCTCCCACTCCCACTGACGCCTCCCCGGAGGGCCACCACAGGAGGCACCTGTACACCTCATCTGCCTCATCTGCTAGTCCGCCACAAATGCCACTCCTGGAACGTCCTGGTTTAAAATTCTCTCCATTCTGGCTTTGTGAGATGCTCTCTTCCAGGGCTCCTGCGACATCTTTGACTACTAGGTTTCTCTGCAGCCTCCTCTTCTGCACCTCCGGAAAGATCTCCGCTCTCCAAGGTGCTGCCTTTGGCCTTCATCTTGCCATTTATTTTTCATCTCCTTGACCATCTACCTCACCAGCTCTCTTGGTATCACTACTGCCCAAGGGTGATGACTGGTAAAGCATTTTTTCTTTAGCTCCATATTTAGGTAACTCGATATCTTTTGAACTGTCTAATAACTCTTCACACACAGCATACATAAAATGAAAGCCAGAATTTTTCCAAAACTTTATATATCGTCTGTCTTCTTGAGACATGCCTTTTCTAACTGACCAAACCACAGAAGTTTCTTCATTCCATGTCACTGTATTAAATTAACTCATTTATTATTTTATTTTCTGTATTTAATCTACCATCTGATTATCTCATTCTTTAATTCTTTTCTCGGTAACTGCCTTTCCTCATCCTTCAATGTAAGCTCCAAGAAAGCAAACCTTTCACTACAGGATTTTTAGCATCTAAAATCACTTGAAGAAATTGGTCCACAGTGAGTGATCGATAAAATTGGTTAAGTTAATGACAAATGAATCTGATCCTTGCCTCTCTCTGCAAGCCACTCCTGACATTTTCACTCAGACCTTAAGCTACACTAAACTAGTTAAATTTATGCATGTCCTACATCAGCCTATGTGACATTTTACCAAACGACTTTATTCATTTTAAATGATTTAGTTCAAGCATTGCCTTTGGAGTCCTTCCTTCAGTGTCTCTCACATCTCTTGTGAATGATAAGCTTCTTAAGACACGCAAACATGGGCCCAGCTCTGGTGTAGTGGGTAAAACCTTGACTCCTGCATGGCCTACCGAGCCCTAGACCCAGCAGTTTGAAACTTACACAAGGCACCTGCGCATGAGTGCCCCAAATCCCAGAAGCAGAATGGAGAAGGAATTGTGGCATAGCCATACCTGCTGGGGGACGATTTCTCACTTTCCTTCTCAGTCTCTCTGTCTCTCCCACGAGCACATGTGCCTCACGGCAAAAACCTTAGAGAAAAAACATACCTTCTTTTAAAATTCAACCTGCATTCCTCTCTGGATAGTAGTTTCTCTTTTCCTTTACATATCCAAAATTTTGAAATGTTTCTACATGTGGCAGTGATAAAAGAATTAGCGAGGGAAGACATAAGACACACTGAAGCCATCAGCAGAACGGCAGGCATAGGTTCTACCCGGTCAGTGATTACAGTAACGACAGACTGAGTACAGTAACCAGAAGACAGAAGTCAGAGAATGGCTAATGTGCACACACACAATCCAGCTCTTAGTAAACACTGTCATGCCTGAGACACAATTTGGTCTCAAAGATGCTAAATATGATGACAGCTTAAAAATAGAAAGAGCTCAGCCATGCAAAGAGTAACTGAAAGAGAGTTGGAGTGGCTCTACGAACATTAGATTGAATACACGAAATTTATCACTGGAGACGAAGGAGATTTCATAAAGATAAAATGCTCAGCAC
>NW_006159550.1:4823933-4825293 GCF_000334495.1 Tupaia belangeri chinensis | reverse complement strand
TGGTATCACTACTGCCCAAGGGTGATGACTGGTAAAGCATTTTTTCTTTAGCTCCATATTTAGTTAACTCGATATCTTTTGAACTGTCTAATAACTCTTCACACACAGCATACATAAAATGAAAGCCAGAATTTTTCCAAAACTTTATATATCGTCTGTCTTCTTGAGACATGCCTTTTCTAACTGACCAAACCACAGAAGTTACTTCATTCCATGTCACTGTATTAAATTAACTCATTTATTATTTATTTTCTGTATTTAATCTACCATCTGATTATCTCATTCTTTATTTCTTTTCTCGGTAACTGCCTTTCCTCATCCTTCAATGTAAGCTCCAAGAAAGCAAACCTTTCACTACAGGATTTTTAGCATCTAAAATCACTTGAAGAAATTGGTCCACAGTGAGTGATCGATAAAATTGGTTAAGTTAATGACAAATGAATCTGATCCTTGCCTCTCTCTGCAAGCCACTCCTGACATTTTCACTCAGACCTTAAGCTACACTAAACTAGTTAAATTTATGCATGTCCTACATCAGCCTATGTGACATTTTACCAAACGACTTTATTCATTTTAAATGATTTAGTTCAAGCATTGCCTTTGGAGTCCTTCCTTCAGTGTCTCTCACATCTCTTGTGAATGATAAGCTTCTTAAGACACGCAAACATGGGCCCAGCTCTGGTGTAGTGGGTAAAGCCTTGACTCCTACATGGCCTACCGAGCCCTAGACCCAGCGGTTTGAAACTTACACAAGGCGCCTGCGCATGAGTGCCCCAAATCCCAGAAGCAGAATGGAGAAGGAATTGTGGCATAGCCATACCTGCTGGGGGACGATTTCTCACTTTCCTTCTCAGTCTCTCTCTGTCTCTCCCACGAGCACATGTGCCTCACGGCAAAAACCTTAGAGAAAAAACATACCTTCTTTTAAAATTCAACCTGCATTCCTCTCTGGATAGTAGTTTCTCTTTTCCTTTACATATCCAAAATTTTGAAATGTTTCTACATGTGGCAGTGATAAAAGAATTAGCGAGGGAAGACATAAGACACACTGAAGCCATCAGCAGAACGGCAGGCATAGGTTCTACCCGGTCAGTGATTACAGTAACGACAGACTGAGTACAGTAACCAGAAGACAGAAGTCAGAGAATGGCTAATGTGCACACACACAATCCAGCTCTTAGTAAACACTGTCATGCCTGAGACACAATTTGGTCTCAAAGATGCTAAATATGATGACAGCTTAAAAATAGAAAGAGCTCAGCCATGCAAAGAGTAACTGAAAGAGAGTTGGAGTGGCTCTACGAACATTAGACTGAATACACGAAATTTATCACTGGAGACGAAGGAGATTTCATAAAGA
>NW_006159550.1:4792120-4823902 GCF_000334495.1 Tupaia belangeri chinensis | reverse complement strand
GAAAGTTCCCCAGTCATGAACATACATGCACTGAACAGCAGGGCCAAAACACACACGAGGCGCTGACAGAACTGAACAGAGAAAAAGGCCCAGTAGTAGTTGGAGATTCCAATATCTCAGCTCCAATAAAGAGTAGGACAATTAGCCAGAAGATCCACAAAGAAATGAAGACTTGAACAATCCTATAATCCAACTAAGCCTAACAGATGTAAATAAGCATCCCGTACAACGTTCCTCATGGTTATCACAGTGTGACGCAGGATTTCATACATGAATCAGTTAACACGTGTTCATCGCTGTGTGCCTGGAACTACGCATTTCAGCACAGGAGCACAGAAAACACCCAGCGCCAACTTCAACATGAAATAACTTGGAATCACGACTGCGTGCAGTCTCATTTTAGACAGAGAGGGCCTAGATACAGGCATTAAAAATAGGATTTACAGAAAACAACAGAGTTCTTCCCCGTCAGTTTCAGGACTTGTAAACCTTCTGTCTTAGGCAAGGTGCTTTCCAATATGGTCCTTGGTTTCCTAAGCTATAAATGGTGGAAAGTGCATAAAATGATCCTGCAGGACCTGCAGCAGTTAACGTAATGGCTATGTCGCTGGACTCCCATGTAGTCGACTGCGGTTCGAGTCCCAGACCCGGTGGCTTAAACTCATGCTGGGCGCACGTGCGTGCGTGCCCAAGACCCTGAGAGGAGAATGGAGGAGAAGGGACTACACCATGGCCATCCCTCCTGGGGGGTGATTTCTCGCTTTCTGTCTCTCTATCTCTCTCTGTCTTTCTGGCTGGCATATGCGCCCTATAGCAAAAATCTCGGCAACAACAACAAAAAATGATGCCTACAAAGAGAAAGGTGTTCAAACAATAATTTTCAGTGTCACACAAACACACATACATACACACATATACACACACATAGACACACATACACGCACATACACACACACACAATATACTTAGCAGCTGTGGTTGAGTAATTCAGGTTTAGTCAAGGAACACACTGTACAGGAAGGCAGGTCTGAGCCAGGTTTTAGGCAGAGAGTAGCATCAGAGAGAACCTCACGTGCCAATGAGAAATTAGACTGGCTAAAAGCACTGGAATATTCACACGCTGTGTGGCCAGAAGACGGGAAAGGTTCTTTCCAAAACTATCCCTCATATTATTTCCTTTGTTTTTTCTAAGATGTTCCCCCACCTCCAGCCCTGGCTCCCACAGGGTTTGTGTGCTCACCAGAGAGAGACACAGAAAAGGTGAAATCACCCCCAGGAAGGCTGGCCATACTGTCATCCCTTCCCCTCCTGGGATTTCAGGCATGCTCACACGCACACATCCGGCACGATTTTCAAGCTGCCGGATCTGGGACTTCAACTGCAGTTGGCCTCATGGGAGCCCACGCCACCTCTGGTCCCAGATATTTCCTTTGTTTTTACACCCTTATAAAGTCTTTCATGTTATAAAACATGACAATCGCTTTACTTTGAATAGCTAAACACTATCTGGATAGGGCATATATGTCTATAGCAACATCAGTCAATGCCAATTTTGGAATAGATATCATTATAAAAAATAGTTATATACCTAATACATAGTAAGGCAAATAATACATATTTGTATCTTGGCAATTCAAGAAAACTTCCCAAGGTTAGTCCTTCATAAATGCAATAGGCAATTTCCCAGTGGAATTGTCTGATATTTAGAAATATTAAACATTATGGTATCCCAGCTCTTTCAAAGATCAGCTTACAAAGCAATGGAATGAAGACTGGCGCTGTGATGCAGTTGGTTAAGCACTGTGCTCGGAAAGTCAGGTCCCACATGGCCAATCATGGTTCAAGTCCCAGCCTTGGGGTTGCAACAACATGCCAGGTTTATGTGTGTACATGCCCAAAGTCCTGGTGGGAAGGGAAAATGGGGTAAAGGAAATTGCAGCATGGCCACGTCCCACTGGGGGCTGTGCATACCCGCTCGCTCATGTTCTCTGTCTCTCTCTGGCAAGTGTCCTCTGGCAAAAAAAGAAAAAAGAAGAAATAAAGCAATGCAGTGAGTAATTACTTTAGCAATCACAAAAATTCCTTAATGAAGAAATGAAAAGAACAACTGTCTTATGTGTATGCTAATGACAATGTGCATTTGAGGTGGATTATCTGAGGATGATGATGAGCTTCTGAGAACTACCGGTTAACCTGACTAAGTGTCTTTAGTGAAAATAAGATGCAGGTAAAGATTTTGAGATAAAACTTTTCCATGAAATGTACATACAAAGTAATATGTTTTTTAAGAACTATATCACTTTACATCATTTGCGATTTTAAACTAACATGAATAACTGAATAAATTCAAATTATAAATAGTTATCAGTCTCATCTACATCCCTGAACATTTTATATATTCAGGCTGTTCGAAATTCTCACAGTGGAAGAGGTCTTCTCTGGGCACACACAATAAGAACACAGAGATGGCAGGGTGGGGGCCAGCAGGTGGCATGGTGATTAAGGTGCTGGACTCCTACATGGCTGACCACAGTTTGTGTACTAGTTGGACCCAGTGGCTTGAAACTCATGCTGGTCACGTGTGTCCCAAGTCCTGAGAGGATAATAGATGGTGAGGTGCCATACCCCCTGAAGATGGGGAGTGATTTCTTACTTTTCCTCTCTCTGTCTCTCCCTGTCTCTCTCCAGCAAGTACAAATGCCCTATGGAAAACCTAAAAAAGAAAAGAAAAAAGAAAAAAAAAAAAAAAACAGATGTCAAGGTGGAGCTTCTTAAAGAAGAGATGTTCAACATGAGGTCAAAGCAAGATATGTAAGGCATGTGAGGGCAAGATTCCTGCCACGAACTACCAGATAATGAGGGCTAGGCTGGTGAGAGAGTGGGGTGTGCAGAAGACTGCATGCAGGAAAGATGGACTATCTCCTTTGACAGCCCTTCGATTTCCTGTAGCTAATTACTTTAAAGTTGTAGAGGCTTGGGAATCCATGAATAATGGTACCAAATGCAGATGCTGAGAAAATAAGCAAATTCAGACAAAACGAGATCATTTCTCACATGTTGACCATGGGACAATGGCTGACACTGAGGTCGACACATGTGACAGGCCAGTTTTACAGTGGACTAGCCCAAACTTCCTCCAGATAATTCAGTAGTGCAAAAGTAACCACGGACTGCCTGCTATTGGCAAAAATCAAGAGGACTAGGAATGATTTTTTTTTTTAAGAGAGAGATTTTTGCTGTAGAGTACATGCAAACACCGAAGAAAGAGAGAGACAGAAAGCAAGAAATCATCCCCCAAGGGGACGGCCACACACGAATCCCTTCTCTTCATCCTACTCTCAGGATCTTGGGCATGCACACACACACACGCCTGGTTTGAGTTTCAAGCCTCTGAGTCCAGGACTTAAACCGGATGGAAGTCCAGCGGCTTAACCACTGTGCCATATACTGGTCCCAGGGATGAATTCTTAAACGGACAAACTCAGTCTAGAAACTTAAAATGCATCTGAGTTAAGAGGTTAAGTAGAAGCTCTAGAATTGGTAATGAGAACGTTTCGGGGTTAATGATCTCATTGGAGGTTGGGCTAGAGGATTAGAGGCATGGTGACCATAATCCTGTTTGAGTTGGAAGCATGGCAGTGCTGACGAAAACAGAGGAATATAAACCCCACTTTACCCAACTTCGTTCTACTACCAACAGGGAAAAAAAAAATAAAGAACAAACTACATAAATAGCACTTAATGCCATGCAAAATGAGAGTGCCTATAAGTAATATTTAGTACATGAAATAGGAATGGAGTTTAGGTTAACAGCTCAGAACTGGGGGTCAGCAAGTGGCATGGTGGTTAAGGTGCTGGACTCCCACATGGCCGACCATGGTTTGAATCCTGGATCTGGTGGCTTGAAAATCATGCCAGGCATGTGTGCGTTATGTGCTCTAAATCCCAGGAAGAGAATGGAAGAGAAGAGACTGCAGTAGGGCCACCCCCTAGGGGGTGATTTCTCTTTTCCTCTCACTCTCTCTCTAATGAATACACATGCTCTATGGCAAAAACCTTAAAAAAAAAAAAAAAGTCAAGACCTAAAGTAGGGGTTTATTCAGCATCAAAGCCAGAAAACCAGACAAGCTTTTGGAATAAAAGAGGTTTACCAAAAGCTAAAAAGCATATTCTTGAAAATCTAAAGATTAAAGGCTGTTCTAATGTCTCTTACTGAGGTTTTTACTTAAAAAATATAGCAAGGTATAAACTATACCATCCAATATGGCAGCTGATAGTAACATATAGCTATTTATATTTAAATGGATTAAAAAATAGATTTAAAATTCAGTTCTTCAGTCACATGAGCCACAGTCCGAGTGCCCTACATATGGCATGTGGACGCCATATTGGAAAGCCCAACTATGGAGCAGCCCTGCCAGACCTGCTGCTGAAGCGTCACAGACAAGGAGACAGGGACGACATAGTCCGATTCTGTTGTTCGTTTGTTTGTTTGTTTTAGAGAGATTTTTGTTCTAGGGTGTGTGTGCTCACTGGAGAGACAGATATGCGATTACACCATCTGTTGGTCCCGATGGTTTTGAAATTCTAAAAGGGACATACACAACCTGCACAGAAACATCTTTACCTTGACCATAATGATGGTAACTCTTCTTGTAAATCAACATTAAACTCTTCAAATACTTTCTGTGCTTTCTGAAATTCCTCTTCTGCCTAAAAATGATACATTGCATGGGTTTACACTAAAAACCAAAGCCATTTCTACATACAAGGATACTATTTAATATAAAATAGGATCAGCCTGTGGCATCCTGAAAAGAAGAGCTATGTGGTTAAAATTTACATCATATTCTTTCTTAATTTAACATGAAATATTAAGACTCATCAAAACAGGAAACTAGACTGATTACTATTGTTATTTTCATAGTTTTAGTTAATTCATTCATTCTACCAAAAACATATGTCATCTGCCTGTCACACAGACATAGCTGTGCTCTGGATTCTGGACATGGAGGCTGCCCCAGGAACCCCCAGGCCAGTGGAAGTCTAACTCATTACATTCCAAGACACATTGACAACAGACACTCCCAGTCTGTTATGGATGGTACCACTGAGAAAGACGGTGTAGAGAAGACCCACAGAGGAGGTGACGCTTCACCTGATTCTCTGCCCAAGGAGGAGGTGGGGAAGCCATCACAGTGCATCAGGTGGGGCTTCTTGGGCTGTAGCTCTCTGCTACTCACCTTGTGAACTTGCTAGGTTGCTTTGCCTTTCTGCACCTCGCAGGCTGCTGCGAGTATTAAGGAAAAGCAATGTAGCTGAGGTATTGCTCAGGACTTCTGGAGTTAAGGAGGCCCCTGGTGAAGGGTAGCTGTTACCATGGCTGCTCAGGAACTGATGTGCGGTATGGAGACTCTGGCTTAGGGAGTGTGCATGGATGAAGGAGTGGAGGGGAAGACTTGCAAAGGATGGACAGATGAGTTACGACCCGATTGCGAAGGTCTTTCATGATATGCAAAGAAATGGAAAATTACTTCTACAGGAAATGGGAGCCATTAAAACACTTAAGCAGTAAAGAAAATATCTAGATTTGCAATGGAGAAAGACCATCTGGGCAGCCACGTGTAGGCACCCAGGGCAAGGTAGGACCAGAAGTACAGGGAGGAGTTAGTAGGTGGCTTTGGTGAAGCTGACGCCCGCGAATGGCTGACCCAGGGTAAAAGGTGTTAAAATGGGTTCTCTAATAGAGAACTAATGTTATGTAAGACTAGCACGTGTCTGCTCTCCCTGACACTCACACGTTATGTCTGAGAATTCTGATTCCGCACTTCAGGGGCGAGCATGGTCCCAGCTACGTCAGGAATGGCAGATACACTGCTGCTCCCTCTGATCTCTGTAACACTGCAGGGGACCAAAGCTTATTCCAAATCAAAGTGAGTCGGTGTCACCTACGCGAGCTCTATGACAACACACAAAACCTTATTTTTATTAAAAGCAACCCAAAGCAGCCCACAGCATTTCTTTCTTCAGTTCATTTCTGTCATATTTCAATCTTATTTTTAAAAAGAAACATTTAATTTTTCAAAGCAAGGCTGCTTCGTGTCATAACACATGGAGCGTGGCGTTACCAGGGACCAGCCCTACCTTAGAGATCCGGCCCTCGTCCTTCCGCTTGGAGCTCTGCAGAGCTTCGAGGTGGTGGCGGGCACTGTCGTAGTCAACCAGCTTTCGGCTGCGCTTGGCGATGCGGTTCTGCCAACAAGGAGACAGACACGTGCACTGAGAGACATCGTCACGGGCCCTTCCTGCGACTGCCAAAGGCCACCATGCTTTTCTCGTCCAGAGCTGCAGAGGGTCCTGACTGGAGACTAAGGCGAGCCAACATTTCAGCAGATAACTACCCCGAGAAGTCAGGTGGCAACCTCCAATCCTCTGTGTGGGAACCATTAGCCAAATATCTTCCCATCTGATCATAATTAGGCAAATTATGAAACGTCAAAGGCAGAACTTGCAGTCAAAGACAAGAAAAAACCCAGAATTAGTTGCAGAAGTGGATAAACTTATGCTCTCTATTTGACTCTAAGTCTTCTTTCTCTCTCTCTTTTTTTTTTAAGAATTATTTTATTTAACTTTACTTACTTATTTTTAATTTGACCAGAGAGGGACAGAACAAGAGAAGACAGAGAGAGAAGGTGAGGAAGCTAACTTCCAGGCCCAAGACTCGAATCACAGTCAGCCATGTGGGAGTCTGGCGCCCTTAGCCACCACACCACCTGTTGGCCCTCTTCTTCTTTAAATGAGAGAGAAACAGGAATTTCTGACAGGGACTCACCATGCCATGATCTTCCTGCCGGCCTCCGCTAGCTAGGATTACAGGGAGATGCTGCCGTGCCCAGCCTGTTTGGGTTGGCCACTGAACCAAACACCGCTCTCCCCATACGGCCTCAGTCTTAGACAAAGGTGTCCTTCCATCTGTGCCACACAGCAGGGCCTTCTACTCAGAATTTCTAAATGTTCCATTTTGAAAGTAAAAAATTGTATTTGGCATGGGCTGGCCCCATAGCCTAGTACCAAATCCCACATGGCTGGCCACGCAATTTGCATCTCGGCCCTGGCAGCTAGAAAGCATGCCAAGCACATGTGCACACCCAAAATCCTGACATGACGGAGAAATGGAGGAGAAGGGATTGTGTGACCACGCCCCACCAGAGGGTGCATTCTCTCTCTCCCTCTCTCTTTCTCTCTCTTGCAAGAACATGTACTCTCTGGCAATTAACAAACAAAGGATTTCGCTTTATAATTCTAATAACATTCATACTTAAAACAAATTTACTCCCTAGGAAATCTCTTTTCCCAGACTGTTTCTCAATCCTCTATTCATTATAATTACCTGGGGCTGAAGAGTCACGTTAGTAGGTGTCCCAGACACAGGGAGACTGCATGAGAAGCCAGGCTCTTTCCATGGGCCTCCACTACGTACGAGGTGACCGGACACTCCCTTGCAGTGCATGGGAGGAGCTCTAGGGCTTCTGGGGAAGAGCATGAAGCCTCTTTATTTCCATGGACTGTTTTCTCTTACAAAAGCTTTGAGCTGCTTCAGGAGGAAATACCAACCCCTTCTGCACACAGAAGGCAGAAAAGATCCACTGTTCTGGGGGGGAGCACAGAAGCAAAACTAATCTGGCTCTGGAGAAGGGAGAGAAAGCTCTGTCCCTAGAACCCAGCAGGGGGCGTGGTCGTTAAATCACTGGAATACCCACATGGCTGAAAATGGTTCTAGTCCTGGACTTGGCAGCTTGCTTGCTCTCTCTCTCTCTCTCTCTCTCTCTCTCTCTCTCACACACACACACACACACACACACGCACACACACACAACTCATGTAAAAATATAGTAATCATAATAAATAAAGAAATTATTCTAAAAAAATAATAAAAAAAAACCTCTGTCCCCTAGGATGCAGGCTAAGATAATTACTGCAGGTGAAAAGGTAAGAAAAACTCTGAACCCATAGAAGAGGGGCATAAAGCCACCCTAGCCCCAGAGCTGAACCCTAAGCAGAGGTGAGGAGGGGCATAAAGCCACGCTAGCCCCAGAGCTGAACCCTAAGCAGAGGTAAGGAGGGACATAAAGCCACGCTAGCCCCAGAGCTGACCCCTAAGCAGAGGTCTGCTCTCACTTGGTCAGAAGCTAACTCCTGCTCAGGACAAACCATAGCCATAAGGCCAACTTTGCCAAGAGCAAGGCTGGGGAACCACCCTGCCTCCACCACCAGGCCAACATGGAGAACCAAGCAACAGCCAACCCCTGGGCAAGGACACGGACAGGGGCAGACCCCTGCCAGGCAGACACACAGAGTACCTGGAACCTGAGAGGGGGCAGCAACACCGAGAAAAGCCCTATGGCACTCAAGAGCCACATACTCAGATCAAAGAAGAAGCTGAAGAGACTTCAACACAAGAGTCTGAAAATCTTGTGGATGTTAGGATGTAAGCACCAGGCACTGGGAGCCTAATGCTAGGGGAGTCTGAAGCCGCAGAGCGCTGACAGGAACAATCGCAACAACAGAAACGAACTCCAGCTCAAACCCTGATCGGATGAATTCCAATGCTCACACTGCTACTTTACCTCGGTCATCACCATTCTGTGTGTGAGGTGTGACATTTGATAGAAACAAACAAAACCTGAAGATTTTAATGACCCTGGAGATAAGATTAAGCCATCAACACAACCAGATTCAAACATGACCCAAGTGTCGGAAATAAGAATACATATTTTAAAATAACTATTCATTAATATGTTAAAGTGTCTATTTTGGGGGTCAGCAGGTGGTATGGTGGTTAAGGTAGGGAACCTGAGTCCTGGACCCTGCAGCTTGAAAATCATGCCGGGTGTATGTGCACCATGCCCAAATCCCAAGAAGAATGGAAAAGAAGGGATTGCTGTATGGCCATCTCTTTCTTGGGGTAATTTCTTACTCTCCCCTCTCTCTCTAGCAAGCGTATATACCCAATGTAAAAGTAAAAAAAAAAAATTGAAAATGTACACAACATATATAAACAGATGAAAAAACATTAGCAGTCATATGGAAACCAAATGGAATACAAGAAATTTTTAAAAAGATATCAGAGAGGAAAAATGTCTTCAATGTGCTCATTGCTAGACTCAAAACAGGTGAGGAAAGAAACAGTACATTTGAAGATAGATCAAGATAAATTATCCCTATTGAAACACAAAGGGAAAAAAAGAGCTGCCAAAAACCCTAGAAAATTGAGCGTACAAGATGTATAACACAGTATCGAATGGCGTAACATTATGCGATTGAAGCTGCTGAAAGAGATGAGTGGAACAGTCCAGAGAAATATCTGAAGCAATAGTGACTGAGAATTTTTAAAAATAATGAAGACAAAAAAGTACAGATTCAAGAAATTCAGAGACTATAGGAAGGGAAAATATCAAACAATACACATCTAGACACATCATAGTCAAACTTAAAATCAATAATTAAACAATAAGTAAATAGGGGCCAGGAGGTGATAGTGGGTAAGGCGCTGGACTCCCACATGGCCAACAACAGTTTGAGTCCCTGACCAAGAGGCTTGAAACTCACGCTGGGAGCATTTGCCTACATGCCCCAAATCCTGAGAGGAGAACGGAGAAGAAGGGATTGCAGCATGGCCATCCCCCGGGAGGGTGATTCCTTGCTCTCTGTGTCTCTGGCCCACACTTAGAACCTATAGTAAAAGATCTCTCTAAAACAACAAACAAACAAGGTGAGAATTACTGAAAGCTAACCTTCAGAAACTATACAAGCCAAAGCACAATGGAATAGCATCTGCAAAGTACTGAAAATTAAAAATAAAAAGAAATCTGCAAACTCAGAATTCTGTTCTCAGAATACCTTCCAAAGGTGAAGGTAAAATAAAGTGTTTTCCAGACAAACAAACACTGAAAGAACTGACTGTCAGTCTAAGAACTTTAATATCAGGTAGAGCTAAATAAAGAAATGAGTAACCAGAAATGGTGAAAATCAATCAATAAGTAAGACTTTGTTCTCTTAGAGACAGAAACGGTGTCTTCTGAGGTCTATAACATAAGAAAAGGAAGGAGGGAAGACTGGAAGTGAGCTGTCGTAAGGTTCTTCGGCGATGCCTGAGGTGGTGTAAATTATCTGACATTAGATACGACAAGTTAGAAATGTTATATATACTGTAGAGCACTATGCAGCCATAAAAGTCAATGAGCTCTGTCTTTCGATACAAAATGGATGAATATAGAAGACGTAATGCTGAGCGCAGCAAGCCAGACTGTGAAAGGCAGGCATGATATGCCCCCGCTCAATATATATCGAATGTCTGCACTTCTTTGCAGAAACTGAAAGACGTAACAGCAGGGATGGCAAGTGTAGACATCAGAGACTATTCGGGAAGAGATGGATAGTAGAGGGAGGAAAAGAGGGGCTCAGGGAAAAAACACTTAACAGACACAAGAATGGAAAGTTATCTGTTGAGGATGATGTATATGGGAATATCTTGGGCTTGATTAATTTGCAATGCATATATGCTTTGGAAACCATGCTGTACAGTGTAAAAAGTATGATTATTATTTTTTTTTTGGAGAGGTTTTTGCTATAGGGTGTGTGTGCTCACCAGAAAGATAGAGAGACAGAAAGCGAGAAACCAACCCCTCCCCCCCAAAACCCCGAGGCGGGGGGTGGGGGGAATGGCCGTGCTATAATCCCTTTTCCTCCATTCTCCTCTCGGGATCTTGGGCATGCACGCACATGTGCGCAACATGAGTTTAAGCCACTGGGTCTGGGACACAAACCGTGGTTGACTACATGGGAGTCCAGTGATGTAGCCATTACACCAACTGCTGGTCCCAGTACAATGATTATATACAAATAAAAAATATCATAGTCAGGGGCCAGGAGGTGGCGTGGTAGTTAAGGCACTAGACTCCCACATGTCTGAATGCAGTGTGAGTCTTTCACCCAGTGACTTCAAAATCATACTGGGTGCTTGTGTGTGTATGCCCATAATCATAGGAGGAGAAGGGATTATGGCATGGCCATCACCCCCAGGGGGTGACTTCTCACTTTCCCTCTCTCTCTTTCCAGCAAGTACATGTGCCCTATGGCAAAAAAATTAAAAATAAAAATAAGAAAATAAATTGTCAGGTAACCACTAAAAAAATGTTAAATAAGGAGGTATAACTAAGAAGAAAATACTAATTCCTGTTCCCCACACTAACAGATACCAGTTTAACTAGTCTGAAGTAAGACTTAGGCATTTGTACTTTTTAAAATTTCCCCAGTAGACCAGTTATGTCCAGATAGTCTAATAATAATGATTGCAGAAAGAAACACTTTAAAAGTTGTTAAATTTGATATTGTAGGAAAAAGAGAAAACCAATAACATAAATATCTATGGCTTACAAAACATAGTCCCATCCCATGGATCCTCACAGCAGCTCACAGCATGAGTAATGCAGAGATCATCCTCGTTTGACTTAAAATTTGGAATCTTATAAGATTAACCTCTAATTCCTTGAGAAGTGCTCAGCAATTCTAGGGGAAAATAATAACTGAATTAGAAATCAGCCCCACTGACCAAACAGCACCAGGACAGGGTGAGGAAAATGAGACAGAACACAGAATTGAAGGCCACTAACTTTCAGGGCCACTGGAGTGCAGGGCTATCAGGTCCAAGCCAGACCCTCCTGCTAGGGTGCACTCCGGGGCCCTCGCTTGCCGCACCCAGTCCTACTCTGTTCTTGAGTCTGGGCCTGCCTCCCTCAGTGCTCCTTCTAATAGCTCCCACCATCGGACTCCACTAGGTGACAATCACCTGTCATTCTGCCATTTCTCTAAAACCCTCTTCAGAATTAGCAAGAGGTGGGGGTGGGACAGTTACTCCTAACTAGCTGTTCCCATGGCTTGCATTCGTCTTTGCACAAACCATGTCTTGGCACTCATGGCAGAAAGTTGACAACACACCCAGAGTCACTTAAAGATATGTGATGAGTTAGCCCAGGCAGGGTCGAGTGAAGCCCTTCAAGAAGTCTGTGACGTGGGACGCTCATTATCTGTATCAAACCTCTAACTGACACCTTCGGAAGAGACTTGCTCTTTCAAGCAGCAACCCATGTAACTACACAAACTCTCCTAAAGCTCTTTTCACCGACTTGCTCTCTGGTCGAGACATGCCTTCAGTATCTTCCAAGAAGCAAATCCTGACTCCTTGAAGATGAATTTGATTTTTTGGAAAGAGCCAAAATTCAATTATTTCTAAATCTGGGAATGAGGTGAAAGAAAACTCTGAGTAATCTTATTTTTGTTCAAAAACAAGTGAAGTAAATAATGTGACTCATTTTCTTGTTAAACTGACAAGTCAATTACAGAGTAGCTTACTTCAGTAGAAGTGACTATTTTGAAGGCTATCATTTATTTTGATGTATATATTCTGTAGTGGAAAAACAAATCAATCTTATTCCCTTACCTTTCTGACATTTAGGAAATTTGGGAAAAAAATCCTAATTCTCCTATATAAAAGGTAGAATTAACACACTTTAACTATTTAATAGAAATTATATAATTCTTATTTAACCAGCAGTAAATTTAATTAAATTTAAATAAATAAATTGAATTTTAAATTTAATTAAAATTTGAGATTTCCCACTGTGCACCCAACTTTTGCAGTTTAGAAAATAATTTATTGGGACCAGCAGATAGCGTAATGGCTACATCGCTGGACTCCCATGTAGTCGACCACAGTTTAAGTCCCAGACCCAGTGGCTTAAACTCACACCAGGAGCGTGTGTGTGCATTCCCAAGATCCCAAGAAGAGAATGGAGGAGAAGGGATTGTGGCATGGCCGTCCACTCTGGGGGGTGACTTCTCACGTTTTGTCTTTCTGTCTCTGTCTTTCTGGCCAGCACATGTGCCCACAGCAAAAACCTCTCCCCCCAAAAAAAATTATTATACATTTTTAAAAAAAATTCAGAACCAGCCCCAATTTGAAATTCATTTTGGCACACTGCAGCAAATACATACTTAGTTGCTCCTGCAAGACTGCCAGGAGAAATCTAAACTACATTTTACAATAACTGCTCACAGCTGTAAGCCTGACTGGCCCAGTGACAAGTAGGCTCTTATGATAACATTTTTTTTGGATGTCAATGGTTTTCATAATAGGAACTATAACACGGGGTGCCCTGCCACGCACAGCTGGAAAAGCCAAACATGATCTCGTCATGAATGGTACTTCACAGCTCTCACTGAGGGGCTGTTGTAAATATTAGGAGATTTGCCTGAGGTTTGAACTGCACATGACCTGCTGATTTTAATGTGGGTCAAGGAAGTCGATTGTCTTCCATGCTTTGAAAATTCCCTACTCAGCATTTTTAATCGTAATCTCCCTTACTGTCAATAATCCATCCATTACTCAGCACTACCTTTATGTACCCTCTCAACAATTCCCAACTGTCTCCTTTACAAGTTAAACGTTGCTATTTCCTAAACGATTTGCTATGTTATGTGACTTCACAAATCTCTCTTAGTGGATAGCCTCTACGTGTGCTCCAATTTCCTAAAGTAACTTGAGATAAACAGAAGGGGAGAGAGAGAGCCACTGTCCATATTATATGTAAGACATTGACGTATATCTCATTTATCTTCAGGGAATCCAACATAAGGCAGAGACGAGATTATTTCTGAGTCCCTAGTTGGCTCAGTAACTGGAGAATTATCTTTGTGTGTGATTCAACCACTGACACCAAGAAGTTCTACTGAGTTCATCTTTCTGACGTGCAATAAAGTGAGACTTAACCAACATAATGTGTCATGATTTTATTTTACTCTGTTTTAACAGACGTACTCCTGTGTGTGTGAGTTCATCTTTCTGACGTGCAATAAAGTGAGACTTAACCAACATAATGTGTCATGATTTTATTTTACTCTGTTTCAACAGACGTACTCCTGTGTATTTCTCTTTTGAAACTATATACTCCTAGGGTTCAAAACAAGAAGTAAAGTAAATAAAGTGACTCATTTTCTTGTGTAAATGACAAGTCAATTACAGAATATAGTTTACTTCAGGAGAATTCCTAAGTAATTATTTCTAGGCAGTACAATAACTAAGATCCTTCAAATTGTGTTGATAATACTAAATTTCTGCTCCTAAAACTCAGCAACCTTGTCTACATCTCTAGACAATCACAGTCCTAATATACGTATGTGTGTATATACGAATCTCACACGAGTAAAACAGAAAAGTTGCAAGCTTCTCTGGAATTTTCAGATAGAAGGGCATAATTTTTCCGTATCTCTTCTGATTTATTAGGTGTTGATTTTTATGGGGATTTCAAATACCATGAGAAGGCGTGACCCTGGCAAGATGGAGGAATAGAACGCACTGGACTCTCCTTGCCTCTGTGGACACACTAATTCAACATCACATGGATTAATTCCCTCTGTGAGAAACCCAGAAACTACCTGAAAGGCTTCTGCACTCTGTGCAAACATGAATACAGCCACTTCAAAACCAACGGTAAAAGCTGAGATACCCTCTTGTCATGACCCTACCTTCAGCACAGTGCCACACAATTGAGAGGAAACTCACTGCTCCCAGCTTCTCCCCAAGGAGTGAATTAACTAGACTGTATATCTAATGTCTAAACGTTTCTGGCTTCTACCCAATAAAGTGTCTTCTATCTCCCCTGTCTCAGAAAGATAACAAGCCTGTCATACACTAGTCCTCTGGAGTCAAGAGAGAAGTTTTATCTACCACACAACTCGTCACCACAGCCTCTTCCCCAAGCATCACATCACACATGAGGAAATGCCCCCATCTGAGTAACAGGAGACTTCTCAGTAAAAATTACAAGCCAGGAGAGAATGGTATGATAGATTCAAAATCCTAAGAAAAAAATAAAAACAGCCAAAATTACTACAACCAGCAAAACTATCCTTCAAAATTAAGGGAACAAAGGTCTTTTCCAGACAAGCAAAAACTAGGGGAATTCATCCCAATATCACCTTTACAAAAAATGACTAAGGGAATTCTGCATTTACAAGCAAAAGGATGACAACTGTCATTATGGAAACACATGAAAGTATACAAACCAGAAGTGAAAAAGGAGACATCAAAACTGAAACCAAAAAAACACACATGATCATGGGAGACTATTATGAATAACTATACAGAAACCAATTTGAAAACCTAGAGGGCTGGATAAATTCCTTGACACATACAACCTACCAAGATTGTACCAAGAAGCAATAGAAAATCTAAACATACTGGGAATGAGCAACCATGTTGAAACAGTAAGAAAAAGTCCTCCAGTAAAGAAAAACTCAGAACCAGATGTTTTCACTGCTAGATCGCATCGAACTTTTAAGGAACGAACACCAATTCTTCTCAAACATCCAAAAGACTGAAAGGAAGAAAATTTTCCAAATTCATTCTAGGAGACCAGTATTACAGTAATACCAAAACCAGACAAGGACACAACAACAACAAAAAGAAAACAAGTCAATGTCCATACAACTATAGATGCAAAAACCTCAACAAAATCCTAGCAAACTCAATCTAACAACAATCTAAAAGCTCATCCAGCTGTGGTGGCACAGCTGGTCAGGTGCTGCTGTGTAATGCAGGAGCCCGCCCCATGAGAAGGTCCAGCTTGAGAATCCTGGCTTAACCCGAATGTTTGGGTGCTCTCATGATCGTGGCTGGATGGAAGACTGAGGAAGAAGATCATGGCCGCTGTTTGGGGTCTCTGCCTCTCTCCTTTTCTCCCTCCCTTCTACACGCTCTCCACACAACTACACAAATAAATAAACAAACAAAACAACAGATTCTGCATATGCCATGATCAAGTGAGATTTATCTCAGGGACGCAAAGATGATTCAATACATTAAATCAATAATGTGACATCTCATATCAACAGAATGAAGGATAAAAAACAATATGACCATCTTGATAAATATAGAAAAAGCATTTGATGAAATTAAACATCCCTTCATAATAATAAAAAAAAAACTCTAAACAAATTAGGAACATAAAGAATATACCACAACATAATAAATACCATATGTGAAAAACACACATAATAGTGTTGTAGCTAGAATCATAATGAATAGGGAAAAGAGGAAAGCTTTTCCTCTAAAAATTGCAACAAGATGAGCATACCCACTCTCATCACTCTTATTTGGCACAGTAGTGGAAATATTAGCACAATTAGTAGACAGTTAATGGAAAAAATAAAGGTCACCCAGATGGACAAGGAGGAAGTCAAACTGTCCCTGTCTGCATATAACATGATCTTATAAACTACACAGGAGGGAACCAACAGTTAGCGTAATGGTTATGTCGCTGGACTCTCACATAGTTGACCGCGGTTTGCGTCCCGGGCCTGGTGGCTTAAAACTCATGCTGGGCAGGTGTGCATGCGTGCCCAAGATCCCGAGAGGAAAATGGAGGAGAAGGGACTGCGGCGTGACCATCCCCCCCCGGGGGGGTGATTTCTCGCTTTCTGTCTCTATGTCTCTCTCTGTCTGTCTGGCAAGCGCACGCGCCCTATAGCAAAAACCTCTCAAAAAAAAAAAAAAAACTGTACGGGAAAAACCTACAGACTCCACCCAATAACTCTTAGAACTGAGAAGTGAATTCAGCATAGTTGAAGGATACAAAAATAACATGCAAAAATCAGTAGCATTTCTATACATTAATAATGAACTTTTGAAATCAAATAACCAATGCAATTTAAGTGTAAATACAGACATACATGGGAATACATTTAAATAAGGTAAAGATATCCATATTGAAATCATAAAACACCAGTAAAAGTTTAAGAGGACATAAACAAAAAAGGAAAGATACTACATGTTCATGAATTGGAAGAATTAATATTTTTAAAAAGCCATACTACCCAAAGCATTCTACATATTAAATGCAATCCCTATCAAACTATTAATGATATTCAACACACAAAAAAGTCATATTAATATCCCTATGGAACCATAAAGTTCCCAATCCTGTGGGGGCTTGGGAAGGCTGAAGGTATCACAATACTTAACCTCAAAACAAAACATATTACAAAGCTATAGTAATCAAAAGAGCATAGCACTGGCATAAAAACAGACATATAGACCAATAGTGCAGAATAGAGAACCCAGAAATAGATCTACCTAAATAAAGTCAACTGATTTTTGACAAAGCTAACAAGAGCATTTACTAGAAAAAAAAAAATCTCTCTTCAATAAAGATTACTAGGAAAATTAGACATCTATATACAGAATAATAAAATTAACCCATATCTCTTATCATATATATAAAAAACTCAAAATAAAGACCTAACTATAAGACCCAAAACTATGAAACTGTTAGAAGAAAACATATAGCAAAGACCTAAGGACATAAGCCTTGGAGATATTTTTTGGGAAGATCCAAAGCATAAGTAACAAAAGCAAAAATAAGCAAGTAATGTATCAAACTAAAAGGTTTCTGCGCAGCAAAGGAAACAATCAACTGAGTGAAGAGACAACCTGCAGAGTGGGAAAAATACTTGCCAGCTCTTCATCTAACAAGAAATTAATACCCAAAACATACAAGGAACTCAAATGACGCACCAGGAAAAAAGGGGGAATTATCTGAACAGGTATTTCTCAAAAGAATGTATACAAATGGCATCCAAGTATATAAAGACATTTTCAACACCACTAACCATTAGGAAAATGCAAATCACCAAAACAATGATGTGGTGTTATCTTACCCCAGTTAGAATGGCTACTATTCAAAAAAAAAATTGCTGGTGAGGATGAAAATGAAGGAGAACTCTTGTACACTGTGGGTTGAAACCTAAATCAGTAGAATCACTCTAGGGTCCTCAAAAACCTAATAACAGAACTACCATATCACCCAGCAATCCCACCACCAGGAACATAACCAAAGGTAAGAAAATTAGCATGTTAAAAAGATATCTACACTCTCAGGCCTATTGAAGCACTATTCATAATAGTCAAGATGTGGCCTTAACCTAAGACCCCATCAGCAAATGAATGAACAATGAAAATATACTATATATACATAATGGAATATTATTCAGTCGTTAAAAAGGAAAAAATCTTTTCATCTGAGACAAATTGACAAGCCTAGAGTAATTTTGTCGAGTGAAATAAACCAAGAACAGATAGAAATATTCCCTGTTCCCACTTATACGAGGAATCTATGCAAAACCTTAGCACATTCATTTCATTAGAGTAGAATTATAATTTCTAGGGGCTAGGAAGTGTAGAGGGGAGGGAGAAAAGGAAGATGCTGATTAATTAATATAAAATTATAGTTAGAAGAAAAAAGTTCTAGTGTTCCATAGCATAGTAGGGTTACTACACCTTACAACAACATATCATATACTTCAAAAAGCTGAAAATGAGATTTTTGATCACTCCCAACACAGAAGAATAATAAATGTTTGAGGTAATGGATATACTAATTACCCCGATACATGTTATCCATGCATTAAGAAATTACATTGTTCAGGGCCAGCAGGTTGCATTGCGAAGGGGCTGGACTCCCACATAGCTGACCATGGTTTGATTCCCAGGTCTAGCAGCTTGAGAAACATGCTAGGTTCATGTGCGTACACGTCCAAAATTCTGAGAAGAGAAGGGATTGCAGCATGGCCATCCCTCCTTGGGGGTGATTTCTCTCTCTCTCTCTCTCTCTCTCTCTCTCTCTCTCTGGTGAGTGCATGCACCTTAGGGAAAACAATTTTAAAAATTACATTGTTCTTCATAAATACACACAAGCATGATGTGCTAATTTAAAGAAAAAGAATAATGTACCTATCGGTATGCTTATGCCTATTGCAAAATATATTTTTTAAATTGAAATCACAAAGAGCTATCCCTTCACACTTTTTAGGATGACTACTATTAAAAAAATACTATAAATTTGAAATCTGTATACTTCTGGTGAGAATGCAAAATGATGCAACTGCTGTAGAAAATAATATGGAAGGTCCTCACTAAATAAAAAACACAACTAACATATCATCCAACAAATATCCCCAAACTTTTGGGTATTTACCCAAAAGAATTTCATTTACAGTCTTGAAGAGTTACTAGCACTCCCATCTTAACCATGGCACTGCAGATAACAGCCAAGATGTCTATCAGTAGATGAATGGTTATGAAAATGTGGCATACTCATATAACTGAATATTCTTCAGCCTTTTAAAAGAATATGTGACGAAATCAATGAGCCATTAGAACATTCTGCTAAACAAAATAAGTCAGTCTCAGGAAAAAGGCTGCATGATTCCACTGACATAATCTATCAATCATTGGCCAACTGACAGATGCAAGGAATATATCACACGGTGTGTCCAAGGGCTGGGTCTGGGAGGTTGAAAGGCAGAATTGCTAATCAACAAGTGTAAAATTTCACTTACAAGAGATGAATGGGTTTTAGTGTTGTACTGCACATCATCAAATACACAACTCATCTAAACAGTTCAAAAACCTTCTTTACCTCCTGAGTCAATTCCAAATCTCCACTATACAACCCTTCATTTGGGTATTTACCTTTGTGGTAGGTGTTAAGTGTCAAATAAGACAAACTAGTTTTAGGTCCATATTTGAATGTATTTGAATTGTACCTACAGCCAGCAGTATTGAATTGAACACTTAAATGTCTGCTAAGAGGGAGATATCGTATTAAGTATTCTTACCACAGTAAAATTTAAATTAAAAGTAAGTAAATTACCATGCGATAAACAATACTCTGAAGTGTGATAATGATTCTAAAACTGCCCCACAAATGCTACAGAATCCACAACAAAATTTGAATGCTTATCAAGATAACCTGAAGATCTTCCAGAATACATCCCCTATAAGCCAGTGTGTGTAACCTTACAAAATTAAAATGATTTAAATTATTAAGTTCTCAGAGAATTAAAAAATAATAATCTAATTTATACTCTGTAATTAGGTTGTGGTTACCCAACGTCTCAGTAAATCCCTTTGCTGCCTATTATGACAACATCTTGAGGATCCATCACCTAGAAATGGCCTGTGTGTCATTTCCGAGCAGGGCTAACACATCTGTCCAAAACATTTGTACATGCTGACCAGTCATTAGGGTTTTTATGTGGGGCCAAGGGAACTAAAGTCATTGTTACGAGTGCCGTTTCAGCCAAGGCGCTTCACGCTGTGTTTTGGCCAAGGTCAGCGCACATTCCTGTAGACAGTCGCCTGAGTTTGGCCATGGCTATGAAGAAGTCGGGTGAAAGGAAAGCTATTCCTCGGAAGACACCTAATGAGAGACCTCCTGCAGATGATGTGATGGCACTCACGGCCTCCTCGCCCTAGCGGAAGAACTGCAGGTGGCTTTCTTACCAGGCACTCCTCGAACAGGAAAAAGCTGGGGCAGTAGGGGTGCAGGTGCACAATGCTGTTTATTTGCTATGAACAACCAATCTAGAGGGTTCAGAGATCTGCTTTACCTCCACAGTCAGTTCCAAGTCTACGTATTCAATCCTTCACTTGCTTATTTGTCTTTGTAATAGATGTGTCAAATAATAAATATGTTCTAGACAATGTATTTTTTAGGTCTAGGTGTTAATGTGTTTTGACATATCTTCTAGACAACGTATTTTTTAGGTCTAGGTGTTAATGTGTTTTAAATTATATTACTATTTTAGGTATTTTAGAACCTTAAAATTTCAAGAAACAAAGACCCAAGGTGCATGATAAACACACGCAAAATAGGGAGTAAAGAAGAGCAGCTTCTACTCTCACATTTGCAGGGAAGCTTCTTCTTTTCTTGTAACCATTGTCTGTTCTGATGGAAATCCTCGTGATGTGCTACATAATAAAAAATGCTTAAACATAAAGAAGGGCGGAATTTTAGGGCACCTCTGACTTACCATTTAAAATCTATAGACTTAAAAAAGCTGTCAGGGAAAGAAAAGCTGAAATGGTTCATTAAAGGGAAAGATATGATTTCTGCTACTATATTTCATTTCCAACTAATAGGAACAGAATAAAAATCCCATGCTTAAATCAATGAAAAGCTACCGATTCCCTCTGATGTTTGTTTGAGGACCTAATTCTCCTGATCTTGACTTCAATAACTGCATGAGAACGTTCTTCCTGGTACAGGCAGAGTGGAATACCTTTATGTCAGGAAACTGTCCCAGGTAGGTGTCTAGTGTCAGCAAGGATCCATCCACTAGTTTCTGATGGAAGTCTTCCCACAGAACATCACACTTCTAAGATAAAAAGAAATAAAGAGCTTATCACTCCATTATTTTAATTGGATAACTCAGCATCTAACTTTTACCAAACTTTTAAAAATATGAAACTACAAAATTTAGATAAGTAATACATTCTCAGATAATAGATGCTCGAAAGAATGTGGATTATTTCATAATACAATAAACCTTTTAAAAACTTTGGCCATCAGTTCTAATTAATGATATAGGCTACCCAAGAGCCTCGCTAAAAAAAATGTATTTCTTATTCTGAATTACTAAAGAATATAGACATTTACAAGTTCCCTATGTCCTTACAGGTGGACTCAGAGCTAAAAAATTGAGAATTCCAGTAAGATAACTTACCTCTAAAGCAATTCATAAAATTAGAAACTACCTTGGACAGAAGTAAAGCCATTGTTTAAGCCTCCACTGAGAGAGCAGAAAATGCTCATCACATTGGAAATGGCCATTACAGGGTAGGGTACACACAATACTATTAAGTATTTCTGCTGTTATTACCATCACTATGTCAAGACATTGGGCTGAACACTGTGTGTGTGTGTCTGTGTGTGTACACGCGTGCATGCATAGTCATTAAATTCTCACAATGGGTTTTTAAGGAAAGACTCATTATTGCCATTAAATAGAACAGAACTGACACCAAGAGAGGCCACATAACTTGGCCAAGGGCATGGCTGAAAACAAACCTGGATTTTAACCTGGGTCTGTATTCTTGAATTCAAAGCCCATGATCCGTCTATTAAACCAAGCAGGACTCATATCCCAGTGGTGTAACTAGGGGACTACATCTCCCCGAGTTTCAACGTTCCAGTTAAATGAGTTAGCAATATCCAGTGCTTCACAGATTCCCAGGCATGTGGCAGGTACTCAAGAATGTCATCTCCATGTTTCTCTCACTACTACATTTGGGGTCTCTCTTGAGGAGCTGCTGCATGTCCCTAGTCTCTACCCATTCTTCTTCTCAGTTACTGCACCCCCAATTTTAGCAGGCATGTAGCTGCCTAGGAAAAATGGGATGCACTTTCAAGAAGTGTTCCAAAAAGGGGGAAGTGGCCTCCTTCCAGATGCCATTCTCTCTGCTGCCTGGGATATAGAAAGGGGAGCTGCTAGCCAGTGCTCAGAGCATTATCCTGAATCTGAAAAGGGCAGGCTAAGGATGGCAAAGGAGGGCTTCTGACACTTGTGGGGCCATGATGCCATACCTGGGCTGCCAATCTCCAAATTTCACTATATGAGAACTAAGTTTTACTTATTAAATAAAAAAAAATATATTATTTGCTTTAGTTTCTTTTTCACACTTCAAAAATGAATGCTCAGGTCAGCTCCATAGCCTAGTGGTTGAGGGAGTTGGATCCCACATGGCTAACCACAGTTCTAGTCTCAGCCCCAGTGACTTGAGTCCCTTTGTCTCTCTCTGGCCAGCAAAGGAACCCTCTGGAAATAAAAAATAAAATAAAATAAATAAAATAAAATAAAATAAAAAACACCCTGATTGGCACAAATTCCAATTCAAGAATTTTAGGCAAACAACAACAAATTAAAACCATCGAATAATAAGGTTCACCTTCTGATATAAGCAGATCATCTGAACAAATGGTATTCAGTTCCTTCATCACCAAAAGAGCCCATATTTGCACCTGCACCTGAGAACTCCCAAAACTCTGGAAGCCACAAGGAGCAGGTAGGACAGCAGTCATCTCCTTAGAGAATTACATCAACAGTGACATTCGCCACACGAAGGTGCGGTCTCAACTATATTAGTACACATCTCTGTCATTCCCTTAAAAATTCTTCTTTTATGATAAATGTTTAATTATACACTATTAATCAGAAACTTACAAAGTACCTTAAGCATTTCAAAATATGATATTGAAACACAGTTATGCTGATATTGAAGAAACGTGAGGAGAGGCAATTACTGAATAATGTGTGGAGGCGAGTTTTGGCAAATCCGCATCCTAAAAGTTTTTCAAAGATATAATAAGGCCATTCATAAATAACCCTCTGTCGTTATCTCAGTTCTAATGAGACTAGGAAGACCAATGCGGGGTCAGAATTGTCATGGAACAGCCTAGGACTCCACCGTCAGCTCCATTCCGCTAGCAGCCCTTCCCCTGGGCTCTGGCTGCCACGTCCAGTTTAGAAGTTCTGTGCCTACATGAGCTGCAGGGACCACCTGAAGGGGGAACCTGCCAACAACCGCTCTGTTTCTGAACAAAGAACCTGGCTGTGAGAGAGTCCATGGCTGACGGCCTGCTCACATCAGAAATCACAACAAGCACTGAGCACTGCCTAGGGCGATGGCACGAGCAATACACTCTATTGTGAAAATGCAACAATGACATTAGGACAATCATGCATGACATCTGAAGCTCATGAAGGAGTTAAATGTGTTTGTGGGTACGACTGCTGTTCTCAGTTTGCAGATGAAGAGACTAAGGCCCAAGCAGATCCAAGAACGACCCGGCCCAAGCTACTCGTGACCTGTCCGATACTGTTTTCCTCTAAGCAACAACATCCACTTGCTTACTTCCTGACAGCTGAATGGCCTGCAGCGAGAAGTGTGATTTCAGGTGTTAAGACATGTCTAGGGCCCAAACTTCCCCGGAGCTAATTGCTTTTAGCAGGCCAGCTTTGTATATCCTCAGGCTCTGCAGCCCAGTGATGGACTGACTGGTGAGGAAGTAGAATGAAAGCTCTTCTGAGCTCCTGTCCTGGATTCAGGGAAGGACAGTCTTTAGGGGATTAAAGACAGGGGTGAAGTGAGCACCTAAAATCTCACTGTGACCCAGTCCTGCAAGAAATGGCTGTTAAGAATGTAGTGATGGAAAGAAAAACACTATTGTTACCTTGAACATAAATCATTGCTAAGCCACAGCTTCCTACCCAAGAGGCTTATAATCATCTCTCTCTAGGAGTTCGGGATCACCCACGTAGCAGGAATTTTGTCTTCTGGGAACATGGGCTCCCCTCACGGTTAAGGCTGAGAAGTGGGGAGGGTGGCCAGGGGACAGAGCAGGACGTAGGGGGTGCTTGCAGATGCCACCTCACCCTCCTGTGTGCTGCCATCCCAGCTCTTACCTCGCCAACCATTTTCACATCTTCGCGCCCGTACCAGTCGGGCTCATAGACTTCATGCAGTGACTCGGTGAGCTTCATTGAGGCCTCTTGCATGCCTAGCATTGGAAAAAACACCACCATTACATAGAAATTAGTGGGGGCTCTCGTCCCCTTCCCCAAGCTTCTCTAAGTCACAGAAAACTCTTGAGTACTTGCTCAATATTTAAGGAAAAAGTATGAAGGCATAACTGCTAATCGTATCTGCAGCCACATCTCTCCACGAGGGTCCCTAAGACTGATCCCACTGTACATGTTCTATTATCTACATGATAAAGATAGACAGTAAGTCTTGAAAAACATCCATGTGTTCTATTCTGAACATTACAACAGTCATGTTTCCTACTATATCTCTGTGCTATCACTTTCAAAGTGGCATCAGACCATTAGTGGACAAGACATTCAAATACTAGTCCATAAAACTAGAGTTTAAATATAAACTTAATCCTAAATGACCTTAAATATAAGAAATAAAGCATTTTTAGAAGCAGGTAGAAATAAAATGAATAAGATTGGCAAGCATAATAGTTGAAAGTGCTTAAGTGGTTTAAAATGATAAAAATCATTCAAGTGGTTAAAATAGTTAAGGTTTGGGACCAGCAGTTGGCATAATGGCTATGTCACTGGAATGCCATGTAGTTGACTGTGGTTCGAGTCCCGGACCCAGTGGCTTAAACTCATACCAGGTGCATGTGCGTGCGTGCCCAAGATCCCAAGAAGAGAATGAAGGAGAAAGGATTGTGGTGTGGCCTTTTCCCTCTGGGGGGCGGAGGGGGGGGATGATTTCCCGTTTTCTGTCTCTCTGTCTCTCTGTGTCTTTCTGGCAAGTGCACACGCCCTATAGCAAAAACCTCTCCCCCAAAAAAGAAAGAAAAACCAGTTAAGGTTTAAGTGAACTAGAACTTTTTGAAAGAACAAAGAAAAAAGTTTATCTTTTCTCAATATTATTAAAAGCTATAAACACAGTGTTAAGTAAAATTTCTCAGAAAGCTTAGAGTTCTTAAGCCTATAGGTCTGAATTTTCATTGGAGGTACATGTGTTATGTTGTAAAAATTGTAGTTATTAATAATAGAAACGATACCAAGTTTCTGAATACAGCATGGTGAAATGCAATGTCACTGAGATTCTTCCTGTATTCCCCCACCACAGCTTCCCTGCAAAGCACCACATTAACATAAGTGCTGGATTGTCATGGAGACACAGCTGAGAACACAAGGGGCAAATGGCTGGGGGCTTGGAGAAGCACCTCTCCATGCCAGACTCTCCCTAAGAGCTAAAAAGCATAATCTGACTGGATTGGTATGTTGGCCTTTATCACTAGGAGGTATGAAAAGGGGTTGGATAAAGAGAGATGAAAGAAAAATGTTTTAACTATCATGAGAAATGAAAGTAAAAACAATGTTACTGACTACTCAATTATACTTCAAAAAAACTAGTAGAACTCATATGTACACTATAGATAGGGTAACGTGCAATGTTGGGAAGATCACTATGTCTGCTGTTTGTTACTTACACACTGTATGCATGCTGTGAAAAACCACACTGCACCCCACAAAAAGTAAGTTATATATATTTAAAAAAAAACCCAACCGTCTATAAACTGATTGCCAGTGACTCGAAGATGAAAACTATTTGTTAAACTGAAAACTCAACTATTGCTAGTTGGATAGGATGCAGCCAATTCTGGACTGAACTATAAGAGAAAAGGACAAAACGAAAGGAGATGGAGGAAGTAACGCAGGCGCAGGCGTATCCTTGAACGCAGACAAGTCAGCATGTAATCTGATATTTCCGAATGCTTTTTCACTCTAGGCAGAGAGCGCTCCCTCCTTCCTCTCCCCGTAAGTGGAGCCGTGTAGTGGCCCTTGCATGCCAGAGTCCAAGCATGCTTCAGAGCCACCTGAGTACGCGGCCTGAAAACCTCTGTGAAGAGTGGATCATTGAGCACATTCAAGGCCTTGACAACGAGGCGTGCAGCCCACGCCAGCTATAGTGACTTAGCTGTCACAAAACCACGTCCTGGCAGAGCTAGGGCAGGCACAGAGTTTTGCCTCAAGTCTCTGGGGACGCTGAAGACCTAGTCCTGTAGACGGAGACATAGCCAAAAATGATGCAAAAGCCCACATCCACCTCAGCACTCTGAATATAAGCAAGGGACAATACGTTCTCTCATGAGGACGTCATGGCTGAGAAGGCAGCTTTACCACCCCAAGGGTCCACATTCACCTCTGCCCATGTACAAGAAATCTGCCAAGAAACATATTCCTCAAATTCACACCGAAAGTTAGTCACTCATTGACCGTCATCTCTAATCAAATGTTTCTTTAAATCTTTGTCTCAAATCTAATGGAGGTTACATCCAGCTGTGTAGTCAGACACTTAATACGGAGAGAAAGACCTGAAACAACAGACTTATAAAACAAATATCCTTTGTAAAGTAAGGCAGGAGCATAAGCTCGAGACAAAGTTATATACACCCTTACTTACTAAGGCTAAAAGCAGTAAATTTGTAGTAAATATTTAGCCTATTAGCAGCCCAAACAAACAAAACACCACTAATTATTGTTTTGATAAGTAGTGATGGATAACTTGGAAGGAAACCATTTCAACACTGAAATCATTTCCAGGACATCTACTCCACTGGAAGCACTCTGATAGTCACGGGTGAGCAAGCCACAAGCCTTGCTCTCGAAAGGCATAAAAACTAAGAGAGATTTAATCATTGAGAACTTTCTCTGCTGACAGAATATAACAGGAAAAAAAAAAGCTAAAATCCAGGTTCCCCCCCAAACTATTTTGACAGCATTAAAGAAGAATAGATGCTAAATTAAATTTGCATTTAATTCTAATATTCACTATTTCCTTAAAATGTTCACATTTCTTTAACTGCAAGACACCTGCCCAGCATTCAATATAAAAGAAATATTATTATTTTGCTATTGGATGGGAGTGACTTTCCTCTCTCCAGAAGTGGGGACCTTTCCAAGGCATTTAATATAACTTCCTCTACCTCCGTTTGCAGCCAAGTTTTTGAGCTCCTATTTTTATCCTCTACAACTTGCTGTGTAGATTGCAGTAACTGCTTCAGGAGTACTCTGCTTGCATAGCCGGAGGGTATATGTTTCAGTTAAAAATAACATCAGTTAAAACATATATTATGACAATAACCAGCAGCAGTGATAAACCATTAAAAAAATGTCTAAAATACTGCCTCGCTGCTTAGAGACAACTGTTGAAGAAGACAGCAGCTGCCTCTGAAGCAATCAGGAAAGAAGTCTTTCTCTTAGAGTCTCAAGGAGAATTAAGTATGGAAATGCCATGGTTTGAATGTCCCCCCAAAATTCATGTGTTGAGATTGAGTTGTGACAGGATTGAGAGGGTGAAAACTTAATCCATCCATGGTGCTGAAAGGTGAGGCCTTAGAGAGAAGAGTAAGATTAATGTCATTGGGCCAGCAGCTAACATGGTAATTAAGGTGCTGGACTCCCTTATGGCTGACCATGGTTCAAGTCCCAGACCTGGAAGCTTGCTTTCTCACTTTCTCTCTCATCAAATTATGAAATAATAAAATTAAATAACTCTAAAAAGAAAGATTTATGGCACTAGGCTGAGGCCTCCATAACTAACTCCTGGTGGTTTTTTGAAGAGTAGAAATAAAGGGGACCAGCAGGTGGCATGGTGGTTAAAACACTGGACTCTCAGATAGCCAACCAAGGGTTGAGTCCTGGATCCTACAGCTTGAAAATCTCACTGTGTATGTGTGTGCATGTGTACATATGCCCAAAATCCCAAGTAGAGAATGGAGGAGAAGGGACTATGATGTAGCAATCCCCGCTGGGTGGTGATTTCTCACTTTCCCTCTCCCTATCTCTGGCAAGTGCACATGTCTTATGGTAAAAGAAAACTGGAGGAAAAAAGAAAGAGGAAATGAGATAGACAGATACACGTACAGACAGACACATGCTCTCTTGTACCTTGGCCAGGCTCCCTTTAGAGAAAGAAATTATGTGTTCATCATCTCTGTGTCTGGCCCCACTGCCATCACATGTTAATGATCACTAATTCTAAATTCCTACTAGACACTTCCTCTTACATGCCCTATCAGGATCTTTCACTTCACGTGTCTAATTGGAGGAGGAATATGGAGGCAGAGAATTGACGGGATGGGGAGGTGTGGTGTTATCTGCTGAAGATACTTTGATCAACTAGACAGGGGAGAGATGTTCACATATTGAAATGTTCACTTTGTAAGCTAAATAATGTGATTAAATGTATAAAATTTTTAAAATTAAAACAATAAAATAAAACAAACTCCCAACTTCCCCAGCCAATCCTGCTTCCTCTCCTTTTTGCTAATCCTTATGAATGTCACTGGCTTGTCCCAGTCAGAAATCTGAACTCATGCTAGATTCATCCTCCAAACAGAATGTGTCACCAAGCCACACCAAAATTCTGCCTGATTCCCAAATCTAGCCCTTTCCTTCCTTGTCCACTGCCACTGCCTTAGATACTCAACATCCATTATTTAAATTAGATGAGATCCAGTCCATGAAAATAGCTTAGCAAAGCACTCGGCATATAGCGAACATTCAACTCTCAGCCATCATCATCAAAAACATTTCTGGAGGCAAAATAGCATAATAATTAGGACTATTTGCAATCAACCAGCCTTTGTTAAAATTTAGGTTCCATTACATACCATCTGTGTAATTTTAGACAAGTATCTAATCGCCCTAAACCGCAGTTTTCCTAACTGTAAAATACCAGTAAACGATAGTACTAGGCATAGGGCTGTAGTGAGCCTGACATGAAATGAGGCACACAGGAAGCTTATCTCAGTGCTGGCTCGTACGTGGGCAATTAATGCTAGCTGCTATTACTACTACTGAAGCAATGAACGAGACTTTCAACAAAGCTCCTTGCAATTTCATTTACTCTTGTCTGAATTCCATACAATCATAATAACTATGTTTCTAAAATACTAATCTGATCATGTGACTTATTTTTTCACCTATAATAGTGTAATGACACCCCTCCCTCCCCATTGAGTGGAATAAAATCCCAATACAATATGATACACAAAGCACTTCTGTATATGAATGGTGTCCACCTTCCCACTTCTCAGCCAGCTCAGTTTTCTGACTGCACCTCACTGATCTATTTGCTCCCTCAGAAACCCAGGCTTCCTTCTGCCTCCTGGGCCCGATGCTTCTCCTACCTGAAATGTTCTGAATAATGACCTCTTTCTACAGCATATCTAATCACTTACTGACCACCAATACCTGTTCTTATATTCATTCAAGTATAAATTCTTTGCAAAGACCATTTATGGTCTAGTTCCTTGCCCATCAGGGAGGGTGGAGGCCTTTCCTCTACTACAATGGCACTCAACACACACCTCTATGTGAATACGAATCACTGTGCCTGCCTGGTCTTTTTGTTTATCTGTTTCCCCATCTCTGCTAGAGAACAGGCATCGTGCCATGTGCATCTCTGCATCTCCATCTCCTAGAACAGTGTCAGACACACAAAGAGTACCCAAGAGATGACTGCTGCTCAAGTGAAGATCTGCCTTGTGAAGCCTAAGCACCAGCAGAAATTATGAAGACCTATAGAAGTGACGATCATCCAGAGATTAAAGATGCTAAGGGAAAAAGCTTATTTAACACAGTTCTATAGGATCCCAGTTTTAGAGCTTTGTGGGGCTTCAAACTCTTTACAGGTAAGAAACCCAGATACCCGAGAGGCTCTTTGTTCTTTTCACAAGTGTCCTAAGGCCCATGACCCTCCAAGACTAGATCTTACTCCTCGGAGTGGCTCTTGTTATGCTGCCTCCATAGCAGTAGGATTAGTTAACTAGAGTTCTAGTGAAAACAAGAGAAATTGGCCATGAAAGGACTTTAAATGTGCAAACTATCACCTACTTAATACATGACCCTTGTCTTAAGTGTGTCCCCACACCGAAACTGTGTAACAAGGAACACTACTAATCTTTCATGAGACTTTGAGCAGAGAGAAACATCCTACAGAGACCCTGCTGACAACAAAGCCCTCTTAGAGTTGACTTGAGCATGTTAAGGAAGGACTCCGAGAAGCTCAGTAACAACCTGTCTAAACACTCATCCCAGCCAGTGTTGGCCAAAGTCCTGGGCTGATGGGAAAGTCACAATGCATTTTTGCATAGAAAAATACGTCATGATTTTTTCTGATGACTTAATAATTTCAACATAAACCAATTTTTTTGAGCATTATCCATTTGAATCACTGAATCAGCAGATCCAAGGAGGAGAAAAAGCTGAGGAAACCTTTCTCTTTAATGTGGAGATGTGACCCTTAGACGTGGGGTGCAGTGGACAGGCTGACAGAAAGCCTGCTACGATTCTCCACCCTACTTCTCCCTAAAGCTAACACTTCATTCTCGGTGTACTCCCCTTCTAGGCCACATTAAAGGAAAGGACAACGTCGGTCTTCTTAAGCAGCATACTGCATACGAAGAGGTAAAACTGACCAAATTCCGTAGATGTGTGGAAGAGAGCTCACACATTCATTCAAAAAAAAAATTTGTCTACATTAAAATTAAAAATCAGGTCAGAGAAAGTCTTGTGCTTGAAATAATATAAGATTTTCTAAGTTGAAATCCTAAATCATTAATAAAAGAAATATGTAGAGTGGTTTCTATTTTCTGATGAAACTTAGAAATACTTAAGGTTAGTTTCTGAGCAAAGTATGAGCTCTGTGAATCTGGGAGTTAAATTCTTTGAGCTTTACTTCCTTGCATACGTGGAACAGAGTTAAAGACATGTAGCTGTGTTGGGAGGTAATATCCTTCAAATGCTTAGCACCGTTTCATACATCAAAGTCCTCATTAAAAAGTCAGAGTATTGAGTCGCCATTCTTCCATCGAATAGATGAACTCAAATTTGTGAACCCAATGGCACATAGTTCGAGGACAGGTTAAGAGAATGGAGAAAAGCCAGAGTTCAAGACCAGCACAGAAAAGACTGTGTCCTGGCTCTGGTGTATCTTGGGCATGTGACCTCTGCCTGCTGTGGAACCTCTATGTGCCTCACTTCTTCTCTATAAAATCAAGATGAGAAGATTCCCTGCCACACTGAGTTACCATGCAGCACATAAACACCTTGCATAGATTTTATTTTAAAAACGAGTTTCACTCATTTTTATTATGAGGACTAATTTCACGCTAGTAAGATTTTAACTTTTAATCATTATTTTTATAATTAGTTTTACACATCTACCTTAACACCTGAGAATAAATCCTTAGAAGTAGAACTGCTAGGTCAAAAGACAAAGGTAGGCCTAGAAATAAAGGAAAAAAAAAAAAAAAAAAAAAAACACAAGAACCAGAGGAGGGGGGGGGGGGG
>NW_006159550.1:4772950-4791686 GCF_000334495.1 Tupaia belangeri chinensis | reverse complement strand
AAAAAGAAAAAAAAAAAAAAAAAAAAAAAAAAAAAAAAAAAAAAAAAAAACAGCAGCAGCAGAGGAGGAGGTGGAGGAGGAGGACAACGATGACAAAGAAGAAAGGAAGAAGAATACTCATTTAAAGGCTTTTGCCAAGTTGCTGTCCAGAAAAGCTGACCTACCAACAAAACACAGAAGGGCCCACTCCCCACAGCTTTTTTGATACTAGGAAGTAGGCTTTGTTTTTATTTGTTTGTTTTTGTCTTTAAACGATTGAAAGAAAAATGATGGCGTCTTCTTCGGATTTTATTTAATACTCTTTATTTGTGAGGATAAGCATTTTTTCACCCACCTATAGTTCTGTGGCTAATGGTCTCTTCACATATTCTGCCCATTTTTTTATTTATTCAACTGATCATCATGTAGTTTATTCCCTGAGTACTTCATATTTTGGTTTACCTTTATTAAATATGTCATCAAAATGATATTTTTGGACATTTATTCTGCATAATTGAGTCCTCTATCTTTATGGTTCCTGCCTTTTGGGTATAAAGGATCGCGTCTACCTAAGACTAGAGGATAAATTTTATTCTAGTACTTTAGTACATTTCTCTGTATACATATTTAAATACTTCCTATATCTGGAACTGGGAAGGAGGGAGTAAGGTGCGAGGTTGGGCATCTCACTCTTTTCTAAGTGTTTGGCCAGCTTTCCCAATATTGTTTGTCAGGTGGCCCGTCCTCTCCCCCACGAATCTCGAAATCTGGCTGGTGATACATCAAACTGTGGGCACACTGGGCCCGGATCCAGTGCAGGCAGTGTGGTCATGACGGACAGCAGAGACAGGCTGAGCACACCTCTGCTGCTTTCTCACTCTCCTCCACTGGCCTTATTTCTTTGTCTCATATGGCCGGATCCAGGAACCAACCCAAGGCTTCTCTGTTCCCACACACTGAATATGACAGGCTGTGCGTACAGCTGGTCTACCCGAGCCACAGGCCACGGTCACAGATAACCCTCTGCCCGGCTCTGTGGCCATTCCTTGCCCCTTCCAGTGAGCGGGCTCAGGTGCGAATCTCTGAGTGTTCTACTCTTGGGACATGCTCTCCCTGTGGATTTAAATCAGCTGCAGCTTTTCTAATACCAGTCCTCAAGCTCACTCGATCTAATAAATCTTCCTAGAAATCTCTTGCATGAGAGTGGCATTTATTCCTAGTTTCCAGCATAAGGGCAGACATATTTTTTTCCCTTGTATGCTCTGATTATCATTTCAATGGGAATTTGAGGGTGGGTGGAATGGAACACCTGTGTTCAAGTGCCATCTTCCCAGGAAGCTAAATGGCTTTGTAATTAACACTCAACCCTGTCACTCACCAGTTGCAATAACAACCTATGCTTGGTAACACGCAGTAAACAACTCACACACATTACCTTTGATTGCTGCTAAATAGCCTCGGAGTTCTCGCTGAAGTCTGGTCCCCTCTGCCTGAAAAAAACAAACAAGCAAAGAGATTCTAAACACCTCGTCCACGGTTTGCATGCGATGTAAGCAGCAGTCAGTTTCACAGATACTGTTGTCAGAGGCTCATTCTCGAGAAAACAAACATATGAACATAGAGACTAAAAACGCACATCAGTCTAGACGCCCACAGAGATTCGCTCACCATAAACAAGAGGAGACTTTGCTAACTGTAGGAAATGAGACCCTGCTACAGCCTCCTATATTCAAGAGTTGCCGGATATTGCAAATGGGACACACGAGTTACAGCAGGAGAGCCCTGATCACAACGATCCAAGGTGGTGACTGCGAGCAGCAAGCACTATGATGTGGCTAGCTCGGATTGTGTATTTTACAGACAGATTTCCCAGACTTAGTGCAATAGAGAGAAAATGCCTCATCGATATATTTTACAGAGATTACATATTAAACATATTACAATGATAATATTTTAGATATGAGTTAAAATGATAGTATTTTAGACACACACACACACATTTTCTTAGTTTTAGGTTTATTTGCCATAGGGTGTCGCACTTGCCAGAGAGAAACAGAGAGAGCCATAGACAGGGAAAGTGAGAAGTCATCACCCGGGGGATGACCATGCCCCAAATCTCTTCTCCTCCATTCTCATCTTGGGACTTCTGGGCACACACGCACACGTGCCTGGCATGAGCCTCAAGCTGCCAGGTCTGGCACTCGAACTACAGTTGGCCACGAGGGAGTCTAACACCTTAACCACCACACCACCTGCTGGCTTCCAAACTATATTATTAAAATTAGTTTCACTTGTTTCATTTAATATAGCCATGGGAAATTTTTTTGAGAGGTTTTTGCCATAGGGCATATGCGCTCGCCAGACACAGACAGAGAGAGACAGAGAGACAGAAAGCAAGAAATCACCCCCCAGGGGGGATGGCCATGCCGCAATCCCTTCTCCTCCATTCTCCTCTTGGGATCTTGGGCACGCACACACATGCACCCAGCGTAAGTTTAAAGCCACCAGGTCCGGGATGCGAACCACATTGACTGGCCCTGGGGAATTAGCCTTTCCGCTAACTGCTGGTCCTGCCATTGAAAATTTTAAATTACAGATGTACTTCGCATTGTGTTTCTGCTGGACTATACTAAAATAGACATTTTTGACATATGAATGCTCATTTAGTTTGGATTCCCCTTAGAAGTTCTGAGACTCGGATTACATTGCATGTAGTTTAATTTGGAATTAATCCAGAAAATGCCAACAGGGGAGTGGAGATGTGAGACAGGGAGAGGAAGAAAGATAAACTGAGATACATCATTGGGTAAATCAGCACCGTGGGCAACTGGGCCTCAGTCCCACTGAGGAACTCAGAGAGATGGCGTCGAACACTCTGGATAAGGTGGAGGACAGACAAGCTGAGGCACTTATCCTCCATCTCCTGTCAGCCATTGGTCCAGAACTGCTCCTGGGAGCATCAGTTCACCAGCACACCCATACAGGGGTGAAGAAGTCTCCAGCAGCCACAGAGAGTCCTCAGGCTAAGAGCTGCCAACGCTGGCAATGGCAACTCTTAGTTGGTCAGCCTAGTGCACTTGGAAAAGTAGGTACTGGGGCATATGGCTGGGTACCCACAATATCTGACATGATGCTGCTACTCAAAATACACAAAACACATGCATTTTAATTGCATAATCATTTGACAAAATTTCAGAGAGATGGCATAAAGAACGAGTCCATCTTGATTTCAGTAATATAACCTAGTCATATGCAATTCAATAAGCATTTGTTAGTATTTACCACAAAGAAAGGAAGGAGGACCTTCTTCATCGGTAAGTATAATCCAGGAGAGGAACAGAAATATTGAAGCAAAAGAGCTGCATTGCAAGGCAGATAACGTTTAGCTCTACAATAGGCATTTGAAGTGTTTGGGGGATACAAAGAAAAGGAAATATGCCCAGCACATTTGAAGACAGATATTGATTCATACAAAGAATGCCTGAAAAGAAGTGTTTGTTCCAAGGCTATGCAATTCTAGATGAGGATTCTCTGCACACAGCCCTCGTGCAGCTCAGTGATGGTGACAGTATTTCTATGAACTCCGTGAAATGCTCAGGTAAGACTTTTTGTATCTGACTTAAGCTCAAGTTATTTTTCTAGCTCTGTAAACTCAGTAACCACCAGATAAAAGCTTCAGTCTAATTTATTTAGTGAAACATATAAACTCAACCAGAGTAGTTCTATTCAGAACGGGAAAAAAAACTAGCCAAAAATTAAATAATTGACTTCCTGTCAAGTGTCTCTCTATGGTTTAAATTCAAAACCCACTTTCTGTTGTTTGGCTGGGTCATTCAGAAACATGATGTGAAGGCAAAAGGCCGTGAGCTACAAGAAAGAGAAAAATGGTGGTGGATTTCCAAGACAGCATATTATAGTACAAAACTATTTCCATGGAAAGAGAATAAAGGGAAAATGTTAACAATAAACAGCCGAGTAAACGTAGACAATGAAGAGGACCCATAAAATAAACGTAAGCAGTTGAAATCAGGATGAGGTCCTCAATACCATCAAGAAAACACTTGGCAAAGGCAGCAGCAGGTCTTTCCTCTACAGAATATCTATTATGTGACAAGCTCCATGTCTGATCCTGAGTATACGAACTGCTGAGAAGATACAGCTTTGGGAGACACCAGATCTGCTCTGGAGGAAAGAGCGTACTTCCTGCCCACCAGTATCAGGACCACCTGAGGGACTGGACGTGGCCAGTGAGTGACCTAGGCTGCTTCTGAGCCACTTGTCAGGGCCTTCAATCCTCCTGCCACTGCTTTTACTGAAGAGTTCAGAGAGGGACTGCATCTCCAACCTGCGTAGGAGGGAAGGGAACATGAAGCACAGCTGCCATTCACCTCTCCACAAGGGAGAATAACCTCCAATGCCCGAAGCCACCGCGCTGTGGCTGCCACAGTGCAAACTAGACGCAAAGTCTGACAACATCATGCCATGATCTGGAGAAGGCTGAAACCTCACATCCGCAGGAAAAGCCCAGTGCAGGGTAATGAACAGAAAAGTACCAAAGTCACTTAGAGAAACCTTTCAGAAAGGAAACCAAACTGGAAAGATCAAAGACGTAGTGGATGGGTGCCAAACAGAAGCCTGCGTGGCGGTCAAGGGAGAGGGAAGAAACAGATGAAAGGGACTGAGATAGAAAGGCAAGGCCGCAGTGTCGTTTGAACCATCGCGCGACAGGTAATTTAAGGAGACTCGCATCTGAAACCACACATGTGATTTACCCGGACACATCCAGACACAAACAGCCAGCAGCTGAAAAACCCTAAGAGGTACCATTAGGAGAGTCTGAATCCTCTAAGGCCACATTTCTCAAACTGGATAACTGGAGAACTTAGAGGTACTCAATGGTTTCTTCAGGCGCTATCAGGCCAGAAAATGTACCTAAAACATCTCTGCAACATCGACGCACTGAAGCGGAAGGACAAAACTGGAAGAGAAACAATTATTTCAAAACCACTTAGCCACCTGTTAGGAAGCAGGATAAAAACTGCAGAGATGAAACCAAACTCCACAGATGCCTCCTGCTTTCAGCTGTCCAGGGCAGGACTCTACTCTGCTGCCTGCTCCTTCCTGGGAGGGGCTGAGAGGCATTGCACTCAGGCAGGCTTCTCCCCCTGCAGCATGCCTTCCCTCAGATGGCCGACAAAGCCAGCCAGGAAATCAGAGGGCAACGAGTCACCAGGTTTGTGCCAAATAACTGGAAATAATGAAAGAATACTAGGAAACGGCATTCTTCTCCCAAATACACAAGAAATAAAGTATGTCAAATTAAGCCTGCAATTAAGTCATTGCCTTTTCTTTCAGAACAAGAAAGAATAAAATAATTCAGGCTCTAGACCATCCATTGCATTCATCTCCCCAGAGGGAAACAAGAAAGGTGTTTAAAAAATGAAATATAAATCTCAGAAAAGATATTTTATTTATATATATATATATATATATATATATACACATACACATATATACATACACATATATATATACATGTATGTATATATATGTATATATACATGTATGTATATATGTGTATATATATATATATAATTTCTAAGAGAGGAAGAAATTCAAATTGTACAATTATGGCTTAAATAGATGAGTTCAATTTAAGCAGATAAACTGGAGGCTAATTTAAATGACTTGCTTCTTTTCCAATTATTAAAAATTCTAGTCTTCCCCATGAGTATCAACGTCTCATAAATCATTCGGCAATAACCACACTGGAGTTCATCTAAAATTCTGCCTGAAATGAAAAGGTACATGGCTCTGGAGAGAAAGCCTTCCCTGCAGCTTGCCATCCAGCAGTTTCTCCTGCACAAAACCTATTGCATAACAGAATCTTCCTGACATCATTATTCTAGGTGAATCACAGATGTTTTAAGCTAACAAACAATTCTTTCTGGCACTGCTCAGATTTCACTGAGTTTAAAGCTCACTCCAAATTCACATGAAAATTACCACTTCCGTAATTTGGCCACGAATTACACATTGTGTGTGCATGTGTATGTACGCACAGAAGACAGATTCAAAGTTCTGCACCTTTGGGATTACATGCCTGTATTTTCCCTTCTATTTCTTTATGTCATTCTCTACAATAAAAGAGAACATTATCATTCTATCTCCTGGTCACACTTTCTTCAGGGCTCACGGCAACAGGCGGGCAGGGGAGCCTATTATAATTAAGGTGTCTGAATTGCCTACTAATACTCCCCTTTGGCCAAGCTCTGAGATGGACCCACCACCTACAGAATGCCTGGTCCTGGCCTGTCGTACAGTCACATGGCCCTGGTGTCACCCAGGGGTTCTTTATTTTTTCAGTTGAATCGTTTTTTCAGGAGCTGTCACTTTTCTCACATCTCCAGCTCAGCCAGTCCCTCGGGCCTCACTCTCTTTCCACACACCCCAAGGAAGTCGGCCTGCTTCTCCTTCATTAAAGCTACTCTCACCCACACCTTCCCTTGGGGTCTCACACTCACGCAGGGCTGGGGAGAAACACGCAATCTACCCAGCTGCCCACTTCCAAGCTGTCCTGGGAGACAAGCAAAGATCATTCAGGGTCTCATCATGAGATATCAAAATTAACAGGCATGCACAAGGCACCTTACAAAGGTCTGAGGATCACTGACTTTAGTCTCCCAAACAATCCCTTTATTCACTTGGAGAACAGCACCCTGAAGCTGCTGCTCTCTTCCCTTACTGACTCCTGAGGGCATCGCTCATCATGTCTTCCCAAAGGGTTAGAATGGAGTTAAACACTAACTAAAAAGTTCGAGAACAGCGGGGCAGGCACATCAGCAGAGAATGCTTCCGAGATCTTTGCTATTCAGTACAAAACAAGCACCTGCCATACTCAATCCAATGTGTTTGCAGGTTGTTTCACATTGGGCTGGTCCTGGGTTACAACAGTTACTTAATTACTGGCATACACACCTGCGGACAGGGACATGCTGGGCTCCTGGATAGCTCTCATTTGAACATCCGTTCAGCACCTTGGACAGCCCCAATCACCAAGAGAGTTCTCAAACATTTAAAGGATTAATCTATGTAGTGTCAAAGAAAAGACCACGAATGCTACTACACTCAACTTTCCTCCTACACCCTGGTGAGAGCATAGCCCTTCTTCAAAGTGAGCCACTCCAGACGTTTACCAAGCTATCTTCGGGGGCTGAGCTTAAACAGGGCTGAATTAAGGTATGGTAAGTGAACACCTGAAAATGAATTCGCATGGTTGTTTATTGCTGAGAGACATGAAATTTGAAAGCATCAGGATATATAATAATATCAGTAAATTTCATGACTAAAACTTCAAGAATCACTAAATAGGTCTAATTTTGTTAGTTGACCTTTACCCTAGTTACCTCTACCTGGAGGAAAGAAGCCCTAGTTGACACATTAACTTCATTGAGAAGGAAGTAATAATTTCTGAGGAATCAATTTAGGGTGGCAGCAACCACTGCACCATCTATGTGTGTGGTTCCTACACACCCCCATGTGCATCCTCCATGACACTCCAGGGCAATGTGGCTCCACCTGCAAAGCTAACCCCAGTGTACTTCTCACTGAAGGTTGTGCAGGTCCAATGATACCTTAAGGTATTTAGTACCTGTTGAATAAGCAATAGCTTGGGGCAAGCAGGTGACATGGTGGTTAAGGCACTCGACTGCACTTCAAGTCCTGGACTTGGTGGCTTGAAAAATCACACCAGGTGTACATTGCTTACATGCTCAAAATCCTGACAGGAGAGTGGAGGAGAAGGTACTTTAGCATGGCCACCCGCCCAGGGGGGGGTGATTTCTCACTTTCTCTGTCTCTCTCTCTCTCTCTCTCTCTCTCTCTCTCTCTCGAGCACACATGCGTGCTGTGATTAAAACCTCAACAAACAAACAATGGCTCATTAAACAGACTTGTTAAAATATGATAAATGTAGAACTGACTTATCTTCATAGGTACATTTTGTCATAAAAAGGAAGACAGGAAAAAGGAAATGACACACACATGATAGAACATTTTTTTCATTGGGTTTCCTCTCTAAGTCTGAAACTTTGAGTTGACATACAGAAAAGTTTAGGTGGAAAGCCAGCGTATGAACAGATGTCTGAGAGCCGGGTGTGAGAAGAGAAAACTTCACAAAGGTGAGTCCTGTCATCGCCTCTGTGATCGGAAGCCTATAGCGGTCCCCATAGTTACGCTATTATTTTTGGCCTTTGCTGACATTTTTCTCTTGAAAGTGGCAAAATAAAATATTCAAATTAAAGTTGACTTGATTTCTCAGAGTTCAGACAAGTTAACTCGACCTCAAAAGCAGTGTTAATAAATGTGCTTATCACTTTTGAAGCCCAGAAGAGAATCAGATTACCAAGAAAATGAGCTCTAATGAGGCCTTATCACACTTTGATTAATAGATGACTAATAAGGCATAATATCTGAATCCGCTTATGATCAAAGGCAGCGTCAGGTGCTGAGCACTGCAGGCCTTCGTGGTTTGCCCAGAAATGGAGCTCTTCTCGTGACAAGTCCAGAAGATGAGAGGTTTTCAGAGGCAAAAGCAGCACGCTCTCCCAATTTACATTTCCACATCCTTGCTTTGAGTTCTTTGTGGTAATGCAAGCTGTCGGTAAGAACCAAGCATTGATTTTGTAGAAAGCTTTCTCTGGTTTTTTATTATTATTACTATTTCTCTTTAGCAGATATTAGTGCAAAAGATACAAGATGGAGAAGAAACAGGAGTGGATGTTAGAAATCACAATCTTGGGTTGATAGGGTTGAAATTGGAGGGTGCAGTGCATGGAAGGAAGAAAGGCAGCAAATATCTGTTTCTGCAATTTTATCCAAGATTCATGGCTAAATTTCCAACTTGCCCTGTGTGTCAACTCCAGGAATACCTATGACCTGAAAACCCAATCAAACATTCTCCTTACCTTTAAACAAAAACATTTAAAATCTAGCTGTTAATCACATATACAGTTTCTACATTTACTACCCTTAAGCCAACTAACTTGAGTTTATGTAAATCTCTAATCAGATCTTTTGAAAGGCTAACCATTGTGTTTGCGTGGACAACTGCCCAGTTAGAGCCACTAAACTCCTCAGAGCGTGCAGACGACACAGCTGGAAGACACACTTTGTTGTCTTGAGACAGTTGGATTTGTGACCCATGAAAAGTTACTAAATTTTTTTCCTGTGTGTGTGTGCACGTGTGTGTGTGTGTGTGTGTGTGTGTGTGTGTATGTGTGTGATTATAAAGACATTTGACTTAAAAGGTACCTTAGGGGCATTGCTTAAATATCTTTTCAATCTTTGCCTTAATACCTAAAGCACAGAGTTTTGTATGCTGGGGGCAAGAGGAAGAACTGATCCAGAAAGCAGGAGTCTCATCAGGAAGAGCCCCTCTGTCTCAGCAACTCCTCCTGCAGCTTCACAGTCAGTGCCCTTTTCTGTGGTGTGGATGCCAGCTCCACCTGCACTGTCTCTTCCATGTCCAACCTGGACAGGATGTGAAAAGCATTATTTTAAAAAAATGGAACTGTTATGTCACGATACAGAGTTGCATGAATGAGAGGGAAAGAAGTGGTCTATCACCGTTCCAGTCCTAACACCCAGAACTATTCTGAAATTGCAATCTATCATGTCCGTACCAGTTTGCTCAAGCTGCGGTAACAAAATACTATGGACTGAAATGGAAATTTATCTTCTCACAGTTATGGACACTGGAAGCCCAGGATCAAGCTGCTGGCACATTGACTTCCTCCAGGGACCTCCCTCCTTAGCTCACCGATGGCCACGCTCTTGCTGTGTGTATGTGGGTCCCTGTTGTCCACTTCCTCCTGTGAGGACCTAGGCATACTGGATTAGGGTTTACTCATGTGATTTTATTTAATCTTAATTACCTCCTTCAAGGGCCAGTCTGATACTGAGGCACTGGGGGTTAGGACTTGAACATACAAATTTGGGGGTAACACAGTTCAGTTCATGATTAAACAATGTTCTCAGGGGAACCCTTTAATATGGCAATAAAACCACAAAATCTAACCTTTAGTGAGTGGCCATTTTGTTCCAGAAACTGTCTGAAGTGTCACAGCCTTGTTAACACATTATTGTCACATTTTCACAACTATTCCATGAGGTTGCCACATTGTCACAAATGAGAAAACGGAGTACGGCACAGGAGCTGAGAATCTGTCCAAAGTCATACAGCCTGTTGGTGGCTACGCAGTGTTTGAATTCAGGCTGCCTGGGTTATTTAAGCCCTAGAGTCAGCCTCACAGGTACACATGCCTGGCCACTGCACTCCACCTCCTCTGCATCCCCGGCTTAAACACATAAATGTTGGATAATGGGGAGAAGACCATCTAACAGGAACCAGCTGTGGGTCAATGAGGGTAATTCAACTAAAGGTACAATTCTCCATCTCATGATCTAGTCATCTGTAAATAAAAATATCAGTTGCTTACTTGTTTTTCTTAAAAGCTCACATTCCACAGTAGAGTATATTTCATGTAGTTCGTAGCAGATAGTGGTTATGTCTGTGGCCTCTGGACTCACAAGGCCTGGCTTTAACATCTGAGCTCTGCCACACTGAACTGTGCGACTTAGGGTGAGCTACTTAATCTCTGTAGGCCTCCGACTGCTCGTCTATGAGACGAGGATGACAATAGCACCTCTGAGAACTATCATGAAGGTAGAGGGAAACAATCCACACAAGGAGCTGGCAGAGTAATTGGCAGATGTGCACTCAACAAATGTTGGGTGGCACTATTACTACTCTGACAAAGAGTAAGTGTTTCACAGATGCATTTATGAACTAAGTACCACCAAGTGTCATGTGTAGTGCAAAGGATTAGCTTCATGAAGAATATAAAAAAACCTCCCAAAACCATTTACTTAAGAATTGAAAATCCTTCCTTGTTTTTTATTTGTACTTCAAAGAATCAAACACATGACTATGTTTTTCAGTAAGTTTTTTAATTTTAATTTTTTTTAAATTTTACATTCATTCATTATATATCATTACAGCATAAAAAGTGAATTTTCCCATCCAGAATATACTGAATATTGGCTCAATCAAAGAAAGCTTTTATAGTTTTACGTGTTACAGTAAAAGAGGGCCCTAAAATACAAAGGAATGATTTATACACACATATAAAGCCACTTAATGACGGATATGAGAAAAATCAGCCAATATGATAAATTACTGCTTGAGGTAACAAGAAAACATGGATACCAAAGGAATGATGTCTACACACATATAAAAGCCATTTAATGACGGATATGAGAAAAATCAGCCAATATGATAAATTACTGCTTGAGGTAACAAGAAAACATGGATACCAATGTATCCATGGCATCCAATGGCCAAAGGAATAATCAAGTCTATTCCCTAAATGAAACCCTTTATGGTATATGCTCAGTTTCCTCATATGTAAAATAAAATTATAATTATGGGTTGTTATGCAAAGCAAGTAAATAGTGTATAAAACTGTTTTAAATTCCAAAGCCTGACTTACGGAAAGTCTTAATAATAAAAATACTTTATTGATGTTTTTGCCTAAGCCAGTCAGGTAGGGTTTGGAAATTTGAAAAATTCTAAAGCTCTATGAAAGATTCTTACAATTAATCAGACTTGGGAACATATTCAAATTGATATACAATTAAGAACACCGTCATCTTAACTATATCTATGTAATCTCGTACTTGCATCCAAGTTGTCAATGTCATAGACGACTCTTTAGAGGCACATGTTAAATGTGTGACCTCACTCAGAAGTCTGGAGTGGGACACAGGAAGATGTATTTTTAAAATGCCCCTGGGTAACGGTTATGGAAATCCTCTACTATGATTTTTCAGTGTCTATCACTTAATGCATACTTAGTATGCAGATGAACACTCTAGTACTAGATGGCTAACACCATTTAAAACTATGTCTGTCTAGTGTCAGTTGGTCACCACCAAACATTCCTTCCAACACGTCTCCTTCACTTAGATGCAGCTCCAAGGCAGAGGCAACACGGGGCATACAGAGTGACTTACCACAGAGAATCACAGTCCATGGGAACCAGTAGACTGCTATTCATCTGAAAATCGCCTGGGGCTCAGCTCAGCTATGCAGATGCTCACAACCATCTCAGATGGTCTCCCTAGGTTTGGATGAAAGATACGCCTAATTCTCGGCATCCCAGCCCCAGAACTGTACAGTCAACCTGGGGCTCATCTAGGAGAAGCATCCAAACTATTAATACATAATGAGCCTACTTCACAAGAGGAAGTGAAAGCTACATGAAATTAGTCTCCAAGTAAATGCTGAGGAATAGGATATAAACCCTCCTCAGTCAACATGGTAAGTTAATATTGCAGAGAAAATTACAGTTAAAAGTAGGCAAAGAATAGCATAGATAAAAGGAAATCTTCAGAGAAATAACACAAAGAGCTTCCCTAGGAGTGATTTCTTAAGCTGGGAACAGGCTCCACAGGAAATGGAAGAAAGAATGGTGCCTGGAACTTCTACAATCTGCCTCAAACTTTTATTCCGTTTCAACTAAAGCCTTTGGTTTATATGGGCTAGAACTGAAGAGAGATTCTTGCTGACAGAATAAAACGAATATGAGTAGAGGTTAATATCAACAGATGGACCATGTCTCCAACAAAAGTAGCAAGTTGCTTTCTTTCTCCCATTGGCACCAAGGACACCTACTCCCGAACAGCCCTAGGGAGTAGGCAGAATCATTTTGTTAGTGAGCAAAGAGGGGTTTAATGTATTTTTTGGAAATAAAATAAATAGAGAAGATGTAGTGAAACATATAAAAGTCCAACGAGAAACAATCGATACGGTTTTTGACATCTCTCTGCTTCCTCCCACAAAAATTGTACACAGATTCTTCAGAAAGTTCATGGATATTGGGAGCTGTCACTGTGGGACAGTGGTGAAGTGCTGTGTGTAGAGAGTTGGATGTGACACAGACGACCATAGTTAAATACTGGTCCCAGCAGCTGGGTGCACACATGCCCAAATCCTGCTAAGATGGGGTATGGCACGACTATACCCCACGGGGGGGGAGGGGGCAGGTGATTTCGCTCTCTCCCTCTCCCCTCTCCCTCTGGCAAATGTACACACTCTCTAGCAATTAAAGAAAGAACTATATATTTTTAAAAGTTGATGAAAAATGCCTATTATGAAAACACTATGGATGGATTTCAATTTTTTTGCACTGAAATTAATTTGTACTTGAATTACATTTCTTCCACAAACTTTCTGAAGTCCCATATTAGCAATCATGGTGGGTTATATGTATAAAAAAATGACTGTAAATCAAGGTTATATAAACAAAACCCATCTTTTACATAAAAATCACATTAGAAATGAGAGTGACAGACTTCACTAAGAGCTGAGTGGCCGAATTTCTTGGCTTCTTTTTTTAATCACGTAATGAATATAACTACACATGAATCTGTAAACTAAGACTCTCATAACCAATGGCATAACTATTGCACAACTATTTATTATAGTGTGCTGTGTGGGCTGCTCTAGGAGGTGAAGTCCTTGGCAGAAACAACCAGTAGACACGCACTGGGGAGTCTAGCTAGAAATGGGATTGTGGGAAGGTGTAGAAATGATTTTTTTACGGATACTAATTGGAATGAAAGCATACTCATGTGCTAATGTCAAGTGATGAAACTAGGAAATCAAAGCGTACCCTAATGATGGAGCACAGTAACATCTTCACATGGTGTAGAGCTTCTGTATCCTTTCTAACACTTTAACTGCCTCAAAGGAAAGAAGACGTTTGTGCACTGGGTCACATGATTGAGAGAGACGGGAATTGTATCTGAATTGTTCACCATTTTTACCCAGCACCTTGTGCAATACTTGTGCTTAGGAGGCATTCGAGAACGCTTTTGATGGATATTTACCCATGGGGAAGTTATTCTGTCTTTTACCCGTTACTTTAGATTAAATGCTCTGCTCCTACCTCAAGTTAATCCCTCCAAAGTGTCCTAGACCCCATCTCCTCCACCCCTACAAGCACACAGATAGGCTGCTCTCCTCTTTCCTGGATGAGTCATCACATTTCCTTCTGGACTGAGTCCTTTCAGCACACATATAGTTCTGCTACCTAAAGATAATGTTCTCTAGACCCTACTTACTCTTCCAACTGCAGCCCTGCTTTTCTGGCCTCCTTTAAAACATAATTTGAAACTGCTGTCTGCAAGTCTCCTGACACCACTCTTCTTTCTCTGTTTATTCTCTACTTACTTATTTTTCCACAGTTCTCATCATTTTCTAGCAGACTATAGAATCTATGTATTGATTGTGCTCTGCTTACTGTCTGCCTCCCTGTCTACAAGTTAAGATCTGCAATGGCAGTGACTTTTGTCTGTTTCATTCCAGAAACTTTCCAGAGGTTTAGATCGGCTTGTGGCATGTAGAAGGCACTCAATAAATGTCTGGCAAAGGGATGTTTGTGTAGTTACACACACTGTCCTAAACGTGCCTCCACGTGATGTCACCAACCCTAAAAACTTCCTTGAAAGTTAATATTAAAGCAAAAGAATTTAAATGCAGAAAAATATTAGTGCATTAAGATGACTTCCAATATCACAGAAATCCCACAGAAACGTAGAGGAAGATCCAAGAGTATCCCTAGATAAACTCTGCTTCCAGAGATGTGGGTGTACACATTTGCTTATAGAACACTGTACATATTAATTCTAAATGTAATGAAAACCCACTATAAGTCCAGACAACAAGACCTATGATTCTCTCAGAAGATTATCAGAAAAAAGGAACTGACATACTGGGTTGTCAGAAAAGTCGTGATGCATTTTTGCATAGGGAAACATAGGGAAAAAAAGTCATGACTTTTCCAACAACCCAATAAATTACATATATTAATGCTCTATGGTAAAAATATTAGCCTATGAGGAAATTGTGAACTTACTCCAAAACATGATACATTTAAAATAAATTAACTCTACAAGGTAGAGAACATAACTTGGATCTAAGGACAAGAAAAATCTTCTGAATAATTAAAATTATTTATTATATTGAGTACTAAGACATAAGAAAAGCTCTTAGAAGACTGAACTAAAAGCTCAATACTGTAAGTCCCAGCAGATATTTATGGGTACCATGAAACTAGAACAGCGTTTTAAACAGGAGGGGCTATAGTTTTGCTCTAGTCTTCATAATCCAGGTTAAAACCAAGCCTAGGCAATGCTCCAAAATATATTTTGCTGCCAAAAATTAGGATGAAAGAGGGAAAGTAAGTGACAGTAAGAGGGACTTGGATATTGAACGAGTGAGGAGGAACGTAACACAAAGCAAACGGTATATGCAGAGGGTATCAGTGACAAGGAGGCACGTCGAAACTGTGATACTTATCAGGCAGGCACCTGGAAGGTGATTGAGGCCATGGAGGATTTCTGAAAATGACTGAGACAGGATGCTTCTTTTAAATATGTTACAATCTAATGAGGACATAGCCATACATTTTAGTAACCGCCATGTAAGAAAACTAGTCAACAATGCACTACTGCAACATAGAGAGGGAGAGACTTGACCCAGGGGACTAAAAACATTGTGTAGAATGTGTCTTGTGGGTTGCTCTTAAAGAAAGCTAGGACTTGAACATACGGCAGTAGTAGGTCAGAAAAGGGCAGTCCATCATAAGGAAGCTCTTGCAGTGAGGGAAGTGGACAAGGACTTGAACAGCAGTCCAGGCCCTAAATGACACTGTCAGACATAGAGCACCCATCCACTGAAGGAAAGGAACATGCTGCGGAGTCAGGCAAAAACATGACAAATGATTAGTACGGAGATTTCTGGAAACGTGCACACTAAGTAGAACATACTCAGTGCATTATCTCCTGCTTTATTAGTTTATTAAAGGACGAGAAATGTTACCACATTTGCTTTCTTAATGGACAGATCATTGACTGTCTATTGGAGAGGGTTTCATGAAGCCATGACTTTCAGGAGGCACTTGCCTTACACACTTTGCTGAAATGTGATCCCCGGGTTTGCCGTGTCCATTTAAGCCTTTGGTGGTCTTCATCCAGAATCAAAACACTTTCCTTTCTTTCCCACCATTTAGCAGTCTTCGCCATTACACTAAGGCCCTGAAGACAGGACTCGTTTAAATTTAAAGCTTGCTGTGTTCTGCTTAAAGATGCGTATCAATGCGCAATGAACCGAACATGATGGCAATCAGCCACTTAACCTCACTAATGACATACTGAAGGGATGTCATGAACATGGTGTCACTGTGTTCCAACTATTCTGACCACTGTGATTATAAAGAGCCCGCTATAATTGTATTAGCAAAGTTGAAATACTTTATTTCTACCACCTCTGGCCCCAAGTTATTTCTTCTCTCAGTACAGTTTCTAGAACAATGTGTTTAGAAAAAAAATTAAAAGTAGACAATAGAAGGATTATGCTCTAGAAAGAATAAACCCATAATTTATGCCAGAGTTGCCCTCATCTCAATAGTGAGAATTTCGCCGTGATTTCTCATGGCAGCCTCCTTCTCTCAAATACAGTTTCTAGAACAATGTATTTAGAAAAAAAAATTAAAAGTAGACAATAGAAGGATTATGCTCTAGAAAGAATAAACCCATAATTTATGCCAGAGTTGCCCTCATCTCAATAGTGAGAATTTCGCCGTGATTTCTCATGGCAGCCTCAGCAAAATGGGGTAACTGAGCTAATTCAACTATCCTCTGAAATTTAATACTATGCTTCTCATAAAGGATTCCTGAGAAGGTGGGGGACACTGGTTATAAATGAGCTGCTGGGTCACTAGAGAAGACAAAGAAAACTTCAAGCAAGGATCTTGTACTTCCAAAAGAACCGTATTTTAATTCTTTAAAGGTAAATGCAAATGAAGCATACATTTCTAATTGATAACTACCATTCTTTTAATGTCTAAAAAGCAGATTTCCTGCTAAGTAAATAGCTATTAATTGCTCCTTTTATATACTAATAACTCCTGTCATTAAGTATACTTATCTGCAACAACACTTATACAATGAGTACAGTACAGCCCATGAGTCAATTTGGTCCCATAAACATGGAATTTTGCTTGTTTGTTTTTCCACAACCCAATTACAAAACTGAATTAGGTGCTGACATTTAATAATTGAGATAGTTCCTCTGTGCAGAACCAGAGCTAGTAGATGTTGGAGGACAAAAGTCTCAGAAGTCATGGTGCCAGAAGTAGGGTCAGAGAGAGCTCTTTGCAAACGTACCACCAGGCAAGAGAACTCTCCCTCAACTGGTGCATGGAATGGTTGGTGATCTTTGGCCAGAAGGCTCTGGACTGGAGGGGAGGGGAAGAGCAGGTAGACAGGAACCAGCCCAAAGCTAGAGACAGGAGAGACCCTTGACTGATGTGACATAGAAGATGAGGACAGGGGCTGCCCAGGCAGGAGAGTGGTTATATAAAGAGGATTGCACAGACAGACAAACACACTGAAATAATGGAAGCCAGGTTTCCTACTCTCAAAGAAGGTAGAAATATAACAAATACAGAAAGGGGGAAGCCTCATTTAAGGCAGGAGATACTGAGCTGTAGTTGGGGTGGCACAATTTCAGATAGACAATATAGATGTCTGTGTGTATAAAAACATGTACACATAACCATATGCTGCACACAGACACACACACACACACATACACATCACGATACGCTAGAAGCAAAAAGAACATGTAGTGCTCACATTTTGGTTTCTTTCTTTTCTTTTTTGGCCAAAGGGCACATCCCTTCACCAGAGAGAGAGAGAGAGAAAGCACTCCCTCTGGGGCATGAACACAATCCTTTCACCATTTCTCTGCCCTATTGGGATTTGGGGCATGCACTCACATGTGGCCAGCAGCTTTTTCAAGGCACCAGGGCTAGGATTCAACCCACACAGATGGTTGGTCGGATGATATCTGGTTCCCTTAACCAACAGGCCACAGGCCAACCCTACATCTTGTTTTTGTTTCTGTTTTTGTTTTTTTAATGTGCATTCATTCACTGTACATCATTACAGCACACAAAATGAGATTTTCCATCCAGAGTACACTGTATATTGTCTCAATCAAGCACATCAACATACATGTTATTGTCAACAAATAATTTTCCATTTCTTGTTTCCTGTATGTTTTGCTTTTTTTCCCCCATCCTTGATTCTCTCTCACCCTCTGTCATCTCCCACTCCCCTCCCACACTGTCTCTGGTATCTATGTTTGCTTTCTATACTGTTTCCCCCCCACATTTTATTGAATTATTAAAGATCTTAACTAATCTAAATATTTTCATAGCAAGCACAGCTGATATATACATTTCCATGAACAGAAGTCTAACTTTAGGCATCCTATAAAGTAGCACCTAGCTGGGGCTATATATCTTACTGCAGTCATTGAATAGATATTTTTTTTCCGAAACTTTTTTTTTCCTAACTTAATATACATTATTTCCCTAAGCATCATCACAGCATACAAAATGTGATTTCCCATCCAGAATATACTGCATAGTGACTTAATCATGCATATTATTATCAAACATTTTTCATTTCTACTTTACCCCTCTTTCTGACCCTCTGTCCTTTCCTACCCTCTTCTCACACAATCTCTGTTGTCTATAATTGTCTTCCATTCCTTTCCCACCCACATTGTATTGATCACACAATTTCATACATAATCTAACTACTTTCAATGGTGAGTTCACTT
>NW_006159550.1:4771311-4771916 GCF_000334495.1 Tupaia belangeri chinensis | reverse complement strand
ATTTTTCCACAAACATTTACTTTACATATCAAAAAAAATTTGGCTCACACTCCATAGTTCTTGACAGTTAATATTAACAAGTTTCAAAATTTCAAAATACAGGGACCAGCAATTAGCATAATGGCAATGTCGCTGGACTCCCATGTAGTTGACCGTGGTTCATGTCCCGGACCTGGTGGCTTAAAACTCATGCTGGGTGCATGTGCGTGCATGCCCAAGATCCCAAGAGGAGAATGGAGGAGAAGGGACTGCGGCATGGCCATCCCCCCTGGGGATTTCTCGCTTTCTGTCTCTCTGTCTCTCTCTGTCTGTCTGGCGAGTGTACATGCCCTATAGCAAAAACCTCTCAAAAAAAAAAAAAATTTCAAAATACTGAATTTTAAAGATAATGTTCAAAATATTTCTTATAATTTTGTTTGTGACTCTATAACAGCAGAAACAGTATGGTTTTAATTTTTTTTAATTTTTAAACTTTATTTCTTTATTTTAATTTGACCAGAGAGGGACAGAATGAGAGAGACAGAGAAAGAGAGACAGCAAGCCTCCAAGCCTGGGACTCAAACCGTGGTTGGCCATGGGGAAGTCCAGTGCCCGTAACTACCATG
>NW_006159550.1:4680339-4770208 GCF_000334495.1 Tupaia belangeri chinensis | reverse complement strand
TGTTTATCTGAGAATGTTTTTATTCTTTCTTTCCATATGAAAGATAATCTTGCTGGGTGTAGTATTCTTGGTTGAAACTGTTTTTCACTTAACACTTTGAATATATGTTCCCATTCTTTCCTTGATTGCATTGTTTCTGATGAGAGGTCTGAGGTTAGCCTGATGAGACAACGTTTATAAGTAACCTGACCTTTCTCTCTTGCCAATTTTAGTATCTTGTCTTTGTAGATTTGACCAGTCTGGCTATGATGTGCCTTGGAGAAGATCTTCTTGGGTTGATTCTATTAGGGGTCCTTTGTATTTCTTGGGTCTGGATATTTGAATTCCTCTTTAGATTTGGAAAGTTTTCTGCCAAGATTTCGTGGAATAGATTATCAATGCCCTTATTAGTTTTCTCACCTTCCGGAATACCGATTATCCAGATGTTTGGGTGCTTAATGCTGTCTAGTATTTCTCATACAGTATTCTCATTTTTTGAGGTTATTTTCTCAGTTTTTTCAGTTGTTTTTTTCTAGATCAGATGTTTTGCCTTCAACATCTGACATTCAATTTTCTGCATGGACTAATCTGTTTTTAATACTTTCAGGGGAGGTTTTGATTTCCGGAATAGCAGCCTTCATCTCTAGTAGCTCCATTTGATTCTTTTTTATGGTGTGTACTTCCTCTTTCAGATCATGAAAGAACTTCAACACCTCCTGGAACTCTTTGTCTTTTTTCACCTGCATCTTCTGGAGTTCATTATCTCTCAGCTCTTGTATCTCATTTAGTTTTGTCACCATGAATATTCTGAACTCTCTATCAGACATTTCCATGAATTCTACTGTACTGTCTGTGGATGATGAGGGATTGTTCTTTTCCCTTAGGGGAGAGATATTTTCTTGGTTTCTCATGTTTCGTGTGCCTCTGCGGTTTTTTCTGGTCATTCTGTGACAAAATCTCTCCCCCACAGTGCTTAGCAATGAGGCATCAACAGTTAAGATGGAGTTCAGATTTATAAAAAGAAATTTCTTTGTTAAAGTAGGATGTTCAATAAGCATTGAGGATTTCGATGACTCTAAAAGTATTCAGATGCTTGCCTACTGTGCACCTAAGCCTATCTAGACATTAAGTGTGTGGAGAGTGATGTTTAGAGTAAAAAAGTAAAGTTTAAAAATATAAGCAAAAAGGAAAAAAAAACCTAGAAAAATACTACTAAAAAAGAGTAAAAAATGAACTCACCAGGACACACCTCAGCTATAAAATGGCTTCTGAAATTAACAAGTGAAAGAAAGGGCCCAAGATAAGGAGAGGAGCTTGAAAATTTAAATTAAAAAAAATTAAAAATTTAAAGAGAAAGAGAGTGAGTGTGAGACAGACAGACAGACAGACAGCCAGAGACAGAGAGAAGACAGAGGTCGTCCTAACTTGCCTGAATATTTTGGGAATCTAAGAGATGGGTTCAGAGCATGGCTTCCCTGAATTCGCCAGGACACACCTCAGCTTTTAAAAAAAAAAATCGAATATTCTAAATTCTTTATCAGACATTTCCATAAGTTCCATTGTACCCTGTGTGGACAAAGAGGAGTCAGAAGTTTCTTGGTTCCTCATATTTTTTGTGCCTCTGTGGTGATTTCTAGTCATATGATGGGTTATTCATTTTTCTTAATTTCTAGAAGTTCAATCTGAGCATTCAGAGGTGCACAGGAGGAGGTGGTCTGCAAAATTTTTGCTGTTCCATTTTTCTCCCTTTGTGTCGCAGATTCAGTGGGAATCAAGAAATATGTTGACTCTAATAGTATTCATATGCTTGACTACTTTTCACTTAGACCTGTTTAGACACTCAATGTATGGAGGCAGGGTGACTTCTCAACAGAACATCTTCATTGCTCTTATCCCTGAAAACACTAGATCTCAGTTCTCATGGTGAACTCAGTCTTCTGGTTCTGAATTATTCTACTAAAGAGAATTTTGTGGGCCCAGGACTTCTTATCTTCTCAGTTTGTGTTACACTGAAGCTAAGTCACTAGCGGAAATGGACTAGAAGCAGCAACAGAACACTGCAAGTCAATTCAGAGTGCGAACAGAGAATGAGCGAGCCATGAGGAGAGTCAGGACATTTTGTTCTATTGGAGTATTATCTTCATACTAGATCTGACTTTGGATGCTCACATCAGCACTAAGATGTGATGAATCATTGACTACCTGGATCCAATCAACCCCCATGGTATTTTGCTGTAATTAGCATGAATGTCAAAGGCATGGTATCTTAATGGGTGATTTTATTAGCAGGAAGGAGGGAGAGAAGCCAAGACCGTCTTTCCGGGGAGACCTCTCTGCTCATTAGTGTCCCAGCAGCAGGCGACCAGATGAACTGGAAGGAGCGGATGTTCACACCAGTCGATTCTGCAGTTTGTTAGCAGCTTGAGTAAAAAGAAAAAAAAAATCCTCTGGGAGGAAATGTTGAAGTCAGATGTTGCTCTTCCTGCTGGATTTCTGTAATCCTTTGTCTCCTTCATACTCATCATGGAAAATTCTAAGTTCTTTGAGGAGAACTTTATTCCCTTCTGCCCTACCCTTAATTTATCCATTCTTCTTTGTCCTAACTAAGTAGTTTATGAAATCTAGACCACTAGAACTATAGCAATTGGGAATCCAATGGACATAAAATATAGCAGTGTGGGTCCTTCACCCAGCCTCACACAAACCACGTTTTAGGAATAAAGGTGTGGGATAAAGAAACAGACTTAAAATTAAAATAAAATAAAGCTAAATTCCAAGCCACAGATCAAATGTAGATCTACCTTTGTTTCTAACATGAACAAGCTGAGAATAAATCATTAACTATGAGGACCCTTATGATTCTCCTTGAGAGAATTCAAAAGCAAGATCAAGTCCCCTGAATGTCCAAACACTGTCTAGAACATCCTAGAGTGGTCTACTTTTGATTAAGTCCTACCTGAGTGTGGTTAGATAACTATAATGTAATGATCAAAGTCACAAATGGCTCATTTTATACTGTCAATAGCATTTTGGAGGGATTTAGGAAAACATATATCATAGCAAAAATGCAAGATGTAGACTTCCTGGGTCAGATAAGGACTTTAGAGCATGTAGCTTTTAGATAATACCTTAGGCCTTTGGAGCATCAATTTGCCTTTACGTTAACAGTAACAATACTAGGCCTTGAAAAGGTTATCCACAATCTTGGTAGACACTTCCTCTTAGGTCAGTGTTTTAAAGAAACCACACCATTTTAAGCATATGCAACAGATGATCACCAGTACTTATTGAAGGTAAAATGGATTTTTTTCCTTCTATAGAGCACTAATAAATTCAACCTTCAGCTATACCTCCCAACTCATAAGATGTTTTATAGAAAATTAATAAATCCCTCACCTTCCATCTTTCTCTCCTCCTACCCTGTTCTCCCTCTAATACACAGGATTAAGGAACCCTCCCTCTTATTTCACAATTATAAACTTATTATTTCTGATTAAAACCAAAAAAATCAAATTGAAGATGTGAATATGCAATATGTTTTTGATGTGAAAATATTTTTACAATGGATTAGAGGGAGGATGATACTTTCTAAGGAAAAAACTCCTATATTTATAATCTATTTGTTTCAATCATGAAGTATAATTGCTTGCTCAAATTTCCCCAAATTTTTACTTTTACCTAGATTCTCACATCTGCTGATACTCTTTAGAGAACTGAGGTGTTGTTCTCCAGGCGTGATAATATATTTTACCCCAAACATTTGAAAATGTACCTAGTGACAGGAATAGCAGGACAGCATTACAAAGTCACCCCTGTTGCTGCTCTCTCTTGTGGCGTGGATCATTTAACCGATGTAATGACTTAACCAACTGTACTTTTCTCTAGAACTTTAGACCAGGAATAGAAGGACAGCATTACAAAGTCACCCCTGCTGCTGCTCTTGTGGCGTGGATCATTTAACCGATGTAATGACTTAACCAACTGTACTTTTCTCTAGAACTTTAGACAAAACAAAAGTAAAAACAAACCAAAAAAAAAGTTCCTTAGCTGGTTCAGTCAAGAAAGTCCGAAAAGAAGAATAAACGCTCACTGTAATGGGAAAATGCAAAGTGCACCATATGCATGAATGCCATACTGAACCTGATGCTTTCTCGGGGTAACCTTTTGGGGTGCTAAACACCTCAGAATGCCATCAAAGCAATACCAAAGTCTAAAAGCTAGTTAGCTCCGCAGAGATTCAACAGACAAGAAAATTAGATTCCAAAGGGTGGAGCATAAATCCACAGGTATGGAAAACTATAAAAATGAGTCACCTCTTCAGTCTAAATCCATCCAATTCCTTAAAGCAGAAATTTGGGTTCTCCTTGCACAGTAACAGGGCATTAACTGATAAGTTTTCTTTTAAGAAGTCCTGCAGTCCTTAAGACCAGCAGTTGGCATAATAGCTATGTTGCTGGACTCCCATGTAGTCAACCGTGGTTTGAGTCCCAGACCCGGAGGCTTAAACTCACTCTAGATGCGTGTGCTTGCATGTCCAAGATCCCAAGAGGAGAATGGAGGAGAAGGAACTGTGATGTGGCCATCCTCCCTGGGGGATGATTTCTCACTTTCTGTCTCTCTGCCTCTCTGTCTTTCTGGTGAGTGCATGCGCCATATAGCAAAAAATCTCTCCCCAAAAAAAAGTAAAAAAAAAAAGTCCTGCAGTCCACGCCAATGATCTATATGAGTGCTACCCAAGTTCAGGAGATGTGTAAAAGTCACCAAATGGAAACAGAAGTAGATATGTCCATTCCTCCTGGAGAATACCACAGGACAAATTATTCCATGGACCTAGATTCAACTTTTCTCTAGAAATTCTCTGTTCTACCTTCAATTCAAAACTCTGTATAACAAGTTTATTACTTGGAATTATCTTTTTTTTTCCATTACTATTTTTCTTCTAACTCTTCTCTCTCTTTTCTCTTTCTTTCCGTTACTATTTTTCTTCTAACTCTTCTCTCGCTTTTCTCATTTTCAAATAGAATAAGATCACTATCATTCATAGTAAACTGAGTACCTATCTGCATATGTCAACTCAGAGTCTGGGGATGAAACTGGAGATATTTGGGAATGTGTTTAGTGGAGACACATCTATGTAGCTCTAGACCTGCTGAAACTATGGAATACCTCTGGGTGAGCAAAAGAAAAAGCACATCACTAGAAAGAAAAAGGGCAGAAACCCTGATACACTATGGAGAACAGAAACCTCCAGGGTCAAGGATCTGCTTAAAGGGGTAAAGGAGGTGAAGTAAAACCTGTGATGATTTTCCACTATTCATTGTCATCCCTAAAGTCACAAATTCATCTGTACACACTGGGAGCTCTGATGACAGAAAAGAATTAATCCATGTCCTCACACACTATTCTCATATCCAAAGCCCTTTCCAGAGTCTGCTGAGTGCCATTCTTCTTACTCGACCTCTAGAACGGCCCCCAGATGTGAGGCTCCCAAGCTCAGGGATCCTTCTCCCATCTTCCCTTTGCCTGACCCTCGTGTGTGCTGTCCAAAGAATGACATTCTAGCCAACTGTGCAAGCCTTCGAGAGCTAAATAGGTTATTTCAAAACATAGTTTGTTTCTTTACTCATGTGTCTATTAAACATATAGAAATGTTCCCAAGGAGCAAACATCACAGACCACGTGTCTCAATCTTTATTTCATTCTGACTGCTATGAAGAGCCTCTTCAGACAGTTTTTTTCTAATTGCACCCAACATTACATGTTAATACCTTAGATATATTATATATTTACTTGTCCAGTGTATGTCTATGTTTTATACATAAAAAGAGTTTTGTACATAAAATTTTTTCCACCCAATGAAAACCAATTTTAGTCCTCTGGGGAGAGATATAATCCCTATGAGAATGCATGATCTTGAAGCATGCAAAAATATTTTGCCAGAAGTGTTTAATTACTGCTTCTCTAATACTTAGCAGAATGTAAATCACCAAAAACATAATTTTTCCTTAGATCAGTTGTCTATACTGAAAAGATTAGAGCAGGATAGGTCTTTATCTGCTGAGATTCTAAAACATAACTCTCTTCTCTTGGGTCAAGTTCCCCTTCCCTCATCTTCCCCAAGATAGCTGGCAGAATTAGAAAGTGTTATTCTCAAGTTCCTTCTAACCCTGTCTGTTTCTTCTTCATCCTTGACTCATTCTAGTTAAACGCTAAAACACAAACATGGTTAAACCATCTCACACTATAGAACCAGATAACCAGTCTCACCTCTTGTCGTTTGAAATTCTGGACATATTCTTCAAACTGTTCATCTTTTGTTTCATCAGCTTTCCCCAGCTTCTGAAGGACCTAGTTTCAAATAAAACAAAATAGTTTGGTTAATGATTTTTTTTTCAAAGTAAGATGTTCCTTTTCAGTTAGTAAGCAGAGCAAGGCAGCTGTTTCTCTCTTCTTGGGCAGCTGCTTATTTTTCTGTTCTGGAAGCATCTTGACTGGGTGACTTTGGCCTCTACCAGATCTGGATTTGAATTACAGTCTCACCATGCACACAGGCCATGTGACCCTGAGCAAGGGCTAGGCTACACTGCATGTACTTCTTTAGATGTGTGTTTCCTGGGAGAGGCTGGATATAACTTAAAGACAAGAAATCTTCATCTTTTGTCCAAAGAACTTGGCATGATGATTAATACACAATAGTTATACAATTGTTTATGAACCAAACAACTGTCAGTGAACCAAAGTCATCTGACTAAAGTATTAGCCTACTTCATAGGGACAGTGTTAGAGTTATAGAGCTAGGTCCATGGCAAGTTCTCCTTTACCATCTTCTGATACTACCTCAATTCAATAAAAGATCAAAGAGGCCCCATGCTAAACTCTGGTCAACCAGAAACATGAAGACAATTAAAGACAAAGAAGGAGCAAAAGGAAGACCCTGCAATCCCAGGCATAGAAGGACCAACAGGGAGACCCAAGCCAAGCTGCTGGGCTTGAGCTCATTAGCAGGGACCCCACCCATTCTGCTGTTGGGAAGGAGGGGCTCGCCAGACTTCAGAACCAATATCTGGTTTCTGCAACCCCAAAGAAAGAAGGAGCAACAGGAAGACCCAGCAATCCCAAAGATATAAGGTAGGAGCTGCTGCCTCATGTGTGCTGACACTGTTCTGCCCCTCACCAATCCAGGACCAATGGGGAGATCCACGTCAAGCCACTCGGCTAGAGGTCATCAGCAGGCATCCTTCCCAGCCTTCTATGAGGGAGGAGGAGCTCTCTGGCCTTCAAGAACCAATACGGCTTTAAATTATACTTGTCAGCTCAACCGTTGTCCATATTAAAAGCAGTTAAGTTTGAATATACAAGAACCAAACACCTGAAAATAGGGAACTCTGGATGAATTCTTTCCTCATTACTCCCTTAGCAATAAAAGATGAGAAAATCCCCTCTGAACACCTGAACCCAAAAATCCTGCTGTGGGTTCCATACTCCCAAGCACAGTAGAGGAAGGAAATTGGTCCAGAGCTTATGCATATTCATAGAAAAGTGCAGGAGCACACAGCAACAGAAGACGAAAGAAGTAAGAAGACCACCAGATGACTAAACATCAAAGCAGAGTCACAAGAAATAGGAGAAAATCGGGAAATACCTCCTCCCTCAAAGGATCATAACTCTTCACCAATGGATAAAACACAAGAGATTACAGAAACATCAGAAAAAGAATTCAGAATATTCATTGTAACAGTGTTCAAGATTCAACAGAAAACAGAGAACCAATTCCAGGAGGTGAGAAAATTCTTCCAGTAGTTGATGTAAGAACTCCATAGAGAGGCACACTGAAAAAAAAAATCGAACAGAATTTCTGGAGATAAAGGATATGATTCAGAAAATCAAAACCTCCTTCAAAAGTATCTATAGCTTGGGGCTGGCAGGCAGTGCAGTAGTTAAGCATGCTGGACTCCCACATGGCCAACCATGGTTCGAGTCCCAGACCTGGCAACCTCTTTATCATTTTCTCTCTCTCACTCTTCTTTCTCTCTGGTCAAATTAAAATAAATAAATAAATAGGTAATTAAATTAATTATTTTTTTAAAAAAGTATCTGTGGTAGATTAGACTATGCAGAGGAAAAAATCTTTGATCTTGAAGGCAAAACCTCCAATTTAGTCCAAGCAACTGAAAAGAATTGAAGAATAAAAATGAGGATACTATACAGGAATTCCTAGACACCATTAAACAGCTGAATAGCCACATAATAAGTATTCCAGAAGGTAAAGAGGCAAGCAAAGGCATAGAAAACATCTTTAATAATATATTAGCTGAAAACATTCCAAATTTAGAGAATCATGCAGACATTCCACTCCAGGAGATGCAAAGGACACCTAATAGGGGACCAGCAGTTAGCGTAATGGCTATGTCGATGGACTCCCAAGTAGTCGACCGCGGTTCGCATCCCGGACCCGGTGGCTTAAACTCACGCTGGGCGCATGTGCGTGCGTGCCCAAGATCCCAAGAGGAGAATGGAAGAGAAGGGATTGCAGCGTGGCCATCCCCCCTGGGGGGTGATTTCTCACTTTCTATCTCTCTGTCTCTCTCTGTCTGTCTGGAGAGCGCATGTGCCCTATAGCAAAGGACACCTAATAGACAATAACATAAGAATATTCTCTCCAAGGCATAGCCTAGTCAAATTGGTAAAAATCAAAAACAAAGAGAAAATTATAAAAATGGCAAGACAGAAACACCAAGTTACTCACAAAGGTATTTCCATTAGACTAACATCTGATCTCTCAGCTGAAACAACACAGGCAAGGAAAGAATGAGAAGACATGATTTAAAACTCTGAAAAAGAAGCAATTTCAGCCATGAGTAATATACCCAGCAAGAATATCCTTCAAATGGAAAGCTTTCAGTTTATGTATTTATTATAATCATTACTTATTGTATAAAACTAGGTAGTAGAGAAAAAGTCCAAAATGTTACAGCTGAGTCTTTCTTTGGAATGAATTTTAAAAAGGGTTAAAAACAAGAACTTCGTAAAGCCTATAAATCATCAAATCACTGGCTTTATCATGTCTTCACTTTTCAATACCTCTTTCCAATTTTATTTTTTCTTTACTTTTTTGAAGACTTATTTCTTTAGGCATAGTGCAGTACTATGTTTGTATAAAAACTCACAATGTGTGAATTAAAGTTTTCTTTTTCAATCACTTCCTAATGAGCTATTGTTACATATGATTTTAGCTATCTATCACTGGACCAATGATTTATACCCACAGATTTTTTTTTCAGATTATAAACTCTTATCTCCCCTAATCCTCTACATAGAAATTACAAATTATTCTTTCATTGGCTACATTAAGATTATTTTTGTTAATTTATGAGATCATTTGTTGCCTGATTTTTAATCAATATGTTTATCTTTAGATTTGTATCTCCAAGTGAAAAACATCATAGGCAATTCAGTACATACTTGCAGAATAACACTGGAGCAGATTTCACATTTTCACAACATAGTACGATGTAAAATGTTGAAAGTGGAGAATATATTTATATCCTTGATTTGTTTATTAATCTTTAGATTTGTATCTCCAAGTGAAAAACATCATAGGCAATTCAGTACATACTTGCAGAATAACACTGGAGCAGATTTCACATTTTCACAACATAGTACGATGTAAAATGTTGAAAGTGGAGAATATATTTATATCCTTGATTTGTTTATTACACACCATATACATGCTTTTAAAGACCATTCTAGAACCTGAGATTTGTAATGACTTTATGTAAATCATGAATTACAATAATATTTAAAGAGAAGAAGGGGGAAAAAAAATACCAAACCTCTACTACCCAATAAGAAAAGAAAAATGGTCTTGAGGCCAGCAGGTGGCATGGTGATTAAGGTTCTGGACTCCCAGATGGCTAACTTATTTGAGTCCCAGACCCGGTGGCTTGCTTCTCTCTCTGCCTCTCCCACAGCCCCCACCTCCCTCTGGTCAAATTAAAAAAATAATAACAACAAATAAATTACATAAATAATTCTTTTAAAAAAAGAAAAATGGTCTTGCCTACAAGTTCTACTATAGCTTAATTCTCTTTAAAGTAAGATGGCCCCTTACCATTTAGTTATAGTTGTTTATAATTATTTTTACCCACTGTATTATCAATTATCATTTTTTAAAATATTTACCTTGCTTATCTTAAATATTGGTAATATTTCAGTTCTCATAGTTCTGGATTACCACTTTTCTTTTTTTTTTTTTTCTTTTGAGAAGATTTTTTTTTTTTTTTTTTTTTTTTATATACGACATGCGCTTGCCAGACAGAGAGAGACAGAAAGCGAGAAATCACCCCCCCGGGGGATGGCCATACCGCAATCCCTTCTCCTCCATTCTCCTCTCGGGATCTTGGGCATGCAGGCACACACGCCTGGAGTCAGTTTTAAGCCACCGGGTCCGGGACGCGAACCATGGCCGATTATGTGGGAGTCCAGCAACATAGCCATTACGCTAACTGCTGGTCCCTCATACTTTTATGTAATATGTGTGTGCTTATTCTTTAAAAAGACAAATAAAACAATGTTCTAACACTTAACCTTATGAAATTTATAATCTAGTAGAACAAACAAGACAGGCCTACAAATAACAAGACAAAGAGTACGTGTTAGAAGAATTGAGGGGGAGTTGGAAAGTGTTATTACCAGTATCCCTTAGTGCTGAACTCTCCAGGGACTCCCCTGCAGAGTACTTAAATTGTGCGGTTAAAATGCCAACAGACAGGAATGTAGCAGAGGCCATTCCAGTCAAAGACGTAGTCCAAGCAAAGATCATTTAAAAAACTATTATGTAATGTGGGACCGGAAGCTTTATTTTCCTAGAGCAGAACCACCAGGAGAAGCAGTTCTCCGAGACCAGAAGAAAGTCATTTTGATACACAGCAGAAAGGTCCTGAGAGCCATGATCTGATTCGCTATTCAATATTACTCTTTTGCTTCCAAAACACCAACTAAATCAAGAATGTGAAAATTCCACAAACTTTGCCATCTAGAAATACACACATCCCAAGAAATGATCAGACCTCTTTGTATGAAACTTTAACATTTGGGTATTAAAGCTATAATCATACAAGGGCGAGCAGGAAGTTAAGGTGTTGGACTCCAACATGGTCTACCATGGTTTGAGTCCCAGAGCCAGCAGTTTGAAACTCATGTTGGGTATATATGCAAGCATGCCTAAAATTTCAAGAGGAGGATGGAGGAGAAGGGATTGTGGGATGGCCATCTCCCTTGGGGGGTGATTTCTCACTTTCTGTCTCTGTGCTTCTGTCTGTTTCTCTGGTGAGCACACATGCCCAATAGCAAAAACAACTCAAAAAAAAAAAAACCTCTATAATCATACAAATAACTTTTTATGACTAGGTTTTGCATCAGATTATACTAATTTATTTTTCAAAATCAAAGCTATTACCTTATACAAATGAAGGATTTTTTTTTAGAGAGAGATTTTTGCTATAGGGTGTATGTACTCACAGGAAAGACAGAGAGAGATAGAGACAAAAAGTGAGAACTCACTCTGCAGGGGTTATGGCCACACCACAGTCCCTTCTCCTCCATCCTTTTCTTGAGATCCTGGGCACACATGCACACATGCCCAGTGTGAGTTTCAAGTGGAAGTCCATGTGGAAGTCCAGTAATATAACTATTCTGCCATCTGCTGGTCCCCACAAATTTAGAGGGTTTAAGAGGTCTTTTAGTACAAGGACAGAGTGAGAAAAATGACCTAACACTTAAAAAGAAGTACAGAGATAAATGTGGGTCAGGACAATGCTTAGCTTGCACTTTTGATGGGTTCCCTATTGCCTCGGTTATTTTTATAACGCTGTGGGTACACAGGCTAACTTGATTTTTTGTCTGGCAGAGATGAACACAGTTTCTGTCTAATGGAAATGATAACCCCTAAGGTGACCACTTATGACCCTACAGGGACATTGACCATGTTTGTATCTAGCCCAGCAATCTTACTCTAAAAGTCCATGATTACATAGCCCCAAAATATCTAGCTTCTCAAATACACCTTGAGCCAGTTTCAACATCTTATTGGATGCCTCATTAATAAGTGAATGTAACCTTTGACATTGTTTATATCACATTTACATGAAAATCTTGTTTTTAACTTTTGAAAAAATGTAATTTAACAACAGAATCAACTTAGAAGTATTGGGCAAATAGAAATACAAGATGTTGTTACTATTTAAGGGAAGAGTAAGGAAGAAAAGTTTATCATTGATAAATAGGTTACAGTTAAGTAAATAGAGTGAGGTTATGTTAGATAATACAAACTCAAGCAGAATCTCAGTCTCTCTCCTCCCCAGTCTCTAGCTCTCAACCTTTGCCTTACTGTTGATCTCCTTGGACGATGAGGACAGGGCAGGCAGCATAGGCTGCCTGGGCTGCTTAGGGACCTCTGTCTTCCTGGCCTGGTGTGTAAGCAACATCTTGGACCCACAGCCCTTAAAAGGCACAGCTGTCTTGGACGCCGGCCCCTATCTTGTCTTCCAGGCAGCTGCCCCTAGGGGTCTGGGCCTTGGCCGCCATTTTCTTTATGGTTGGAGAAGCAACAGAATTCTTGACCTAGGTGGATCTAATTCTTGAACTCTTACTATTATTTTGTGATACTATTATTGTAACAAAGGTAGGGCAAAGAAATACTTCAGAAGCCACACTTGCAGGATAAGTAAAATTCAATGTCATAAGGATTCTTGGCCTCCCGTCCCCCCCCATATTTCCAATTTTAAGGATAATAACTTAAAGAAAGAAGAACTTGGCATTTTTCTTTCTTCCTTTTTGGAAAGATTTTATTTTAAAGCTAGATCTCCCAAATGACCTCCCACCACACTCACTCTCTCTCTCTCTCTCTCTCTCTCTCTCTCTCTCACACACACACACACACACACACACACGCGTGTGCACGCGCCTAATGGTAAAGTGAAAATGCTCCTAGCATTTACTAGGTGGTTACCCCGTCTAACCCTCCAAGTCTGAATTCACACACATCTTTTAGCTCCTCTAGTTTAGGTAAGTCATGGACAAGCAGCAACTCCTCTTCAGATGGCAGAGGCTTACACAGGCCCCAGAAGGCTGGATCTCTGAGCGAGCAGCAGCAGTCTCATCCTCTGCTCTACAACTCTGCAGAGTGAGCAGGCATGCTTGCCTCAGACAGGGGGAGAAAGAAAACAACTGTTTACTGAGAAGCCACTGTGTGCCTGAAACTGCAGAAGGCGATTAACACATTATTGTTTCAGTTCTCACAATACTCCTATCTGGTAACTATTGTACCCATTTGACAAATGACAAAACAGGATCCCATAGTTGGTAAGTGGCCTGTGGGAGTCTCTCAGGAAAATCCACTTTCTGAGGCCTGATACCTTTGACATCTTCATGTGTAGTGATGTATTTCCCACAAAAGGAAGCAAATACACAACATAACTATAATTCACACACTCCCCTAGCTTCTTGTCATCTGTGAAATGGGACAACAGGATTATCTACTTCCTAGAGTTGTTTCAAATTATCGAGACTAGTATTGGACCAGCAGGTGTGGAGATTAAGATGGCTGCATCCCACATGACCAACTGCTTGGTTTGAGTCCTGGACCTGGTAACTTGAAAGTCAGGCCAGGAACGAGTGCACGTATGCCCAAAATGCCAAGAGGGGAATAGAGGAGAGGGGATTATGGTATGGTCATTCCCCGTGTGGAGTGATTTCTCACTTTTCCTCTCTCTCTCCTTCTCTGTGTCTCTCCAGTGAACTCATGTGCACCAAGTAAAATTTAACATTTAAAAAAATTAAAAATAAAAATAATTAGTATTGGGAATGTGTGTAAAGTACTTGGTAGAGTTTCTGGCATACACTGGAGATACCATGATCATCATCTCATGTTTATTTGCCCCATGCACAGATACATGCGTCACGCTGTGATGAGATGCAACCACTCCTCAAAGGACAGGCCACCCACGGCGTGCAGTGTCCAGTGCCAGGTGCGGGCTTGCAGAGTGTGCTCCCCGGGCCCACAGAAGTCAGCCGCTCTAGCGCAGCTATAAATCGCAAGTTACCAGTGTTTTGAAGTAACCTGGATGGCCACAGATCCAAATTTTCTCAGAAGAAAAGAAATATGCATTGAAGGAGCTCATTTTTAGACAAATAAGTATGCCTGATTCCACAATGCTTTCTAGGAGAGAATGTGAAGAGAGGAGAAGAAAAATGAAGAAAGCAGCCCACTTTCTAGAATGACTCAGAGGATGGAAATAAAGGTCAGCTCTCACACTGATGTTGCTCAGGTAATCAGAACTGTACATGGTCAAAACACAAGCATTTCAGGAAAGGAAGTTGTACACATGCAGCAGAGAAGATGACCACCATGCGAAATGTTTAAAGGACTTCTTCAGAGGAAGATGATTTACCAGGACCTAAGTAAAAACAAAACGTCCTGTGTTTTTTAAAAGTAGGACAATAATAAGAATAGTAATACTACACTTCAGGATAATAAGAAAATCGAGTAACAGTAAACACGTTAATTTTTTATTTAACATTTTATTGATTCATATTCAATTTTGAATTTATAGTCAAATTGAATTTGATTCGATTCATAATGTTTTAAGTAAATCTAAGTATCAAAGCATTTCCCCAATAAGTCAGAGTCCATGAAGAGTCCTTCAAGAAATAAGTTTTGCTTGGTAAAAAATAGTAATTATTTGTAAAGAAGTGAAAAATTATTGTTTCATTCTATTCTATTCTATTCAAGAGAATTGTCCATAAAATGTTAGTATTTCTTCCTTGCCTGTGTCATTGATAACCAAAAAATATTTTTAAAAATAAAAGCATGTACAGACTCACACATATATTATCAAATATTAAATATCACTCAGTTTCATTTCATTTTGTTTCTACATAAGTAGTATAAAAGCTGTAGTATTCCTCACTGCAAATTTTCTATTTAAAAAAAGCTGGAGCTATCCTATAACATAAATGTTAAAAGCACATATAATCACTGTATTAACTAATAATCCCTATCACTTATATGAAAGTCCCTTTGAAAGGTGAAACAGAAAACACCGCATTTTTGGAAAGCTTGGGTACTGCAAATAGGAAAGAATTAATAAGTGTAAGAAACATGAGACTATATATATATATATATATATATATGGGAAAAAAAGACTAAAAAAATATGTTAAAAACTTAACAGTGGTTATTTCCAGATGGTGAGGTTAAGAAGGATTATTATTTCCTTCATTATTATGTTCTATATTTTTCCACAATTTTCTCAATGTTTGTATTTAGCTAATGAGAAAAAAATCAGGAAGCAAATGAGCAGGAGTTTATCATACTATATCCTGTACATAGGAGATTTATGCATTAGATTCAAGTACAATGGAACAAACTTACTAGAAACTGATTAAAAGACTCTCCTGAAAAGATTTCCATGAGTAGATTAATACCATCTGCCGGGCAGGTCTCCAGAGGCAGCCATCACGGACCTGCATCTGATTTGGCGGGTTGCACGACAGGTAAGGTTGTATTGGCAGTGCCTACTTCACAGCACTGCTTCAAACCACCAAAGATACCCAGTGCAATGCTGAGCCAAAATGCCTGCATGTAGTCAGTGCTCAATAAAAGAGATCTACTGTTATTTTAGATATCATTATCCAACTCTATGAAATAGTATCATCAATGGTACAAACTTACATTCACAAAAGGTTGGGGAGGTGATCAAAATTTTTATATGATAAGAATCAGGATTCACAAAAGACATTCTCTAGTAAGATGAAACTCAGCAAGGAAAAAATTAGGTCAAAAATTATAAGTATACAAGTACCAGATTTATGCTTTCAACTTTCAACCAAAATGCAACAGGTTGGATGTTACGGACACATGGTTTTTGCTCTTAAGTAGAATTAAGAAACAACTTCAGCAAATAGTCAACATGAGTCAACAGTGATGCCATGGCCAATGCACCTAATGTAATCTCAGCTGCTGTAATGGGGCTTAATAGCAAGCAGGAAAGTGGTCCTGAAAGCTCTGTGAGGTGGTCAAGTTGGTAAACACATGAGTATAGACAACCAGGAGCCATCTAAAGGAGCCCCCCACGAGGCAGAGAGAGTTGGCACGAGGTGATAAGAGGAATATTTGATATAGTTTGCTGTATTTCCAAGGAGAAGAGTACAGAGATCTCCTAACATGTGAAGGATCACCACTGTAAGTGTCAGACTTGTTCTGACAGAAGCCAAGCACTGGATTTCACAGATAAAAGCTACTTAATGAAAAATTTTTCAGAAAAATAATTTTCATCATGGTTTTCTGAACATTGAAGTTTGCTGATAGAGGTAATAAGATCATAACCCTAGAAGTTATTTGCGCTTAAACAATAGTTAGGGTATCAGAGGGGAGACTTAGTCATCAAATAGGTAAATAGAAGAAATCATATTTCAAACATTTTCTAATTTTAGGAACTTACAATAGCATATTATGTGAGAAAATTTTCCTTAAGAAGAGTGCGAATCACAATGAACAGTAGGCAGAGAACTCTTTCCATACTTACTAAAGATGGCATGCCAAACACTGTGTTGAGAGGCTGCAAGAAAAGCAAGCTTCCATTTAGGGACCATGACAGTGTGGTGGCATTAAAGCACAGGGTGCAAGACATGGGCTGGGGAAGACCAGGTTGGTGTAAATCAGGCAGAGGGCAGATTATGGAAAGGCTCAGTTGGCAAGACGAAGGACTTTCATTTTCTTGTATAGAGCACAGAGAGGCAATGAAGTGTCTTCCTGGAGGGACCACATGATTAGGCCTATGCTTGTTGAGGACAAGGCTAAGGACAGATTAGAAAAGACTGGAATAATGAGGTCAGTTAAGAGGCTATTTAAATAGTATCAGCAATAAATGACAGAGCCTGAGTTAGGGAAAAGACAAGACAAATTGTTAAGAAATACTTTAAGTAGGGGGGTTGGCAGGTGATGTGGTGGTTAAGGTCGCTGGACTCTCACATGGCTAAGCACGGTTCGAGTCCTGGAACTGGCAGCTTGCTTCCTCTCTTTCTCTCTCTCACTCACTCTGTCCCTCTCTGGTCAAATAAATAAATAAATAAAGTTAAAATAATTCTTAAAAAAAATAAATACTATAAGTAGTCTCCCTTTATTTATGGGGGATACATTCCAAGATCCCAGTGGATGCCTGAATCTGACAGTACCAAACCGTAAGTATAGAAGTATAGTATGTTTTTTTGATCTGATAACTGACATGGCTACTGACTAACCATCTGTAGCACAGATTAGCTGGACAGGGACAACTCCTATCTCAGGTGAGATGGGTAGGATGAAGCAGGACAGCGTGAGATTCCATCACACTACTCAGAGTAGCAAGCAATGTGAAACTATAAATTGCTTATTTCCAGAATTTTCTCTTAGTATATTTGGGCTGTGATTGAATGCAGGTAACTGCAACTGCAGAAAAGCAAGACCATGGATCAGGGACGACTACTCTAACGTACTTAATGACTTATGAGATGAAAAGAATGAAGGCTAGACAAGAGTTGTGGATGACCCTAGATTTCTGCTGGGGAGCCTCAGTAGGCACTTATTTGTTCAAACAAAACAGACATCATTTTGGACAAGCTAGTTTGAGACACTCTGGTATCCAGGTAGAGACATGGTAAATAGCCTGGTGTGATGATGGTCCCGAGACAACATTCTGAGATCCGAGATTCTAGACAGTCACTAGAATATGGTGTTGATAAAAATACCAAAGATGAGAAAGAAAGAAAGTGGACCAAAGATGAAATTTAAGAAAATCATCATTTGGGCAATATGTAGAAAGAGATCCAGGGGTCGGCAGGTGGCATGGTGGTTAAGGGTGCTGGACTCCCACATGGCCAACCATGGTTCGAGTCCCAGACCTGGTGGCTGGCTTTCTCTCTCTTTCTCTTTCTCTCTCTCTCTCTCTCTCTCTCTCTCTCTCTCTCTCTCTCCTTCTCTTGTCAAATTAAAATAAATAAATAAATAAAATGTATGTTTAAAAAAAAGAAGAAGGAGATCCATAAGAGAAGACTGGGGACCATGAGATATGGTCAAGCCATGAGTAAATTCACAGATGCCAAGGAAGGAGATGGCTTCAAATGTTACAGAAAATGCAAGAAGGGTAAGGACCAAGAGACCTGAAGATGTCCCTTGGACACAGCAGCCAGGAGGCCTATAGGGATCTTGCCCAGGGCTACTCGATGAGAAGCAGAGTCAGAAAACAGACCACAGTACACCGAGTAAATAGGAGGTGAGGTCAGGTGCTCTGGTCTCTCTTGCATGCCAAGTCAAAGAACTTTCTAAAATGGGTGAAGCTTGCCCCTGTTTACATGCCAGGAAGAACTGACCATAAAAAGTAAGAGGTGAGAGTTGCAAGAAAGAGGATCAGAACTAAGAAAAGTCTCAAAAGAGAGGACACTGGTAAAGTCAGGGTCAAGGATGAAGAATGTGCCTTACTTAGGAACAGCCAGGATTCCCCAGAAATACAAGGAGGGATTACTGAGAAGACAGAGTGGCTTGCCTGTGTGGAGGCAAAACCTATAAGACATGTACAAGGCAGATCCTGACTTCTCATGAAGAAAAGACCAGACTGTCTGCCAAGAAACAGGGGACTAGGTCATGAGAAAGATCCCAGGGAAAGGGGAATGGTTCTGATGTGGAAGCGGGAAGAGTCTGAAACACGCAACAGGACTTCAGGATGGAACCGAAGGCCCAGCTGGGGCAGAGACCATGGATGTGCAGCTGCCCACATTTAAGCAATTTTGTCACTTTTTTCTCCATCAGTATCAATACAGGTGATGAGATTGATCCACTTACATAGAAACTATTGTGTATAAGGCAACAAAGAGTGAGACTAAAACAGAGATAACTAAAAATATCTCATCATATTCTGTGACACTAATATTTGACAGTCAGTCAACTCCATTGACTAATGTTGAAAACACCAACTAAGCCTGAACAGCGTGGGGTTATCAATGTTACAGGAACATTGCTAGATATCTATGTGTGGTACAATCACCAAATTTTGACAATAATATGACCAATCATTCACAATAGGCAAAGGAAAAACATCTGTGCTGTATGCATTTTGGTTTAGGACTTAACATATGTTACTTCAAAGATAATTTCATCTATATTGAGATTTTATTATTTCAAAATAATAGAATTTTTGTTACTTTTGTTGCTGCAGTTTTTCAAATGCAAAATAATATGCTAAATTGAATAAGCCTGTTAAAATGTACTGCCTTTCAGTGAGGTTCTGAAATGTTCACCTAGAGCTGTGTGCTAAATCCCTCATCTACACCACAAGGTCAGAAGTTCTGATCTAGATGAGAAGTGGAGTCGGAAAACAGACCACGAGACACCGAGTAAATAGAATGACCACAGTACACCGAGTAAATATCATGACATAGGCAACAAAAATTAAAAAGAAAGAAAAGAGAAATCAAGACTATGCTCATTTAAAATTTCATCTTAAAATCTTCTTTAGTGTCTTCTAAAGTAGTTATTTCCTCAGGCTGAGTTGCAAGAGCTGTCCCAATGGAATAGTCTCACATTCATTTCTAGAGCTTGCCCACATATAAACTATATAAGCAAAGTCCTATAAATTTACAACTCTTGGATCTAGGCAATTACCCCATACTGTAAAGCCAAAATTCTGATCAAATTCCAAATCTTCATAGTCCAGTACAAATTAAATACTGACTATTGAAAAGTACAATTATTGCCTTCCTTTTTATTATTTTAATTTACTTTATACTTTCAATCACTGTACATTGCCGCATCTTATAAAATGAATTTATCCAACATGAATACACTTCACACCCATCCAAATTTAGAGTGAAATACAATGTTAGTGACTCTCAAAACGTAGCTGACATTTGAAGAAAGAAAAGAAAACAATCTTCCATTCCACATGGAAATGACTTGTTAATTAGGAGGAAAAAAAATCAAAACAAAGTCAGGTGTCATGAGATGTATCCACAAGCAGGAAAACCCAGCCTAAAAGTCAGAAATGGGAAAACTGATAAAAGGAAAGGAGACAGACTACAAAACCATTCAAGATGAAGGTTGAGCACAGTTTGAAACTGTGACAAGAGGTATGGTTAAAAGAACTTGGCAGGTTTGGCCACTGGGATGCATTAGAGGGATCTGTGCTTCGGATGAGGGCTCAGAATAGACCAACTTCCAACTCTGGGTGATTCACGCTTCCTTGAGCCAGACTCTAAAAGTCAGGCAGAAAACTCACACAATTTAATTAGTCTTCTCTGAACAAGGAGACATCCCTTTCTTTACACTTTCTGCCTTTAACACCCCCAAAACGAATTATGTATAATTTTCCACTGAATTCAGGAGTAGGCGACATTGAATGGCCTTGATCTCTTCTGGACAGGACATGAAATGGTGGCCTTCCATCTTTGCCCATGTTCAGATGGTTCATGCATTCACCTGTCCATATCCCTGCTCACCCACCTGCTCATTCAGAGAGCATTTACCCAGTGCTAACTCTGACACTATGAAGTCCCATGACATAAGACAGGAGAAAACCCAGCAGAGTGAGAGGCCCTATGTGCAGTCTAGCTGCTTGTCATGAGGTGTCAAACTGGGTTCAGACTACATTCTTTCCCCAACTGCAGGACATTAGTCCTTTGACCTGTTTGTGAGTGAGCTACAGGACTTAAAGAAGTGGCTTTAATTCACCTGAATTTGAAGGAAATAAGATGAATCACCAGAAAATCATCTTTTGGTGTGGTTCATATACACTTTTAGGTCCTGGCATTGTCTTCTGGGGCTTGCCTTCTGGATTATTTCTGTACCACTAAGATACTCACTCCTTCCTTTGGTAGATTTCAACAATACGTTAGCCGTCACGTCATCTAAGTTCTCAGGCTGCCATGAGCCTTCCTGCCAATTCTGGGATACACTTTTGGGAGGGAAAATAAGAATAGACAGGGAGAGAATGTTTACAGCCTTCTGCCCCATTTGTGCAGCCTTCAGATTCTAAAATTCTAGCATGTGGTAGAAAGAACGTACAAGTCCCAAAATGAGTAGGTTGACCCTAGGTATGACAGAGGCAACTGGAAATCACAAAGCTATAGGAGAAAGAAAATCCAGGTGCCTAGAAGGGAACAACAGTTAAGAGAGAAGGGCCTCTAAGGTGTAAGAACACACCAGCCAACACTGATGTCCAATCTATTAGGTTGTCAGAAAAGTCATGACATAATTTTCCCATGTTTTTATATGCAAAAATGTGCATGACTTTTCAACAACACAATACTTGAGAAGGGATAAAGTTCTGGAACTCTGCTCTCTCCTCTCCTTCATATATATATATGTATATATATATATACATATATATATATAAATACACACACACACACACACACACACACACACAAACACACACACACAGATTTTGGTGGGATAAGACAGCTGGAAGAATACTGATCAGCAAAAACGAATAGATTCTAAGGCCTGGTAACTTGGATGCTCCTCTTCTCTAGAATCACTCTCTTCCTGGGTTTAATTCTTTTGTCTCACAACTACATTTCCACGAAACTTGATACCTTCTGAATCCAACCCAAAGCACAACATTTCCATCAGAGTTCAGTGGAAGTCTGCCATATCTACAGGTCATTCCCCAAGGCTCCAAGAAGAACTGTTTCCTCCTCCTGTGACGCCCTTCCAGGACTGTCTCATATCAATACCACACAGGATAATAAACTGATCCTCCAGCCTCAATAGAGAATTTACACTAATCCTCATGTTCTTTAGCTGGGCTACCGATTCCTCCATTTACCACTGGCCAGATGTTTGAGGGAGAAACCATGTCTGTCCAATTCTGGCGATCTTCCCTGTAGAGGAGCTACTGCCAACACACATGGTCATGGAAGCCACCGAGTATTCTACACCCAGGCAATTCAGTAGAGCCTGCCTCTACTGACCTGTCAGTTCTTCATTCCTTTACACAGTCTCCAGGTAGTCTTCATGACCTCAGTCACCCACTGTATCAACGGAAGATGAATCAGCAATATGAAAACACTGACCTGCAGTGCAAATATTAAGGAAGATGTTGACTCAGGTAGAACAAAAAGTCCACAAAATCCTACCTGGGATTTCAACTGGGAGCTGTAAACTACCTGAGCCAAGAGGGGGCTGTTTGTGCTTATGAATATGAAACAGGACAAAATGGAAGTACTTCAGAGAGAGAAAGAACACATTACTGCTTTTCCTCTTCTGTGAAATGTCCCACTTTAATACGTGCATAATTCTCTAACTCATGAGCTGTTATCTATGGAAATTTAAACTGTATCAAGCACAGGTCCCAGTGCCCTATATCTAAATGTGTCTAATCTTCCCAATAATCTTATAAGTTGGATTACTATGATTATCCTTATTTTACTTATGAGAACATTGAAAGTTGGAGAGGTTAACTAGCCACAGTCATGCAGGTGGTATGTAACTGAGCCTGGATTCAAAGTCAGCTCCTAAACACTAGAAAATAAGGTCCTACAGACAGTATCAGAGAAAGAGATGCATCCTGGTGGTCACACGCTTCCCTTGACAATTAAGTCATTTTTCACCATTTTACATGCCACTTCAACTGACTATACCATGTTGTCAGGTATGCTACAATAACAACTCTTGACCCATACTTCTGCTGCATGGAAGCCATTTGACACCATCTCCCAATTAGGTTATTGCATTAAGCAGTCCAAACACACTAGTGAAGGTGGGGCGAGTAAATTACATGAAATGTGTTGTTTCTGCTCTACCTCACTTAGCGAAACCATCAAATTGGCCTCTGACCAGCACAAGGCCAACAAGGACATCACCTCCTTGTAAGAACACTGTAGATCTGGGTGTCTCACAGGAGCAACAGACAGTAGTACTGAAAACAAAACAAAACAAAACAAAGCTTTACCATATTTCAGATCACAAGACAAGGTCCTTCCACTAGGACTGGCAGTCAACTTCCAGGGAGTACAAAGCAGCGCTTAGACTGACAGAGCTCTCCCCATCCTTGACTATGTCTGGGTTCCCAGGCCTAGGCACTCTCTCATCACAGCCGCCCTGACCCACCAGCACTAAGGCCCCTCTCACCACCACTCACCCACAATGCACTTCTCCCAGCTCATACACTTTTCATCATAAAATGTATGTTCAACAAATGCTGTAACTTTCCTCTCATTCTAGCAGCAATACCCGAGAGTTTTCCCCAAGTAGTTAAATGAGAGGGAAGATTTTTAGGGGTTTCGTTTCACCTCTATCTACAGTCTTTTTCCTGTAGTTCAAAAGATGAATTGATGGGCAAATTCAGGCATAGCTGAAAAAGCATCAGTAAGGCAGTGCGTGGAGCCCGGATTAAAATCTTTGGGAATGGACAGGACTGAACAGTCTTTGTAGTAAGTTTTGGATAACCGCCCCTTTGCTTTGTACCCCATGGAACCAGGAGCACAGTCAGGATAAGAATGCCTGCTCCCTTTTATAAGTTTACATGGACTGGGATTTTGTTTTCATCTATCCTGATTTATCATGTCTTTTCATAAACAGTGTTTCCTAAACTGTATCCTATGGGGTATAATTTCAGGGATCTCTTTGAAAAAAAGTTTGAAGTCAATCTGTTTGAAAAATACTATATAATCTTGTATGGATTTCTTTTCATTGTCAGGGTCATGTAAACTTACTAGAGAGAGAGGAGGAGAAAGCACCCCTCAGTGAGGTGTAGTCACACCATAATCTCTTCTCCTCATTTCTCCATCCTGTCAAGATCTGGGGCATGCAAGCACATGTGCCCGGCATGTTTTCAAGTCTCTGAACCTGGATTTGAACTGTAGTTAGCCATGTGGGATCTAGTTGTAGGCTACGGGGCCAGCTCATATCCTTCTATACATGTTAAAGAGAAAAAAAAATTACAATACCCATAAAAATATAAAATAAATGTTTGTCAATGATTATGTTTTAACTCACTAATTAGGGAACAGCTAAGACATTATGACCAGTTCTAAAAAGAATTCAGGGACCAGCAGTTGGCATAATGGCTATGTCACTGAACTCCCATGTAGTCAACCACGGTTCGAGTCCCGGACCCGGTGTCTTAAACTCACACCAGGCGTGTGTGCGTGCGTGCCCAAGATCCCAAGAGGAGAATGAAGGAGAAGGGATTGCAGTGTGGTCATCCTCCCTGGGGGGTGATTTCTCACTTTCTATCTCTGTCTCTCTCTGTCTTTCTGGCGAGCGCACGCACCCTACAGCAAAAAAATAATAATAACAATAAAAGAAAATAAAAAGAATTCAAAGAATTCACAGATACAAGCAAATAGGAATGCTGAAATCAATTTATAGAGATGGAAACTGTATAGAACAGTAATTACTGGCATCCTACCTGACATAATTTATAATCCTTTTATAATTGTTCCATCAATATGAACATATCAAAGGTTCCAAGAAGCCCTGCAATGAAGAAACGTGTGCAATCTTATTTAACCCTGTGTTTCCCACACATACTTGTTCACATGATAGTCATTAATATCGTATGAGATCACTATTGATGGAGCACTTTCTCCTCCCCACGCCTTTAAGAATCTCACATTCTTGAATTCCCCAGATTTACTGAACAGAGATTCTCCGTGTTCATACCAGACTTCTCTCTTTTTTTTTTAAGAATTATTTTATTTTTAACTTTATTTATAAATTTGTTTATTTCAGTTTGACCAGAGAGGGACAGAGGGAGAGAGAGAGAAAGCAAGCCGCCAGGTCCAGGACTCGAACTGTGGTCGGCCATGTGGGAATCCAGCGCCTTTAGCCACCACGCCACCTGCCAGCCCCATACCAGACTTCTCTTAACCTAGATTTAGTATCTTCCCTCTAAGTTGCAATATGAAAGAGTTGACAGGGAGCTTAGATTTTATGCCATCCAGCTAGCCCAATAAATGAGAATCTAAGAAGAGTTAAGTGCATTGAGGGTCACATCTTCAACCTTCCATACAGAAGGATCTTTTAGAGCTAATAGAACCCTTTATGGGTATTTTTAGTTAGAATGTGATTTGCCAGCAATTCTCCTTCTGCAATTCAGTCAATGTCTCTTAGGTCATCCCTCAGCTCTGAGAATAATACTTGTGCCAGCGACATTGGCAATGCCACCAAGCAAGCTAGAACGCAAGCCTCGGTGTCTAGAAATCATTTCTACTGGTGACTCCTTTACACTATCTGAAGCATTTGAGAAGAGTCTTGTAGCAGCAGGAAGTAGAGTCCTTCCATGGACCTTCATTCAAACCAAACACCATCACATCTGCTAATGCATCTCTTCTTGAATCAGGAAAATCTGGGCCTGGGGACTGAGGGTGGAATCTGGCTTCATACCAAGAACATCTTGTTTTATCGCAATTTAGATTTTATTTTTGATGCTAAAAGTTATTTGAAAGTACAGGTTGTTCTTTTTTTCTTTTACTTTCAGTATTTTTTTTTCATTTATTTTTATTATCTTTGTGTGTATATGTGAAAAAATTGCATGACCAGAATCTTCACAACAAATTTCCAATGCAGTTCCACTTGGGGCCACTGAGTGACATCAGGAAGGTCACCCACCTTCTTTGAACAGAGTTTCCTCCTACTTTTATTAAAAACACTTCTAGGTAATTTGCTTCTCCCTGCCTCACAAATACATTATGAATGAAGAAAAGAGAAAGCCTTTTCAAAAAGGATTCTGCATCACTTCACAGTGGGAGACTGGAGATTTTCTGTATAATCTTAAATTGGGGTATAACCAAACTTCCATGGGCTCGTAAATGGTCCCCCAAAAGTCATGCAGTAGACCTCAAGTGCCAGGCTCTTAATTGCCAAGGATTTCAGACAGATCTATTAGAAGGTACAATCCCCAAAGCAGTTTCATTGATTGTTCCTGTTTTTAGTGTATATTGATTCAAAAATAACAAAAACCTTATTTAAAAATAATTTTAAAAAACTTTACACAAAGTTCAGTTTGAATGGAAGTCTAAAACAGACAAAAGTCAAAGGTAATTTCTAATATACTGAAAACCAAACCAGACTTCCTCCGAAATGACTCCTACTATAGTATGGATGCAGTATTTTTAGATCACTTTGTTCTGTGGTTGTTTTCTAAAGATCTGTGCTCAAGAAGCTCTGGTTGTCTGCATAGCTTTTCTTGAATGCTTGAACGGAAGGACAACATAAGATATCACAGAAAGGCCCAGCTATGCTAGCACATGTTGGGTGCTACTGCTTGCCAAACCGAGGCTGCCTGGGAGGCCTGGGTTCAATTCCCAGCTCACCCTAAATAGTCTGACACAGTGGCTCATGCCTATAGTCCCAGCTACTGGGAAGGCTGAGGAAGAGAATCACAACGCAATGAGACCCCCATCTAAAAACACTAGACACACACACACACACACACACACACACACGATAATAAATAAATAATGCATCCTGAACTATAATAATGAGGATGGACACTAGTGCTGCTCGCCAAGGCTGACCCACATGGTCTGGAGAGTTCCCTGAGCGTAGCCCCAGCTGAGGCTGGGGGTGACTGCAACATCAAAACCTGCGTAGGGTGCTGTCTCTCTCTCTCTCTGGCTCTTTCAGTCAAGGAAGAAGTAAATGAATAAACCTTAAAACGTGTAATAATAAAAAGATACTTGAAACATGCAGCTCCTTGGGTCTGGCTGCCTGGGGCACACCTATGTCAGAGCGCAGAGCTCTGGGCTCTTGGGGCACCCTACGCTGCAAATACTCACTGCACAACAGGCCATCGACATAGACGAATGAATGAGTGAACAGGTAAATCAAACACTAGCTCTACACACATTTCTGCACTTCTATTTATGCCCAGGTTTTCTGTTTTCTGGAGCTATTATAAGCCTGATCAGCATGAAGCACAGTACTAAAGAAGAGAAGCTATTAAACACAGTTTTCTGGAAGGCCCACATTTCAGACTTTATTTGGGCTTCTTGACCTGAAATATCCATGCTCATATGAATAACACAGAAATTAGATAAAGTTGAATACAAAATCTGCATCAGTTTTTAAAATAGCATCAGGACTTCGAAGAAATATTGTGCTAACTGTAGGCTGCTTTGGGCAACATCAAGGGGACTCTCTCATTTGTCTTTGGGGATACTTTAGGGGAATTTTTCGTTCATTTATTATTATTATTAAGAGATTTTTGCTATAGAGCACATGCTCTTGCTGGAAAGACAGAAAGACTCAAAGAGACAAAAAGCGAGAAATCAGCCCCCAGGAGGGATGGCCATGTTGTAATCCCTTCTCCTCCATTCTCCTCTCGGGATTAGGGCATGCCCACCCACACACCAGTGTGAGTTTTAAGCCAGTGAGTCTGGGATTCAAACCGCAGTCAACAATGTGGGAGTCCAGGGACATAACCATTATACCATCTACTGGTCCCATATATATTATTTTATTATTTTTTAATTTGCTAGAACATGTGCACTCACCAGAGAGAGACATAGAAGAGAGAGAGAGAGATAGTGAGAAAGCAAGCCACCAAGTCCAGGACTCAAACCACAGTCAGCCATGTAGGAGTCCAGCACCTTAACTACACCTAGGAGAGGGTTTTTTGTTTGTTTGGGGGGGTGTTGGGTTTTTTTGAGGTTTTTGCCTTAAGGTGTGCATGCTCACCAGAGAGAGAGACAGACAGACAGACACAATGAGAGAGAAAGTGAGAAATCACTCCCAGGGGAAATGGTCATGCTGCAACCCCTTCTCCTTCATTCTCGTCCCAGGATCTTGGGCACACATGCATACATGCTCAGTATGATTTTCAAGCCACTGGGTCCAAGACTCGAACCGTGGTCGACCATGTGGGAGTCCAGAGATGTAACTGCTATGCCATCTGCTGGTCCCTCTGGGGGAGGTTTTAAGGAGCACCTTTGGTACATAGGAATCACTGCATGACAGATGAGTGGGAAGAATATACTTGTATTCTGGGGATCCAGGGTGATATTCCTATAATTCCTGCGTATGTATAAGTGAACAGTGCTTCAGGAACAGAAACTTGCCAACTGTCACCTCATCTGTAAATATTAGCAGACCACTTTTGTAGGGCAATCTCATATTTGCCCCTCGGAACCACACTCAACCCTGCTCAGTGCTCCAGGGAGCTGGCACGTAAAGGACTGCATCCTACTTGGCCCTCCAGTCATCCAATGGGGAGTTATCAGCTGAAGCTGGGATTGCAGGAGGATGGGGAGGTTGAGGCTGGTTCCCCTGCCTCCCTCCCAGCCAGCTGCCATCAGCTGAAGCTGCATCCTCTCCCTTTTGGGTGGCCTCTCCACAGTGACATCTTCTCTATGCCTGATACCAGCTCCCTCTCCTTCCTCTTCTGGCCTAGAAGTGAAATGTCCCCAGAACTTTCCACTGCTGCTGGTTTTACCACCCCATGCTGGTTTCCCTTAACCCTCCCCATAGGGAATCCTGGAATAGAATCTGGGTCTCTAAATTCCTGGCTCAAAATCTTCCACTACCTTTCCCTGTCTGAGAAGCAACGAGTAAAAACCATCCAACACATTTCTATACACAGAAGTGCCATGGTTGTGTCACATGTGGAACTCATCTAAAAACAAACCAGTGCAATTCATCCTACCACAAAGGATTTGCACAACGAGCAAGTCTGAGTATACTAATCCCACAACAATGGGGTTTTGCCAATACCATGCTTTTCAAGCACATAGAGCCTGTGGTTGGCAAAGGACACTGATCATTAAAAAGTGCTTAGTAGGGTGTTTCCAGTCTTCAGCTGGAGGCATTTCAAAGGGCAGTTGTTTGCCCTGTTTAATGACCACAAGACTTTTATCACAGGAGTTAGCACAACATAGTTTCATCAATATCAGTCAGTAGTAGATTTTCCTCCACTGGGAATTGAAGACAATCGCAACCAATATCCCAGTAGACTCTTGTGAAGAAACTGATAAGTCAATTCTAAAATTTATATGAAAGTGTAAAAGATGCAGAAGAGCCAAGCAGTTTTTGATTTAAAAACCTTTTGATTTTTCCAAATATATGGTTGGTTGTACTTGTTCATGCATCTTCACCGGCAATCTTTAAATAAAAGGGAAATAAACAAAGTACGCTACATCCCACTCCAAAGCCTTTAGAGACAAGAAGTCAAACTTTCAGAACAGAAAACTAAAACTATGACAACTCAACTTCTGTTCTACTAAAAGGGTAGCTTCATTTGAAACCTTTTACATTAACATCTATTAAATCCTGAGTATAATAAATGTAAGCAACAAATAACTTCCTATTGGCAGTGTTTCATGTCCATGGGTGGCAGTGTAAATCACAGGGGCTATAAGAGAAATCAATGTAGAAAAAAGCCAGGATGGCATCTTCATACAAATAACTGACCACATTTCTAGGACGAAACCTCTCTCCAGACACTGCACTCTCATGAGATTATTACTTTAGATTCACTAGGAACACTGGGCCCGCCCCTTGTGTGAAATACTATAGACATATTTCTCTGCTTTCTGCTTAAAGGATCGAGATATATTTATTTGCTAAAACGTTTGGTCTTCTTTTCCTTTCCACTCCCGTGTATTTGTTAAAGCCATAATTTATAGTAACCAATATTTGATGAGTCATAAAATTGAAGGATATTTTAGTCTGATGAACATAATGTCCAGGTTGGCTGAAAGAAGTAAACATTTTTAAATCTTGTTATTGCATAGCTTCCAAGAATAAATTTGTCATGGATGAACGTATTAAGGAATAATAACTGAGTCTATTTGATGGAGTCCTTTCATCCTATTTATACTTCTTCCTCAAAGTCCTTGCCACTCAAAGTGGGCCTCACAGCCAGCAGCATCTGCCTCACCTGAGAGTTTGTTAGAAATGCAGAATCTCAGTCCTATAGCAGAGTAGAATTTGCAATCTAACAAACCCCCCAGACGATTCATCTGAGCATTAAAGTTTAGAAAGCCTGCTGTAAGTCACAAACTGAACGTTGCACCTTGCAGGCAAACAAAAGAACCAAAGTCATTATTCTAGCATTTGATGTAGATGCAGACAAGATCAGGATGATCAGACTGGAATCATAATCATCATGAGATATGCCCTGAGTGCTAGTTACTAAAATGAATGCAAAGTCTGTTCAGCAATGGTGCTGGATGAACTGCACAAAAATGAAACTGGACCCTTATCTCTCACCATTAACAAAAGTCAACTCAAAATGGATGAAAGATCTAAATGTAAAGCCCAACACTAGAAACAACTGGTGGTAAACACAGGGAAACACTTGAGGACACTGGAGTAGGCAAAGATTTCCTAAATAAGGATAAGATCTCTAACGAATAGGCAACAATACAAATAGCTGACAAGTGGGACTATATCAAGCTAAAAGCTTCTGCACAGCAAAGGAAACAATTATTAGAATGAAGATACAACCTTCAGAGTGGGAGCCCATATTTCTAAGATAAGGAATTGATATCCGGACTACACAGCGATTGGTAAGGGATTGATATCCAGATAAGGGACTGATATTCAGACTACACAGGGAACTCAAACAGCTCATCCACTAAAATAAATAATCCAGTTTATAAATGGGCAGATAATTTAAACAGATACTTTCTAAGGAAGACATATGAATGGCCAAAAGCACTGAAAAAATGTTGGACATCTCTTATCACAAGGGAAATGCAAATCAAAACCACAATGAAATACCACTCACCCCAGAAAGAATGGCTCTGATCAAGAAAATATGGAACAACGAGTGCTGGCAAGGCTGTGGTGAAAAGGGAACCCCCCTACACTGCTGGTGGGAATGTAAATTGGTACAGTCAGTATGGAAAACAATAAGGAGGTTCCTCAAAATCTTACAAATAGAACTTCTATTTGATCCAATAATCCCGCTCCATGGTATTTACCCAAAGGACAGGAAAATACTTAGTTGGAAACACACTTGCACATCCATGTTCACTGCAGCAATATTCACAATTGCTAACAGATGGAATCCATCCAAGTGCCCAAGAACAGATGACGGAATTGAAAATGTGGCACATATACACTACGGAATATAACTCAGCCATAAGAAACAATGAGCCCCCATTATCTGATACAGAGTTGATGAACATAGATGATTTAATGCTAAGTGAAGCAAGATTATGAAAGACAAAGCTGTATGTCCCCACTCAATATATACCAAATGTCTGCACTCTGTGATAGAAATTGAAAGACCCAAAGATATAATGGTAGAGAAGACAAGTGTGGCTATCAGACACTAAAGGGGAAAGGGGTGGATAGCAGGGTAGGTTGGAGGGACTTGAGGGAAAGAATTTGACAGACATAAGAATGTAAAGTTCTCCGATGAAAAAGATGTATATGGTAATATCCTTGGTTTGATGGCAATGTAACGCATGTTTTTGAAAAACTATATTATATGCTATGGAGATGTACAACAATTAACATGAAGAAAAGAAAAAAAAATTAAGAAAAATAAATAAATGAATACATAATCTCTGTTTAGTATTTCCTTTATGTTCTTAAAGCAATGGACTAAAAAATTTTCAAACAGTTAAGTGTTCTCGATGATTGACTAGTTTCTGGTTGTCTGTAGTTTCATTTGCATTTTAATGAAACCATCATGATTAGATTTTTATAAAAAGATGATTCTACCAGCTTCTCTATAGGAAGTGAAATCATTTTTGTCCAAAACATGTGAATTAAACTCGAATTTCTGGCTCAATGACATTCAACAATTTCCCATAAATGAAACCGTAAAATCCATGAAGTTCTTCCTGACCGTGACCCCAGTGATAAGTAATCACTGGCTTGCTCAGAACCCCTGCTGGACGACCCTACCCTTTCATAAGGAAACAACAACTGAAACCAGATGAGCTGCATCTGGTTTTGTATTTCAGAACCATTTTCAAGCAATTCATATCGCAAGCATGGGATTGGAAAACCAGTCATAGTTGTAAATAAGAGCAAATCTACATGTCAAATGTCCTATGTTGATTTTTTTTTTACATAACTTAAAAAATAGATTCTAGCCCAAGAGTTTGCCTGCTACAGTGTCACTAACACTGAACCAATTTTTGCATCTGCTCTAAAACCAAACACGCAACTAGCAACCAATGCCCACTCGGTACTTGGCTGTGAGCAAGGCAACAAGTGTGCCCTGGGCTGAGCAGCTGTGAATGTTAAGAACAATCTCACAGCTTCCTTTGAACTTGTAATTGTGGTAAATGCACGTTTTCTCTCCCGGTCATTGTCTTCTTTCCTTTTTCCTTTCCCTGATCGCCTCTTAGTAAGTCACAACTGACTGTATTAGCATAAAATATACTTTAATTACACCGTGAAAGGCTGCAGCCAGCATTAACAGGAGGAAGTTTCACTGTGTAGAAGTGCTTCTCTAAAGGCTCAGATGGGCCTAAGCATCCTCCAGGGATACCCAGAACCTCAAAAGTTCAAATCTCTCCAGACACAACCCAAGGACCCAAGACCCTGGGGGGAAGAACCAATGGAATTTGAATCATGAGGTCTTGAAGGGAGAGAAAAAGAAGGGAGGAGGCGAAGAAAAGGGAGAGGGGAGGGGAGACACTGCTCCATGGCTGTACAGTTAGGCTACTTATGAAATATTAAGCAAGACACTGTTAGGAAAAGAAAAAATAAAGAAATGTCTGCATTCTACTCGGGAATCAATGTGTGTGTGTGAGCAACTAAAATGTACTTTCTTTCTGAAAATGTACTGAACATATATTCTCTTGGGTATTAAAAGCCAAACTCAAGGGTTACATAACTAGTTGGATAAACTTAAATAATTAATCCCCAAACCAAACTATCCAGGAAATTAGATGACTTCATCCAGCCTTAATAGGCTAAGTACGTTTTGAATCTTCAGGATAGAGATGTAGAATGTAGTACAGTATTTACTAGTTTTTGTATGACCAGAGAATCCAGCTGACGCAAGACTGATCTCTACCAAATGCACTTGGAGGAAACTCTGGGCCACACCGTGCCAATCTGCACCTGCGGAGCCCTCGTATTTCTAACATGGAGGTCCTCAGCTGGTGTCACTGGGATCACCTGCAGGCCTTTCATGAGCAGGCAGGTCTACATGGATTATTCTGATGCAGAGCTGCTCTCACGTGTATGGAGGCAAATCCTTAAATGTATTCCTAAGGAGTAATTATTTTCATTCCATACCCAACATGCACAACACCCAGGAGTGAGCCAGCTCTCAGCCACATACCCTAATAGGTAGATGTCTTGGTTGAACCAGGTATAAGCGCTATCATCTTGGATAAGTCACCAAGTCACTTTAAGTGTCCCTTCTGCGTCTCTTTCCCAACCCACCCCTCCACGCAGGGTCTGGAAGAGCAGGTGTTCCCAAGCAGAATCCCTACATTACAATTTCTGTCAGGTACAGTTCTGGTTAGTAGATAACATTGGGTCGTCAGAAGTCGTGACGCATTTTTCTGTTTTTTATGCAAAGAAGCGTCATGACTTTTTTGATGACCCAGTTTATCAGCATCCCTAATAAGGTGGAGAGTACAGTTTTGGAGAAGGTTTATAACTGAGCTGGACAAGTACAAGCTAAAGCTTTCTCTCCTCTTCTTCTCCATCACTCATCATGAAGGTGACAAATAACTAATTAAATAAAATAAACTAGGTAACACACATACACTGAGGCCTTGTAGAGACCTAATGTTCTGCCAGCCCCAAATCCATTCTCTGCCATTTCCTGTACCCAGAGACTGACCATTCAATGGATGGCATCACCCAGTCTGCCCCACCTCTAACTTACAGTGGGGTCACAGGAAACACCACCAGGAGCTGAAAGTCAGGCCCTACTCCATCCCCGCTTGGAGCTGCTTCAGGCGGTGCTTAGGTCCCTTCACCCCTGTCTGGAGACTCCTCCATTATAACTCAGCTCCCACTGGGTTTAGCTGTCCTCTTTTCTGCCCGGGCCTCTTCCTTTCTTGCTATTGTTGCTGGTTGATGCACTGTTGAGCTTCTTAATGCTGCTCACATTTCTACAGCCCATCCATCCAGACAAGTTTCCTGAGCCATCTGAACTGCACTCTGCCTCCTGCCTGCCAGGCTCTGGCTGATGGCACAGCAGCCCATCTCTGGTCTCGTGATTACTGCTCCAGTGTGTCCATCCTGAGCCAAAGGGAATGTGGGCAACCTACATGCATGCATCAGAGCACACATGCAAATACACATAGTCAGAGACAACGTGGCCCGAGGGTTCAAACATGCCGTTTTAATGTAGCGTGCATTAAAATATATGTACTGAGTCAGAGCTCTAAAGCCCCCACTGCAAAATAAGCTACAGCCTAGGAAGGGCAATCAATATTCATATTAGGGCCCTTACTAAATGTTTTCTGGGCTTTTACTGTAGTTCATGAAGCCTTCAATTGCCAGGATTTAATTTCTATCAAATAAAATTGCCAAATTCAAACCGGTAATAGTTGAAGCCACTGGTTATCATGGCAGAGCCCTCTGGAAGGGGCCATAACCCCAAACCCAGAGTCCATCTCCAACTCTGCATGCTGGAGAAGGAGTTTTGCTTTCGTTACAGAAAAAGGCAGGTCATTTACAGGTTTAATCAGAGTTATTACAAGTACTGGGCTTACTAGTGAGGTTACAAAGAGCCTGTGGTTCTCCCAGCATCACTAGAATCCGTCTCTGTAATGTCCTGGAGGCACCGAAGACCAGCAGACTCAGGTGGGCCCTTTCTCCATGGAATGGCCCATTACTGCTACTCCTGCACTTCGCCTACCCAACTGAGACTGGCTCAGGACTCCAGGAAGACGTGCACAGTCAGTCATTTTGATCAAACCCATCAAGACTTTCTCATTTTGAAATCCAAGAAAAGACATGGATTTATGGCAACAGTGATTCCTGGCTGCCTCCAGGGTGCAGCAGAAAACTGCATGAAGCTGAGACCTGAATTATCCCAAGGGCATCTCGCGCCTTCCTTGGATCAAGTTTTGGAAGAATTCAAAGCCATGTCTCTAGAGGCCAAAAATAGATAAATGAGCATTGCTGGGAGAGCCTAATGTGATTCAGCCTTTCTGGAATACAGTTTGGCAGCACCTATCAAAATCCTTAAAAATGTCCATACTCACTGACTCAGCAATTCTACTTGTATAAATACTCTAAGGAATTTATCAGATATATTTTCAAAGATATCTCTACAAGGATGCTCATTATAACCTGACTTAAAATAGCAAGACAGATCAATTGAATATCCCAAAATAGGGAATTGGTTAAAAATGTTACTGGCATTTCTACTTTTTACATTATGGTGAGCTATAAGAACAACCCTCTCACTCCAAATTTTCAGACAAAAAAATAATAAACATTGCCTTTGGTGCATTGCTAAGCTAGCAAGGAAGTAAGGACTTCCAGGAGGCCAAGAAGAGTGGTCTGAGAAGTTTTAGAACTCCCTCTGGTTGACAGCGCACTGGTTGGATCAAGCAGAGATAACACCAACCCAGGGAGAGGAACTAACAAAACATTCACATCTCTTCTCCCCATCCCTGTATAAGGTCGAGACCTCCTCAGGAATACATTTTCAGTGTCACTGTCCCCAACAGGATAGCACAAGAACTGTCTGTTTTGACTTTTGTACTAGTGAAAATGGAAAGAAACCCATTCCTTGAACTGGTCTGCACAGTCTGGCTTCACTGTATTTGAGGCCTGTAGTTTAATTCTCTGTGGGGCTGATGGACAGAACCTCATGTGGAGAATTTCAAGTTCACTTAACTATTCTGAGAGAAAGGGTAGGGAAATAGAGAAACAGGCACCCCCAACAGAGTCTTTGTGCTGGGAGCCATACCCAGCCTCAGCCAGCCAGGATCACAGGCATGTGCACACACCCAGTGTGGACAAGGTGGTCCCACAATGCAACTGGGCACCTTCCCATGTAAGTCCAGCTACACTGCCACTGCACCGCCACCATCTGACCCCACGCAGAGACCTGAATTTAAGCCGTGCTGAGTTCGTGAATCCACAGTTCCCCTTGCTGATGAGGTCTCCAAAGGCCTGGCCTCGACAAACCCAAGTCCCCTCTAGAGGAACTGAACTTCAGCTGTCCTCAAAGAATTCCCACAGGTTAGGTTATAAAGAATATTACAGGAGAGAATACTACACTTAGTAATAACTAAATATATATCCGGAATCTCTAAATATCCACAGTATTTCATTATGTCACAAAATGTTATAAAGCTATAAGAAAATGATGGTCCATACCTGAAGGCTATGCAGTAAACATGTTCCCAGTTGTTAAAAGTCAGTAAGGACAGGATTGTATTCATTATAACTGTATGTGTGTATATATATGTATATACATTCACTATAACTATATAATTTATTATATAATTTTTAGTATTTTCCAAATTGTATCCAATACGTACAAACTTTTGAAATGAGAATGTTATTGAACAAAACTTAACCTGGAAAAGAACAGCCTGACCTTTAAGAAGACCTTTGATTCCTTTTGTGATGTCTCTGGCTTTCCTAAAATAAAAAGAAGCATAGGACCAGTAGGCGGCCTGGCAGTTAGGGCCAACCACAGTGCCAGTCCTAGACCTGGTGACTTGAAATCACAACAATAAATGGAAAAATGAGAAAAGAACATCATGAACTTTAAGAAGACCTTTGACTCCCTTTGCGATGTCTCTGGCTTTCCTAAAATAAAAACAAGCATGGGGCCAGTAGGCGGCCTGGCAGTTGAGGCGCTGGAGTCCCCTTGGGCCAACCACAGTGCCAGTCCTAGACCTGGGGACTTGAAATCACAACAATAAATGGAAAAATGTTTTAAAAAATAAACACAAGAGAAGCACGGAAGAGAGCCCCGTATGACATATACTGTTCCTGGTCATGACTAGGAGGACTCAGAGTGAGAAGGGAAGGGGAAAGCTCAGCGCCCTCTCCTTCCTCCACCCCTCTCTCTGTGCCCTGCTACGCTTTATTTCCCTTCAGAGCAAATGTCACCAGCCAGCACCTATACTACTTATGTCATGGTCACCTTTTTTTTTTTTTAAAGAGAGATTTTTTGCTATAGGGTGCATGTGCTCACCAGAGAGGCAGAGAGAGACAAAGAGACAGAAAGCAAGAAATCACCCCCCAGGAGGGATGCCATGCCACAATCCCTTCTCCTTCGGTCTCCTCTTGGGACTTTGGGCATACATGCACATGCCCAGTATGAGTTTTAAGCCACCAGGTCTGGGACTTGAACTGTGGTCGACTGCGTGGGAGTCCAGCGGCATAACCATTGCACCACCTGCTGGTCCCAGGGGTTTCCTTTTTGTTACCTGTTTCTGCTGTCCATCATAAGCCCATGAAGGAGAGGGCACTGTCTGGGGCGCTGCTGCATCCTGAGCACCAAAGACTGGGCTCAGGACAGAGTAAGTGCTCACGCAAGCTGCAGTGAATAAGTGAGGGGGCAGGAAAGGGGAGCGTGTGGGCCGAGCATCGCCACCTCCGGGGCACTGCTGTGAGAGCATGGGGCAGCCCTGACACCACGCGAGGCTGGACAGAGACCTGAACCAGGGTAGAGGGCCACACATCATGGTCCTGAGAGCGAGGAGGATGCTCCGAGGAGATGCGAGCAGGGTCACACGGGCAGGGTCACACGGGCGAGGACAGAGCACAGAGCACAGAGCACAGACTGTGTCTGTAGTGAAGGATGGGTGTGACAGCTGAGACAGCCGTGATGACAGACAGGCAAGGGGAAGGCTGGGCCAAGCCCAGGGCAGGACCAGGCACACCCATTCAGTCAGGGCCCAACTCCCTGCCCTGCAGGGCCGGCACCACGGCTTGGAGCGGGCGTGAATCCTGCCCAGCAACCGCTCTAACCTCTAGAGACACAATGTGGACAAGACGGATGAAGGCCCTTCCACATGGAATTTATATTCTAACACGAGAGGCGCTGAAAACCAGAACACACACACAAAATACCCTCAGGTAGTGTTTAGTGATGTGAAGAAAAAGAATAGTGAGGAGGAAATAAAAAGATTACTGAAACATTTAAAAGGTAAAAATGGCAAGACAAGGTAACCATAAGGCTACTAGGAATTTTTTTTTTTCATTTTGTGGATGTGAGAGAGATTTTTTTCTGTAGAGCACTTGTGCTTGCCTGAGAGACAGAGAGAGACAAAAAGTGAGAAATCACCCCCTGGGGGTATGGCCATGCTTGCAACCCCTTCTCTCGAGACCTTGGGCACGCATGCATACACACCTGCTGTGAATTTGAAGCCTCCGGATCCAGGACTCAAACCGCAGTGGACTACACAGGAGTCCAGCAATGTAACCATTATGCCATCTGCTCGTCCTTACTAGGAATTTTTAAGAAAACTTACTGTTGACTTTGTTGCTGAAGTAAAGTATGCATCTTCTGGAAACTCTCGGTGGAGATTCCAGAGAAAGGCCATCCCAGACGGCCCAGAGGGAGGATTCCCCAGCCCACAGCTCAAGGCCAGTTAGCAGACATGTGGCCGTTCCCAGTCCAGGGTTGCCATGGGCGTGCACCATCCAGTGGGGTAAATGGTGGTGGGATACACTTGCCCAAAACCCTTGCCTGTGACTCCAGAGTGGGAAGCTGATCTTCGACAACCTGGTTCTGCTATTAGTGGCCTGATTTTAAATAACATCTCGGCTTGCTCAGAAAACTGAAACTTCTGGGTCCAAGGCATTGTCTCCAGTGCCAGACCTTCCTTAGATTCTACCAGTGCAGGCCTTTGAAACACTCTGATTAGTGCTATTTTTAGTTCTGGGGGTGGTGGAAAGAGAGGAGCCATCATGGGAGGGAAGGAGGAGCTGGTTAGTAAGCATCTGGCTAAGAGACACAGCGTTTTCTTTTAAAGGCATGTTTGTAGGTTAAGAGATTCAAAACAACACATTATGTAACAACTTTCACATCTCGAAGAAGTCGCCTTAACAAGTGGCCGGTGCACGTCTGGCTGTGCGTGTTTGGCGTTAGTCCTGTGACCCTGTGTGTCTCTGCAGGCACACCAGGGCCAGGGGCCAACGCGGGTAAACGGGCAGTTCCTCCAGGATGAAAGGAAGCAACGGCCCTCACTGTTTTCATACTCAGCAGCTCCGAGAGAAGGGCCCTGTGTACACAGCTTGTTTTGCATCCTTCCACTTGTAATCGCTGCACTTAATTTATCCCGGCAGGCACAAACAAACAGGAAATGGCAAGAGGTAAGGAAATCACAGATTCTGAATCTAGTAACGGTGTGTTTAATGAACATCTGAAGTCACAGAGGACATGCCCTTCCCATGTTCACACTGTCCAAATGTACAGTTCTTGTGTCTTCCAGCCTCCTCAGGGCCCTCGTGGGCACAGCACACGCCGCTTGCCAGCTGCCAGCGTTTCAGAACCTGGCCCACGGGCACTCCGGCAGGCACCCTGCTGAAATCACCATCAGGACCTCAGCCTCTGTGTCAGCCCCTCTTGATTATCAGCACAGCAAACGGACCGAGCAGTCAAAGACCTGATCATTTACGGCTCACCCCCACAAGGCGAATAGAGATGAAGGACAAAGAGGTACAAATCAGATTTGGAGGCTGGAGAACAAGGGGCAGAGGCTCCTATAGAATGTCCTAGAAGAAAGCCAGATGGGTGGTTTCAGCTGCGCTGTTTTCCCAGTGGAAGGGGGAGCCCAGGATGTCAGCAATCTGCTCTGTCAGCCACCACTGACAGGCTCCAATGCCCAGCTGGACCCCTGAGTCATATTAAATAGGGACAAATGAAAGTTCCACCTGCCTCAGTGACAAACAGGGGGTCTAATCACAAGGACCTCATTTACTGAATGTCAACATGTGTAGTATATGCTGCAAGCTTTATTTCACTTAACCCTCACAAATACCCTTTAACGTAAATGCCATATTAGACTCACTTTAAAGATGAGAAAAATCAAGGCTTATGACTGGGAGTCAACGGCCCAGTGTCACATGACTAGTGAGTGACAAAGCTCAGACTAGAAATCAAGGTCCATGCTTTTAACAACCTATTGTTGGGCCAACTCTGTAGCCTGGTGGTTAAAAGAAGCCTGATTCCACATGGCTGACCACAGTTCAAGTCCTGGCCTAGTGACTTGAAAAACACACCAGGCACGTGCACATGCACCCCAAATCCCAATAGCATGGAGCAATGGAGGAGGGATGTGGTGTCCCTCTGGGGTGTGCTTTCTCCCTCTCTCTTTCTGAGGACATACCATCTAGCGATTTGAAAAAAATAACCTGTTAGTTCATGATGCTGAATGTACAGATTGTCTCAAGTCAAGAGACCAGAGGTCCCTTGTGCAGCTGGCATCTTCTGAAAGATATGGGTGGTTGGCCAGGATCACTTAACAGGGCCTTGCTCAAGTTGTCCTAAGTCTCCTCAAAGCACAAAGGCAAGATGACAATGATGTCACAGACAGCTCTGTTGCATATGGAATTCCGCTGTGACTACAAAGATCCCACAAAAATCTTTCCTTTCCTGTGTGGTCTCCCCTGCAGTGTGGCGGGCAGCTGTTCTCATGAAGAGGTAGAGAGTACTTCTCCCACCTCAGATTTGAACTTGGTCATGTGATTGGCTGTGGCCAATAAGAATTTAGTAAACTGTAGGCAAGTGGAGACTTGAACGGTCTGGACTCAAGATCACACTGTCTCCTGCTCAGGAATCCTGGGTCAACCTCTCTGGAGACAAACCCAGGCTAGTTAGATGGAGGATGAGGCACACTCAGCCAGTTCATCCCCACTGCCCCAGCAATACCAAGCCAACTGCCAGTAAAGTGAATGAAGTGGTCTGAGACCATGCAGTCCTGGCCAAGACCCCAACAATGTCAGTGGACATCAGCCATGAGAGCCCAGACCATGGAAACGCCCCACCTGACTCATAAAATTCAGGGAAATGACAAATGTCTGTGGTTTTCGGCCACAAAGTTTTTGAGATTTTGTTATGCAGCACAGATCAGCTGGCATGAGTATTGAGAAAGCAAAGCTCTGATATCTCTGCAGTGTTGTCAGTAGTGCAGTGTGACTCTGGCCACATTCCTCACATCTAAGCCACACTGCTTAGGTAGGCCTGCTGAGAAGAGAACCTGCTCTAAATCCAGGACAGAAAGCACAGTGTATGGCTGCTTTGTACTGTATTGTCTTCGGTCTATCTCATTCTCCAAATTTTTTAATTGGGTGCCTTTCCCAGGGTGGTTCCCAAGCCTGGCTACAGCACAGAAGAATGATCTGAGTGGCTTCTAACAAACACTGATGCACTAGACTGCTCCTGAGAGATTCTAACTTCATTGGTGTGGGGTGAGGCTGCAGCGTGGCTGGTTTTATTTTCTAGATCAGACTAGAAGGGTCTGAATGCCGTCTCTGTCATGAGTTAACAGTTATGCTATACTTCTACTTGTTCTTTCTAACGTGGGCTATCAAGAAACTTTAAAAATTCATCCCTGGCCCATTCTATGGACTAGTAGTTAGGTCAACCAGATCCCACATGGCTGACTACAGTTCAAATCCCAACTCTGGGACTTGGAAGGCATGCCAGATGCATGTGCCCATATCCTGACAGGATGGAGAAATGGAAGAGAAGGAACTGCAGCCTTTTCTGAAACACCATTTGATTCTCAGTATTTGGAGGCCCAGCACGTTTTGAGTAAAGTTCCCTTCCAGCCCTGAAAGTATGATTACACAGTAGTTCTCAACATTCCAAGCTCAGTGATCAACACCCGTTTCCTCTCCTGAGGTTAGATGACCAGCCCCGCCTTACCTGTTGTCAGCACATAGTGTTTTCCTGTTTCGACTAAAATGTATTTTCTGAGGAAAAGCCAGGGATGAAGACTTTTCAAAGGCCAGACAGTGGCATAACAAAATGAAAAATTTAGCAAAAATTCTGACCCACATGGGAAGATTCTGGGTTAGCTTCAAGAGACCTGAGTGTGCTAGGCATGTGCGTGCCCATGATGCTGGGCCAGGTGGGCTGGGGGTGAAGAGTGGCATCAAGACTCTGTTGGAGGTATCTCTCTCTTTCACTGTCTCTCTTTATTTCATGGAAGAAACAAATAAACTTAGAAGGGGAAAAATTTTTTTCAAGCCTATCATTACATATATTAGATACTTGTTAAGTATTAAATGATAAATGGTGAATGATTAAATGAATGAATGGGTGAGCAGGTTCTATGGTTCCCCTTAAGCAGTTTGTTAGTTACAGAAATAAATACCCCAAAAGAACCAATCATCCACTTTGTTTCAAATGACAGAATCTCATTTTTTTTTTATGGCTGAGTAGTATTCCATAGAGTATATGTGCCACATTTTTTCAATCCAGTCATCTATTCTTGGACACGTATGCTTATTCCAGGTGTTAGCAATTGTGCAAATAATAATGCTGAAATAAACATGGATATACAAGAATCTTTCCAACTGAATGTTTTTTATCCTTAGGTTAAATACTCAGGAGTGGGATTACTGGATCATATGGTAGTTCTATTTGTAGGTCTTTGAGGAACCTCCATAGTGTTCTCCACAGTAGCTATACTAATTTACATTCTCACCAAAAGTGAGTTCCCTTCCTCTGCAGTCTCACCAGCCTTTGTCATTCTTTATTTTTTTATCATAGCCATTCTGACTGGGGTTAAATGGTACCTCCTTTATGCTAAGCAAAGCAAGCCAGACTATGAAAGACAGACTTTGTACATCCCTGATCAATATATACTGAATATCTGCATATGGCAGAAACTAAAATATTGAAAACTATAATAGCAGAGACAACAAGTGTAGATACCAGAAACTATATAGGAGGGGGGTAGATAGTTGGGGATAGGAGGGAGGGACTCAAGAAAAAAAAAGAACATCTATCAGACACAAGAATGAAGACTTATTGTGTATGATAATATTTTAGACTTGCTTGACAATGCATTTATGCTTTGAGAATCCATATGCTGTAAAAATGTACAATAATTACATGTGAACAAAAAAGTTTTTTTAAAGATAAATTTTTAGATGATTACATATCAACAAAAAAGTTTTTTTAAAGATAAATTTTTAAAAAACAGTCAATCAATTTCTAATGGGAAAGACTTTCTGAATCAATCCTATTTCAATCATCTAGTATCAAAAACTTCTCTCAAATACCACATTAAAATTTACTAAGTTAGAGACCAGTAATAAACACATCATGGTCTAATTATGTCATTTCATGGCATTTACTAAACATCCACACCACACTTTCCAGGGAGTTCTGCAAGGGAAAAAGTCTAATTTAAGTAATTTTCCAAAAGTCACACAACTAAAAACTTGTGATTTAAATCAGGAATCTGATCCCCAGAGCCTGAACATCATAATCCCAAATTTCCTGATCTTTCTCTTAGGAGGAGAATGGTAATATTTCTGAGATGAAAGACTGACACGTAAGCCATGACTTTAAAACACCTTAAGAAGAACAATAATACACATTTTTAAATGAACCATTTCAAAACAATAACCCTCCAGTTATTATGAATAATTCTAATTTAAGTGTCAATGTTCTGTTTCATAAAAACATGGAAAATCTAAAGAAAACAAAAACTCTTGTAATCACAATAACCAGCAGAAACCACCATTATATGTTTTTTTCACTGCAATCATGTATCTGCTTATGTTTTATAGTTAGGAAATAACTGACTTAAAATTAAAAGAATTTTATCATCTCACTACACATTTTACAAGCATCTAAGTTTAAATTGCTCTCTAATATTTTTATTGACAATTTAAATGCTTTATTGCTAAACATATTATCATGATGCTTATATGGATAATAAAATAGGTAAACTTGCACCTATGTGATTAATGTTTTATACACGATGTTTACAAAACACTACTCTGCAATAATATTTTATCACATGAATAGATCCCAACTGGTGTGATCATTTCCTTATTGATAAACATTTAGATTGCCTCCAAGGTTTTTCAATAATAAAATAGTGCTTCTAAAAATTCTTCTTAGCAGTTGTGTGTGGTATCTCTGTTGCATTAAAATGCATCCCTGCCGTTTGTTACGTATATAAAATGAAGGTAGGGTCCAGATGATGGGGCAGTGGTAGCACAACAGGCACACGTCAGAAAGGTTCTGGGTTTGCAGAATAGACCTGACCATCCCAAATGCATGCCTGTGATCCAGGCTGGCTGAGGCGGGAAACACAAAGACCTTATTTGGTGGTGCCTGTCTCATCTCTCTGTCTCTCATAAGAAAAATGCAAGAATAAACTTTAAAAAACACACAGGCCCAGCCTCGGTGGTCAAACATTGAACTGCAGTGCTGGAAGTCACACAGTTGGCCACGGGCTCAGATCCCGAGTCAACCTGACAACACGCGGGTACACAGGTGCTGGGAGCATGAGGAGCTGTAGGCTGGGGAAGGGATCACAGCTTGACAAGACCTCATCAAGGGTAACTGTCTCTCTGTGTCCCTCACCCAGTTATTAACCCGATGCTAAATCGGGGGCATGACTAAGGTTTAGGTGCTAGATCCATACATTGGTGTGGGGCTATCACCAGGCGAGCGTGAGGAGACAGGCCCTTCCAGATTCATATGTCGCCAGCCCCAGGACCTCAGCATGACTGTATTTGGAGACTGGTCCTTTAAAGAGGCAAGCAAGTGGGAGCCCCTCAGGGTAGGTTTGTCTGGACAGTGGCTCCTGTCTCTGGGCTGGTGTGGGAGCTACCAGGCCTGTGAAAGAGCTGGACAGAACAGCAGCTGCTGAGGAAAGTCCTCAGGTGTGCAAGGTGGTGAGAGCTGGCAGCCAGGGACAGAGACCGGATGAGGAGAGAAGGGCACGGTGCATGTGGATCTCCACACCAGAGGGCCTGCTACCTGGTAGTAGAGAGCCTGGTACAAGCCACCATCAAGAACCAAGGATGGTATAAACCTGGAAGATGCTGCAATAGCAAAAACCCTCAGCTGCTCAGCTCAGTCTAGTCACCTAATAGAGGCTGACACCAAACCATAGCTACAAGAAATGAGAATGCACCTCCTTTACGATATTTATAATATTGTACTGCCTCTGTTCTAAGGCACTTCTTTGAATTAAGAATGGCTATCTGGGGGTTGAGGTGGTGATGTTCCCTCTACAAATGGATCATTTAAATGAAGAAGAAGTTTACCTTCCTGGAATCAGTTCTACTATGTCCTAGTAAATGATTCTTATCTTGAAACTTTTTTTTCAGATTAATTTCACATTTAAGATAAAGTCCCCATCATGATGTATACAATATTTTTTTCAACAGAGAACTTTACATTTTCTTGTCTGTCAAATGTTTCTTCCCTTTGCACTGCTCACCCACCCTGTACACCTACTCCCCACCACACCTCCCCTCCCTACGGTCTCTGGTCTACAGTTACCCTCTCTACTAATGCATCTTTGGATCCTTCTACTTCCGCCATGGAGTACAGACACTGAGTACACACTGAGTAGATATGACTTTTTTTTAATTTTCTTTAACTTGATTTACTATAATTTGATTGAAGGCTTCAAATCATGTCACCCCAAGCCGCCTGTTCATACTTCTTAAGCTGTCCCCAGACTATACTTCTTAAGCTACAGAGCAGGTGTATTAGTCATAACAAAATACCACAGAGTGAGTGGCTTAAAAAATTTAGAAATTTAGGGGTCAGCAGTTGGTGTAGTGATTGAGGTGCTGGACTCCCACATGGCTGACCACAGTCTGAGTATTGAACCTGGTAGCTTACGTTCTCTCTCTCTCTCTCTCTCTCTCTCTCTGGTAAGTGCATGTGCCCTACAGCAAAATTTAAAAATAATAATAGATAAAATTAAATTTTAAAAATAGGCATTTATTTCCTCACATTCTGCAGGTTGGACGTTCAAGATCAAGGTGCCTGTAGGAGTCATCTCTCCTCTTGCAGATGGCCACCTCCCGTGGCCTCTTCACATGCTCTTCTCTTACGAAGGCATCAGTCATACTGGATCATGGCCCACCTTGATGCCTCATTTTAACTTATCCCTCACAGGCCCTATCTCCAAACACAGTCCCATGCTGAGGTTCTCCAGATTTGGGCTTCAACAGATGAATTCAGGAGGGACACTATCAGCCCATGTCACATGGTGGAATGGGGCACGGAGGGAAGCAGAGAGAAGCTGAGCCCTAAGAGCTCTGAGACCTTCACCTTCTGCAGAGCATCCCTCCCTTTCACGAGACATCATCCATTCTTATCTTTTCCCCTCTCTTTAACAGGTTAAAAAAAGTAGTTTCATTTAGAAGAAAAAATTCTATTAGGTCTGAAAACACGGAAATAAAGGTCAAAGAAGCATTTTTGAAATGATCACTTTCCATTTCAGATTCTAAAATAAGGTATCTGACTTCATATGACAAAACCAGTATTAACAGGGACCACCTTGCCAATATGCATTTCTTCTTTCTTGCTCTTTGCTCACTTGAGCTTTCAACTGCAAGAAAGCTTTATACATTAGCTACTCTGACCTGTTCAAAAAGTCTCAAATCAAAAACGGAGGCCTAGCCAGAGTGGTGGAGTTAGTAGGGCACACTGTGTGAGACAGAAGCCACGAGGGAGCCCTGGGGTGTGGATTACAGGTACACCTGGGATGCTAGGCACGTGCACAATCCTGGCTGGAGGATTATGGTGGGACAAGACCCTCCAGGGGCCCAGTCTCTCTTTCTCTCTCTCTCTCGATAAACTTGTAAAATATAAATAAATAAAATTTATATCATTGAAATGATTTTTCGCCAAAAAATGTCATCAGCTTTATGTTTGTACCAAGGCCTCCAATCCAACAGGAATAGTAACAACCAAACCACGGCTCACCTCATTATGCCTCTGCTCTAGAAGTGACGGTGAAAATCGTTACGTGGAATTTTTCTATCACCTGTCAGGAACAATCGATGTTAAAACCTGCCTTTTAGTTTTGATTGCCTCAAAACTTTATGAGGCAAATGTAACAATATAACAGGTACCAATGGGAATGGTTACAAATTCCATTATTTACTTTTATATTCTCTCATTAGTAGTAGTATTGCGATCTAGGTTTCATTGGAAATACCTTTAACAGTTATACCTCTAACATTTAACAGATACACTAAACATGGTTCCAAATTAATTTCCCCAGGTTTCTTCACGCTTTTTAAAATTTTAAGAAACACTAAATTTAAAACGAAACCAGTTCTTGCTTATTATTGTTGGAGTAGTATGCATAAATGCAAATTAGATCAATTTAGGTAGATCATTTACATAATGTGTAATTACTAATATGTAAAAGAAAACAAACCTTCCCTCTAAAGCTTCTAATGGATTTGAGCTAATATTCACCAGACCCTGAAGCAAATGCGTGTTATCACACACAGCCGCCTGAAGAACTGGCTGGGAAGTATGATGATTACTAAGATTATAATCATTATTCTGAAGCTGCACCTTGCCTTCAAAGGAAAAGAGTACTGTATCTGATTATTTTTATTTATTAGTTGCCAGAGGGTGCATGCATTTGCCAGAGACAGCGATGGGAGGAAGCCTCCTCCTTAGTGGGGAACGGTCACGCTGTACCCTTTCTCCTCCAGTTCTCCATCTCTTTGGGACCCTCGGCATACATACACACATGCCCAGCATGTCCCTCAAGCCCTGGGGTGAGGATTCAAATCACATTTGGCCGGGGGCGGGGGGGGATCTGTTTCCACCAACCCTTGGGCCATAGGTTGGCCCTGCATTTGATTATTGATGTCTGGCACCAGCACAGGCATAGCAGCCCATGCAATGCTGATTTTCCATCCTGTTCCAGGACCACATCTGACTTGCCACCTCATGCCTGGTAACAAGACATCTGGTCTGCATCAGGGCATGTGTGTGGCAGGGGCCTCAGAAGAGAATGTTGTTAAGTGGAGGCAAACCTGGCACTGGTAGTGGGTCTATCCACATATAAGTACCGCCTAAAAGAAACCCGATGATTTATAACAGACTCAGTGCACATACACACATGCACACACAAAGTAGCCAGTGTCCCTGTGCGCTCTTCATCCTCTGTAGAATTCAGCTTCAAGTGACAGAGGAAGCGGAGAATCTCTGCTTCACAGAGTGGCAGCAAGGCGGAGCTTCCAGGAGGGCCACAGCAGGCGTCACTGTTGACGTGATAGGCCCGTAGGCCTCGGTGTTTCTGCCTGCGCTCCTGCCTGGTGTAGATGCATGCTGTCTCTCCTGCTTCCCGGCGTGCAAACAAGTCAGCCAGCACTCACTGCTGATCAGACTCCCAGGCCACTGAGACGCTCATGGCGCTGACGTTGATGGCTCCTACAACGGCTGATAGCAAGTCGACAACTAGTCAACTAGCCATCAATAGACCCGTGACAAAGCAGCGGTGGGAAGGAGGCTTATCAGCACATCACTTTCCAGGCACTGTGCTGAGTAGCTTACACGTATCGCCTCATTTTACAACCTAAAGGAGCACTAGGTCAGAAATATGTGAGTCACAGACGTGACTTAAACACTTCTCTTAGCCTCATTACGTAGCATAGGTCATGGCCAGTCACTGTGGCACAGTGCTGGCGAAGCCACGTGGGAAGGTCCCAGGTCCCTGTCCCTGTCTCCCGGTGCACACGGGTGAGCACGCTCATGCCCGTCAGTGATCCTGCTGCTGGAGGCTGGAGGAGGCCACAGTGGGAGGACCCTGTAGGGAGTGCCCTCTTTTCACTGTCTCTCTAATGAAACAAATACATAAATATTTAATTTTTTGAAAAATTAATGTCAATAATATATTTTATTAAGCTCACTATTTCTTTTTTTTTCTTTTCTTCTTTTTTTTTTTTTTTTTGAAAGGTTTCTGTCTTAGGGTGTGTTTGCTCACCAGAGAGAGAGACAGACAGTGAGAGGGAAATTGGAAAATGAACGCCCCAGGAGGGGATGACCATGCCACAATCCCTCCCCCTCCATTCTCTTCCTGGGATCTTGAGCACACATGCACATGTGCGTGGTGTGATTTTCAGGTCACTGGACCTGGGACTTGAACTGTGGTCCACTGTGTAGGAGTCCAGCAATACAACCACGATGCAATCTGTTGGCCCAAGCCCACTACTTCTAAAATATGATCATTTGAATGTGTGGTCAATATAGAAATTATGAATTTGATACTTGGTACTCAGTTTTCCAAGTCAATTACAGATCTTCGCTCACAGCACATCCCAACTAGACCAGCCATACTTTCCGTACAGGCCCTAAACCACGGGTGATGCTGATGCCACGGTCACTGTTAGACACAAACCTTTGCTTAGAAAAGCCCAAAGACCACACACCTGGGTTGATGAGATTCAAACCCAGGTCCATCTGACACATGTCCCATGCTGTTAGCTAGTAACAGCACTCACACGAGGAGGTACATGCTTCACCGTGACACTGCTACGAGCATAACAAAACTTAATCACCCTGTCCTCATCTATTTTTGCTGATAAATATAATCTGCATGATATGAACGCTAAGAGATAATTTACACTACCTAAGGCCATGGTCTAAAATCCACAAATGACTTTAATGTACATGTATTTTCATCATCATGTTTTTTTAAAAATGCAAAAGAAATGCCACCCAATTGGTGAACTGTTAAGTAAGATATGATGGAACATTATGCTTGTTATAATCATAAAAAGTAATTTCTTAATCACCACACACTTAAGCAATGTCTAGTGCTAGCTAACATTGTAATGGAAGTGGCTTAAGTTTGTTTATCTGTAACTATCCATACTACGTATACTGCATGTGTGGTTACAAATCTTCATTTAAAAAAAAATAAATTAATAGCAGCTCGTATTATGTGAAAAACAGTCCGCCTAACAGAAATACCTGCTGGGGCCAGCCAGGGGCCTGGTAGTTGAGACGGTGGGTCCTCGTGACTAAGTGCATAGTTACGTCTGAGACCCAGCAGCTTAAAAAACATGCTAGACGCAGGTACGTATGTGCCCAATATCACAGGAGGAGACTGGAGGGGGAGAATTGTGGCATGGCCACCGCCCTGGAGGGTGATTTCTCACTTTCCCTCTTTCACTCTCTCCATTTTTTTCTAGTGAGCACACATGTTCTATAGCAATTTTTTTTTTAATTTCAAAGTACAAGCCATAAGTGCTAAGCTTAGTAGAATTGAAACAAATTTCAAAGTACCTGCCATAAGTGCTAAGCTTAGTAGAATTGAAACAAAAAAGAAAAACAAAATTAAGAATATAAAGAAAGTAACAGCTAGGACAAGGCTGCTTCCATTTTTAATAAGTTGATAGAGCTGATAGATAAAAATAAGGAAAAGTTTCCCTTTTTTTTCTTTAAGAAATATTCAGGGAGTTTAGAATTTAGAAAGTTGTGCTATGAAAACCAAACTCAGGGCCCAGGGGCCTGGCAGGTGGGGAGGCCCCAGCAGTGCAACCTGCGAGAGGCTGGTTATCAGAGCCACGAGAAGCGGGCTGACCACAGCACTGACGGGCACAGAAACATGTTATCCTGATGTCTTCTGAGGAAATATTTATGTTCTTTTTCTAAAATTAATACAGAGGTGCAAGCAATTTTCATAAGACAGCAAACCAAAATGTTCCAATTATGTTACATCTGTCAGATCGCAAGTTTCTTGGAAATAAATTACTGAAACAAATGAGTTACATTTCTTCAATCTAAAAGGTAATTCTCCATGACAGCACACATTTTACATAACTCTGTGCTCATTGCAAATGGATGTTCAATAGATTACAACCATCCAGCCTGCCTGGAAATTGGTCTAATGAGTCCCGGAAACTGGAGGCCCAGGACTCCAAGTCTCTTAGCAAGGCTCAATCTTAACCCAAAAGTGGCCTTTTGGTGAAGAAACAGCCTCAAAAAACACCTCCACAGTAAACAATGAACCCCATATCAACGATGAAGACAAAGGTGAGGTCAGTCTTCAAGCTTCTCGTGTGTTTTATTTGGCTGACTCCTGAGATAACTTACCCTCACCCAGTATCTGGCTAGATCAGCAGAGATATGATGTCACTATCAATCAGAAAAACAGAAATCTCTTCAAGCACTCACAACACAGGGGGATGAAAGAGCCAGAGGGGGACAGTTAGGCCTTCTCCAAAGATTAGCAAGAATAGACCACTGCTCGCACACCTGAGCAGAGAGATCAAGGGAGGGGAGGGCGATGTTAGTAGTGAGCCCAGCGGCCATGGCCACTGGATAAAGGCTGGCAGCGCAGCAGGCCAGTCCATGGACGCTGCTGCAAAGTGGACCCCAAGGTCAAGGGGGAAGGGGAGAAATACCCTGGAGTCACGCCACAGAGGGCTGACAGCCTCACTGCTGACTCCACTGTCAGACACACGGCAACCGCTTACTCTGTGTGGTTTACTTAAGACTGTAAAATACCTGTGCTTTGCTCTGGTGACCTACACAATACCATCACTCCTTGCTTAACGATGGATTCAGTAATGATGACAACTTGGAAGGTGGTTTATCAAAATCCCACCCCTGGAGACTCCATGCCCTGTTTTACCGGCCACTCTGACTTATGAGCAGTTCTGCAGAGCAGGGAATCCCCTTTCTTAGTCTTTCACTGGTTCCTGTAGTCGGTATTCATGACACAAAGCATTTGCAACCACACGTGACTACATATTTCATTCATAAATGCATGCTCTACTGTGCGCCCACAGTGGTATTCAAAATAAATAAAAACGACGATGCTGGATTTATATTGACGTGTTGCGGTGTATCTTGCCGCCTTCTCACTCTTACCTAATGTTATGCTTTTTATATGGACAGAAGTATATTATTCTGGGGTGCTGTCATGTGAGAATTACTGAAATTTACATACTCTAGGGACCAGCAGGTGGCATAATGGTTATGTCACTGGACTCCCAGTGGTCAATCATGATTCGAGTCCTGGACCTGGTGGCTTAAAACTCACACTGGCTGCCTGTGTGTGCATGCCCAAAATCCCAAGAGGAGAACGGAGGAGAAAGTATTATGCCATGGCCATCCCTTCTGGGAGGTAATTTTTCACTTTCTGTCTCTCCATTTCTAACTCTCCAGTGAGTGCACATACCCTACAACAAAAATCTCTCTATCCAAAAAAAAAAAAAAATCTACATACTCCAGCTGCCATGACACACCATAAGACATCTGCCTTTAAACTCCTCACTTATCAACCAATTCACTTTACAGCCTACTCATAGAAATACAGGGCGGTTGAGAGAGGGATGCATGTTAGACCTTTAATGTTTATGCAGTCAAACCTGCTCTCCTCAGTGGTTTCTCCCAGAGGCAGCTCGTTGGGCAGCCTTTTCCAACCTTTTTTTTTTTAGTTTGCTATAGGGTGCACATGCTCAACCATGCCACAGTCCCTTCTCCTTCATCCTCCTCTCAGGATTTTGGGCATGCTCACATACTCTCAGTATGTCTTACAAGTTATTGGGTCCAGGACTTGAACCACACAGTTGACTGTGTGAGACCCAGCTGCCTTAACCTCCATGCTGCCTTCTGGCCTTCCTTTTACAATCTTATTATTAGCTAAATATTAATTTTTATTTCCTTCTTTTCTATGTTTTTTTAAATAAAAAGATTTAATATTTTAAGGAGTAACAATAGAAAAAAACTATATAGAATCTGCTCTGTGTCAGATGAAAGTTCTAAATAATAACCAATATAGTAACTCACTTCATTTCCACAACTACCCTAAGACAGAAGCTACTGTTTTCATCACCATTTTACAGGTGAGAAAACTGAGGCAGGCGGAGGTGAAGTGACAACAAAAGTCAGACGGCTAGCAAGTGGCAGAGCTGGGATTTGAAACCAGGTTTGAGATTTTTGGTGTTACGTAAGCACCACGCCATGCTGTCTCTGGCACAGATCCCTGTGTAAAGGTTAAGGCAAGCCAGGAGGAGCCAGCAACAAGCCCGGCAACACGACCGAGCCGCCCGATTCCCACATCGGTCACAGACTGTCTTTCCTCCCATGACAGCCCAGATGTGCCAGACAGGGACGAGCAGCGCTTTGCTATTCCCACCGTGCACTTGTGGATTCAGTAAGAATGACAACTTGGAAGGTGGTTTGTCAAAATCCCACCCCTGGAGACTCCAGCCCCAGGGGTCTGGCTAGCCGACCATGACTCAACCCCTCCTGTGGCCCTGCTCACAGCAAGGTCCTCAAGACACTTAAATGAACACCCACGACAACACTGAAAATTAGAATTTCACAAACTATTGCTCTCTTGATGCACTCTTTTCTAATTACGAGATTCAGGAAGACAAAATGAGATTCACAATTGTAGCTGATACCCACACAGCCCTTGCTTAGAAGGGAGAGAAAAGAGCTGGCCTGAAAAATGGGACAAATAAAACAACACTTATTACATGAATAAATGTTTGTTTATTCCAATCTTGTTTACTCCAATATATATGGGATACACACACACAAATTCAAGATAAACAAAAGAATAACAGGGGCAATGACCAATATGATGTTTATGTGATAGATCTAGGGGGAAGCAATATTTTCAATGATTATTTATATAATTTTACTTTTTATTATTATTATTTTCATTTACTGTAGGGCACATGTGCTCACCAGAGAGAGGGTGAGAGAGAAAGAGAAAGTTAGAAAGCAAGCCACTAGGTCCGAGACTCAAACCATGGTCAGCCACGTCTAGCATCCCAACCACCATACTACCTGCTAGCCCACAGGGGTTGGTATTCTTTTTTTCTCTAGGCTTTCCAAATTTGTCATTCATTACTATGACCTGAATAAAAATCAGTATTAAAACTTTTTTACAGTGATAAATAGCGTGAGTAATCCAGATTCCCAGGTTTACACCCTTCGTCTGTGAACGAACGTGCTTTCAGCCCCACTCTGTGTAGACCCTGGATTGGGCACCAGAGATACAGAACAATTTTTTTCAATCCTATCCATTTTTTTTTCTTCTTAGATTTTTGCCATTGAGGGCATGCACTCACTGGAGAGAGACAGAGAGAGGGAAAGGGAGAAATCAACCCCCAAGGAAGGTGGCCATACCGCAATACTTTCTCCTCCATTCTCCTCTTGAGATTTTGCCCCCCCACACACACACACACTTGGCATGTTGTTCAAGTCCCAGACTTAAACTGTGGTCAGCTATATGAGAGTCCAGCCCCATAACTACCATGCCACCTGCTGGTTCCAATGCTTTGTTTTTAACCTGGAGAATACAGTCATAGATATTTGGGGGGGTTGGGCTTTTTTGCTATAGGGTGTGTTTTTTGCTATAAGGGGTGTGCACTCACCAGAAAGACATAGAAAGAGAGAGAGACAGAAAGTGAGAAATCACCCCCCAGGGGGGATGGCCATGTCACAATCCCTTCTCCTCCATTCTCCTCTTGGGATCTTGGGCACACACGCACATGGCGCCCAGTGTGAGTTTAAGCCACAGGTCCGGGATGCGAACCATGGTCAACTACGTGGGAGTCCAGCAACTTAACCATTACGCCTGGTCCCAAGTAATAGATATTTGTATAACTAAATATCAATTTTTAAAACATTTACAAATGTACAAAATGAAGAGTGCACACTACATGTCAAAGCCAGGATTCTAAGGAAAGTCTTCAAAGGTCAGCCGATGCTCTTTCCATCTTACTTGCCTACTCCCAACCACTCCCCAGGCTCTGCATGGCCCTCGCTCTGTCTATGGGGTAACACTTCCTCCTGGGGCCAGAGCCAAATGTGCATCTCCTCACAGCCTGGGAGACAAAGATACTCCCTGTAACCTCCTCTACCCACCACCGTGCTTTTACTCACCCTCCCTAAATAACTCTCTTAAAAGAAGCCATCTAGGGACCAGACGGTAGTCCAGCGACAACCAGCTGACAACTACTCCTGTGTGGAGGGGGTCCCTATGTGGCTCTGCATGCCAGGTACACACGCATGTGCCCGTAACCCAGGCTGGCTGACACTGGGTGTGGACTGCCGCACTGCTCTTGTTGAAGAGCCTGTCTTGGACTGTCTCTCTCTTCTTTTTCATTCCAGAGGACGGATGTGCTCCCCAGAGAAAGAAAGGGAAACCGAGAGAGCACGCCTCACTGGGCATGCTCACACTTGGATCCGTTCTCCTCCCTCTGTCCTTCCTTTTGTGAGTTCTGGGCAGCCACATACACACACTCATGTTTCTCAGGCCGCCGACTCCAGGACTTGAACTGCGAGATCGACCATGTGGGACCCAGCCACCTTGACCACCAGCCATGGGTTAGCACAGTGTTTCTTCTTCTCATGGAAGAAATAAGTAAAAACCCTCTTTTTAAAAGGGAACTGCTAAATCGACAGACGTTTTGTAAGCCCTGGACTAGACTGCCGCTAGCGTTTCTAAAACCCTGTTGAGAGGTGGGGCCACGCAGGAGCACAAGCTCTAAAGGACACAACTGCTGACTAACACATCTCCACACTCTCCAGAGCTGGAGAGCTCAGAACCTTCCAAGGAAGCCCGGAGCACCCTGGAAAGGTGGTGTTAAAAAGGCAGGAGCGCTAGCCCAGTCACAGTGGTGCAGTGGTAGCACGACACTCCACAATGCTGGAGCCAAAAGGAGGATCAGGGTTCAGCTCCTGGGTCGAGCTGCACGTGCCATGATCCTGGCCTCCCAGGGAGGCTGCAGAGAGGGTCATGGCGTGAAACCCGTGCTGAGGATGCATGTCTTTCTCTCTCTGTCTCTCTTCTCTCATTAAAAACAAAATAAAAAACAAAACAAAAAAAAAAACGCCTTCTGCACATTGAGCTCCACAACCCACGCCTGTGATTTCTCTTTATTGGATCCCCTAGTTCATCTCCTCGGGGAGACCTAATCCTTCCCCCACAACAGCCCTTCAAATGTGTGACTCGATATCCTGCAGTACTAAATGACGGCAATCTTCCTTAGGCTGTGCTGCCGTTCTGCTTTGTTATTTTTCCTTGTTTTCATCCTGCCCACCTGAGAAAGCCGAGAATGAACCATCAGGGGCCTTCCAGGAAACCACTTCGAGTGTGAATTAGATGCCCAGACAGTCATGATCTTCGTGGCATTTGCCAACTCATTTTTAAAACACAAGGCAAAAGGCTGGGGCATGGAGGGTTGCTCATGGTTCTTTTCTGCAGGGAGGGGCCGGATCTGGGCAAAATGCAGGGAACGGCCAGATCTGGGCAGGAGCCTTTAAGGTAGATGTGGCCGCTGGGCTAACGCTGCAGGGCAAGTGACAGCTCCAAAGGAGGAGTAAGCTATTGTCACACTGCAGGGCAGTGCATATTGGCAAAAGGAAGTAGAAAAGAACAGCGAACTATGGGCAAAGTAAGAAATAACAGAGAACCACGCGCAGATTAAAGAAGGCTGAGTGACGACCTGAGAAAGCCAGGAGAGGCTTGTTTAGAAGCCCTAGAAGCAAGATAGTCGGTAATAGGTCATCTCCCACTTTCCCTTCCCTATAAAGAAGTAACGACAGAACCGCTCAGGCCTTGGCGCTCTCCACGCAGAGACGCTGCGCCTGCCCACCCCCGCCGGTCTGTCTGTCTTTTTTCTTTTCTCAATCCACCCCAACTCCCACTCATGGTTCACATCCCCCAAACTTCATGGGCCAAGGCAGTGGTTTCAGCATTTTCCCATTTTTATTTCCAAAAAAACAGTCTATGAATTGGACTGAACCCCCGAACTCACGCCTGTGAGATCTCCACTGAAGTCTTCGCTGTGACTCCCACGAGGAAGTGTGTTAGACCCGTGGGGATGAACACGTCTTCGCGGTCAGACCCTGGGCCCTGCCATTCAATAGCTGTGCAGCCGTGGGCAAGTCCCTTACCCTTCCCGAAATTAGTTTCTCATCTATGTCGTGGAAATGATAGCATTTAGCCTGCAGGGCTGCTTGGAGAAACCCAGTGAGACAACACATCCGTGCTCACAATGTGCTCTCGCTAACTGATCACCTCTTACGGAAGAGCCATATAAAGTTCTGGTCCTCCCTCTCCATATTCTCTTTTCATCTACATGGAAACCCACTCTACAAGACTAGGGTTTTTTCCTGTATTCATGACAGAGCAGGTGTACATGCACCTGAGTGAGCAGGGCAGGAAGGAGTCAAGCAGCCCCCACGGGGTCTGGTCATGCAGAGGTCCCCTTCCTCCAGTCCCCCAGCACATGGACTCTTGGGCACCCACGCCCATACACAGACTACTTCACACTGACGGGGCCTGGGACTCAAACTGTGGTCACCACGTAGGATCCAGCTTCTCTTGAGCAGCACATTACTGCTGGGCCACGTAGGTCTAAACAGGTTTTTATGAAGCAGACACAGGAAGAGAGTATTGCTGCTTTTAATATAAAAATATATTACACCTTTAAAAAACTATTAAACAAATGCTATCCAAAAAATAACTAAGAAAGAAGAAAAAAAAAAAAAAACAAAAAAAAAAAAAAACCAAGAGGAACCAGCCACACGTGGGGGAACGTGCCCCTGCGGAATACCAGGTTTTCTAATTCCACGCAGCAGAGGTAAATTACCTCACCCCCAGGGCTTCCCTTTCTGTCCCAGCCCTTTATCTCGCCAGTTCTAGGTTTTCAAACCAGTCTTCTCTTCTCCATGTGAAGAAGCTAGAAAATGGAAACCACTAGAAAGAATAAGCCCAACTCAACACCAGCAAATTCACATCTGCTTCTCAGGCTTCATACCCTGTATTCCCTTCTAAGCTTGATTAGCACGCTTGTGATAGAAGGTCCTGGGGCACTGCCCAAGTTCCCGTACACAGGACATGACCTTTCTTGTCTTCTCCTAAAAACCAGCACTTGGCCTGGTGCCTCTCACACCGCAGAATGCTATAGATGGTTTCTAAGTAAATTACAGAGAAGGGGAAAGACAGAAGTAGACAGAGGGAAAAAGAGAGAAGCAGAGGAATGAAGAAATAAGTGAACAAACAAATGAATGAAGGAATGAGCGAATGAGTCAAGACAATAGCTGAGAAGCCTTTTGGGAGCTAGCTCTACAGTCCTCTCTTAGCAAATACCAAGGGCTTAACATTAAAAACCAGCACAGTAACTGGGCCAGCTACGCAGGTCCCGCCATGAAGACAATGACACACTACACTACAGTTAGCAAGAAATGACAGACTAGACTGAATCAGTTATTGACACCTCCGCATGGAACCAGGGAGTCCCTGCACCCTTACAGGCCCTGCCCTTCAAATAACCCTAATCTCTTCCTGAGAGAAAAGTGCACCCATACTGCAATGTCAGAAAGACATCAAGAACAGCCCGGTGTGCCCTTACTCACTAAAGCTGGTGCCACTGCCTGCTGGGCTGACAGTAATAAACAGGCAGGCAGAGCTTCGGCCTCTCCATCCTCTCCCCAGATACACAGTAGGTGCTGAAACGAGCTCTCAATGCAGATGTCAGAGATGAGCATGTGTGACTGCCAGACTTAGTCATTAAAATGCATGCCACATTTGAGACATACTTATACTAAAAAAAAAAAAAAAAAAAAAGATTATAAGTAAAAATATATTTATATGTGTGTGTGTTTGTGTGTGTGTGTGTGTGTGTGTGTGTGTGTGTACATATATTTTAAATACTTATGAAGGCATTCAAAATAATAATAAACCCAACAGCCCAGCCTCCCAGGTTTGCCTTCGGAACTTGGGGCCCTCTGGCTGCACCATGCTGCCTGCTTTCTGAGCCCTGCCTGCCTGCCAGGAAATTTGGCTCCTTGTTTCAGCAAGTCTCTCATCACAGGTGTAGTCCAAGTTTGCCTTTGGAACTTGGGGGCCCCCATTCCACTCACTGTGTGCAGTACAGCACATGACTTGAGCCTCTTCACTAAGTCCTATCTCCCTCAGCTCATCCCCAGCTCACCAGGAGCTGAAAGGTTGGGAGAAGAGCCAACCACCTTATGCTACCTATATAAATTTTATCTGCTCTGATCTGGAATGCACAACTCTCTAACAGGAACATACCTGGGAACTAAGGGCTATGTTCTCTCCAATACTACAAAATCTATTCCAATAAATAGGAAGAAGTGAATACTGCATCAAATAACCAAACACTAGTACAGAAACAGAAGGAATACAAGAAAACAAGGAACTAACTCTCCACCCAAGGGAACACAACCACCTTTCACCAAGGATAGACAATACAAAAGAATTCACAGAAATGTCAGAAAAAGAATTCCAAACACTCATTGTGACAAAACTCAATGAGATGTAAAAGAAAACAGACAATCAATTCCAGCAAATGAGAAAGTCATTCCAAGACATGAAAGAGGAATCCTGTAAGGTATAGACACCTAAGAGGGAATCAAACAGAACTTCTAAAACTGAAAGAAAAAAACAAACAAACAAAAATAAAAACAAGAAATTAAAATCTCCCTCAAAAGCATTAACAGTAGATTGTACCATGCAGAAGAAAGAATTTCTGACACTGAAGAAAGTGTCCAACATAGACCAAACTACCAAAAAGAAGAAGAGGAAGAGGAGGAGGAGGAGACTCACATATCCATAAAATGGGTATTCCAGAAGGTGAAGGTGGTAAAGTCATGAAAAATCTCTTCCATAAAATACTATCTGAAAACTTTCCAAATTCAGATAAACTTGGAAAAATTTGGACCCAAGAAATAAAAAGAACTCCAAACAGAATCAACATAAAAAGATCCTCCCCACAGCACATTATAGCCAGAATACTAAAAGACAAAGACAATATTCTAAAGATGGCAAAAGTGAAACATCAAGTTACTTACAAAAGTTATTCCATTGATATTAGGCTAACATCAGAGCTCTCAACTGAAACAATACAGGCAAGGAAAGAACAGGAAGACATATTCAAAACATTAAAAGTAAAACAACTGCAACCAACAATACTATTCTTGGAAAAGTTACCCTTCAAATGGGAAGGACAAATTAAAATCATTCTCAGATAAACAAAAACTGAAAGAATTTGCCAACACTAGATCAGCTCGTCAAGAAGTACTTAAGGGAGTACTATATCAGAAAAACTAAAGAGAGACAAATAGAAATAAGAGAACATAAAACAACCAAGAAAGTGGTTAACAAAATGGCAGGAATAACTCCACAAATATTGACAATGATATTGAATATTAATGGATTAATTCTCCAATTAAAAGACACAGACTGGCTGAATGGATTTTAAAAACAGAAAGGAGCCCTCCATATACTGCTTACAAGAAACATGACTCAAAGATAAAGACATACATAGACTAATAGTGAAGAGCGGGTAAAAGATACTTCATTCAAATGGAAACCAATAAAAGGTTGAAGTCATGACACTGGTATCAGACAAAATATACGTCAAGACAAAAGCTCTAAGAGACAAAAAAGCACATTACATAGTACTAAAAGGGATAGTTCACCAAAAAGATACAACATTTATAAATATCTATGCACCCAAATACATGAAAGAGACTCATATCTAAATGGAGAGCTAGTCTATAACAAAATAATCATTGGGGATCTTAACACCCCACTGTCTCCTCTGCATAGATCATCTAGACAAAAAATAAACAAAGAGATACAAGATCTAAATGATACCATAAAGCAAATGAACTTGACAAACATTTATAGGCTATTTGACCCAACAACCACAAAATAATACATTTTTTTCTCACCCCGACATGAAATGTTTGCAAAGATTGACCACATCAAAGAGCACAAAAATTCAAATGGATAGAAGCTATACCAGCATCTTTTCTGGATGGAATCAAACTTGAAATCAACTACAGAAAGAAAAGTCAGACGAGGTGTGTGTGGAGGAGTGGGGCCTAACGAAGGACATTTGGAGAAGGGATACGGAGGCAGAGCATTGATGGGATGGGGAGGTGTGGTGTTATCGGTTGAAGATATTTTGATCAACGGGACTGGGGAGAAATGTTCACATATCAAAATGGTCTCATTGTATGCCAAACAATATGATTGAAAGTATATACAAAAAAAATAATAAATAATGTGATACAAAGTAAGTAAACAAGTAAACAAAGGGAAAAAACTCAAAACTACACAAACACATGGAAACTAAATAACCTAATAACCTACTCCTGAATGACTCCACAACAATTGAAGAAATTAAGACTAAAATGAAAAGATTCACTGAACCCAATGATAATGAACAAATTTTCATAACCTATGGGACATAGCAAAAGAGAAAAATAAGAGGGAAGTTCATAGCAATCGGTGCCCATAAGAAATAATAGAAAGGTAGGAGAGAGACAACCTAATGGCACAGCTCTGGGAACTGGCAAAATAATAACCAAATCTAAAAAACTGAGAAGAGAAACAATAAAGATTAGAGCAGAAATAAATGAAATAAAGAATAAAATAACTATACACAAAATAAACAAAACCAAAAGCTACTTCTCTGAAAACAAAATAAACAAAATTGACACACTGTTAGTTAGATTAACCAAAAGAACAGAGAAAGAAACCAGACAAGTCAAATGAGCAACAAAACAAGCGATATTACAAGACACATAAGAGAAATATAAAAGATCATGAGAGAGTACTATGAGTGATTATACATGAACAAACAAGAAAACTAAAAAGAGATAGACAAGTTTCTGGACAAATTAATTGAGATTGAACCAAGAAGAAACAGAAAGCCTAACTAGACCAGTAACAAGCAATGAGACTGAATCAGTAATAGTTTCCCAACAAAGAAAAGCCTAGGTCCTGATGGCTTCACTTCCAAATTTTACAAAATGTCTAAAGAAGAAATAACTCCAATTATCCTCAAACTATTTCTAAAAATCTAAAACGAAGGAAACCTCCCAAATTCATACTATGAAGCCTTCATCATCCTGTCATCCTGATACCCAAAACAGATGAGGACATTAAAAAAAGAAAGAAAGAAAGAAAGAGAAAGAGTGGGGGGGAGGGAGAGGGAGTGGGAGTGGGAGTGGGAGAGGGAGAGGGAAGGAGGGAGGGAGGGAGGGAGGGAGGAAGGAAGGAAGAACACTACATACCAGTAACCCTGATGAATACAGATGCAAAAATTCTCAACCAAATATTAGCAAATCATATCCAACAACACATTAAAAGGGTTACACACAATGACCAGGAGGCTTTATTTAGGGATGTGAGGATGATTCAACATACCCAAAGTCATAAATATAATACATCACATTAACAGAAGGAAAGATTAAAACCCATATGATCATATCCATTGATTTAAGAAAAGCATTTGATAAAATACAACATTCATTCATGATTAGGACTCAGCAAAAATGGCATAGAAGGGACACACCTCAACACAATAAAAGTCATCTATGACAAACCCATAACTAGCATCATACAGAAAAGCTTTCAGCTTTCCCACTAAAAACTGGAACAAAACAAGGCTTCCCACTTTCTTCACTCCTTTTCAACACAGTACTGGAAGTCCTAGCCAAAGCAATCAGATAAGAGACAAAAATAAAAGACATTCAAATACTAAAAGAAATTCAAATAGAAAGAGTAAAATTATCTCTATTTGCAGATGATATGATTATATACACAGAAAATCCAAAAGAATCCACAAAACAATTCCTAGACGTGATAAATAAAAACAGTAAAGTGGCAGGATAGAAAATCACATACAAAAATCTATAGCGTTATACACAGTAACAATGATCAAACTGGTAAAATTGAAAAAAGCAATCCCATTTACAAAAGCCATTAAAAAATAAGATACACAGGAATAAATCTAACCAAAGAGTTTAAAGACCTCTACAAGAAAAACTATGGCAAGTTTTTAAAAGCTATGGGAAATGATACAAAAAAGTGGAAAGACATCCCAAGTTCCAGGACTGGAAAAACGAATATAATAAAAATGCCAATCCTACCTAAATTAATCTACAAAATCAATTTCTATTAAATGATCAGATATGTTCCACAAAGAAATAGAAAAAAATAATGATAATAATAAAATGTGTCTGGATCATGAAAGGTTTTGTATCACCAAAGCAATACAGTGTAAAGAATAAAGTAGGAGGCATCTCCTGTCCTGACCTCAAAACATCTTACAAAGCCCTGTGATAATCAAAAGAGTGTGATAATGGCACAAAAATAGGCATGTAGTCCAAGGAACAAAATAGAGAGCCCAGAGATAAACACCAATACATACAGCCAACTGATTTTTTCTTTTTCTTTTTTTTTTAAAGAATTATTTTATTTAACTTGACCAGAGAGGGACAGAGAAAGAGAGAGAGAGAGATAGTGAGAAAGCAAGTCACCAGGTCTGGGACTTGAACCGAGGTCAGCCACGTGGGAGTCCAGCAGCCCTAACCACCATTCCATCTGCCAGGCCCAGCCAACTGATTTTTGACAGAGGGTACAAGGTAACCTAGTGGGGAAAACACAATCTCTTCAGCAAATGGTGCTGGAAAAAATGAATACCCACCTGCATAAACTTAAAATTGGGCCCCTATCTCTCACCATTAACAAAAATCAACTCAAAATGGATCAAGGACCTAAACATAAAACCTCAAACTATAAAACTACTGGTGGAAAACACAGGCTAAAAAGTTTCTGTACAGCAAAAGAAACAATAATTAAAGTGACAGGGCAACACTCAGAGTGGGAAAATATATTTGCAAGCTAGTCCTCAGGTAAGGAACCGATAACCAGAATCTAAAGGGAATTCAAGCAGCTTACCTGCAATAAGATAATCAATCCAATTAAAAGATGGGTAAATGAGCTGAATAGACAATACTCTAAAACATACGAACGGCCAGAAAGCATATGAAAAAATGCTCAACATCTCTTATCATAAGGGATATGTGAGTCGAAACAATCAGATACCTCTTAACCCTAATAAGAATGGTTCCAATCAAGAAAATGAAGAACGGAATTTCTTCCGGGTCAGGTCAATAGGGTCAAGGCCTGCTGACCATGCCCGCAGGCGTGCCCTGGTCCACCTACGTGAAAATATTCGCAGCCAGCCTCCTGGCCATGTGCGTGGTGGCCAAAGTGGTACACAGGTACTACCGGCCCGACCTGACAATACCTGAAATTCCACCAAAGCCTGGAGAACTCAAAACGGAGCTTTTGGGAATGAAGGAGAGATAACAGGAACCTCATATTTCTCAGTAGTAGGATGTTCAAAATACAACTCTGCCAAACATTCTGGGAATAATATTATAAGCCTTAAATAAGTATTTTAAAATGTATTCAGTTAAACTATCTGTCCTTAGGTACCCGACCCAATGCTAACTATATAGGGGGGTGTTCACTAGATACTGACTGGTACCCGGAAATTGAATTATGGTTTGATTACTATTTCTTGAAAATTGCCAAAGAGCATATCATTAGCTTCTTGAATGTGATTTGGAAGTCACTTGGTTTGTAATGTCATGGTAGAGTACTTGCTATCTCTCTTGCTGCTCTAATCCTGTTAATTCCTTCGAGTCAGCAAATGGGAATTATAAATTAAGTATAATAGATAATTTTGACAATGAAAGAAAAAGAAAATGAAGAACAACAGGTGCTGGCAAGGCTGTGGTGAAAAGGGAACCCTCCTACACTGTCAGTGGGAATGTAAATTAGTACAGCCACTGTGGAGAACAATATGGAGGTTTCTCAGAAGCCTACAAATAGATCTGCAATACAACTCAGTAATTCCACTCTTAAGCATCTACCCAAAGGATAGGAAAACCCTCAGTTGGAAAAACCCTTGAACATCCATGTTTATTGCAGCAGTATTCATAATTATAAGGCTATGGAATCCAAGAACAGAAGTGGCTTGAAAGAATGTGGCACATGTATTCTATGGGTTACTACTCAGCCATAAGAAACAATGAGACACTGACATTTGATACAAAGAGAAAAAATATGTAAGATTTCATGCTAACCAAAGCAAGCCTGACTATGAAATCTAGGCATTGTATTTCCCCACTTAATATACAGCAAATGCCTGTACTATATAACAGAAACTGAAAGACTGGAAGGTATAATACTAGAGAGGGCAACTGTAGACAGTAGAGATGGCATGGGGGAGTAATAGGAGGTGGGAGGGAGATTAGAGAGAAAAACAACATTTAATAGATGCAAAAATGAAGTTATCTATTTATGTATACAGGAATGTCTTTGACTTGAATAATATACACTGTATTCATGCTGGGGAACCATGTTGTACACTGTAAAGATATACAGTGATTAAACGTAAACTTTAAAAATTTTTAAATAACAATAAACTCATTACATGCCAACATAAATACTTTTATGACTTTCTTTTTACATTTTGAAAAATCTCTTTACTGCCTGACTTATTACACGACAGATGGCTTCCCATATTTACTTCTGCATTCAATCTGTGGTCATGTAACCTCTGGAAAACTCCACTATACACTTATAAGAGAATAAGGATGATAAAAAAAATCTTAGTGTTATTGGGAAAATAATGTTGACCTTACAAAGCCCCAGAAGGATCTTAGGCTCCCCTTTTGTCCCTGGACCAAATTTGAGCACTATGATTCTGAACCAACAGGGACAAATGGGAAGACTGAAATAAGCAGCCGAGGTTTCCAGTCCACAATGTTGGCATCCACTGGTACTTCGAGTGTGCTGTATCTTCAACAGTGTGGGATGTGGCCTCTGGAAAACTCACCCACTTGTCACCTCGGTCCAAGGCTGGCTCCGATGATCACTCTCCTCTGGGACACTGGTCCAACAGAAATGTGGTCAGCCCCTACCTTTACCACCTATTGATCTAGGTGCAGCACTATTTGGAGAACCATATTCTTATGCCTCAAGTAGGTATGCATGATCAACCAGTCAAATCAGATTTACTTCCAAACCAACAATATCTAAAAACTTGCCAACACACCAAGCCATCAAGTATAGGCCGTTTTGTCTGAGCAATAGCTACAATTATTGGGCTATACTGTCTTGTTTTGTGATCAGTGGTCAGTTGGTATGTACTGCAATCTTAAGCGATAACTTACTGTCCTAATATTTAAGCAATGCTTGGTCCAGAATTCTTACAGAAAGGGTAATAATGGTGTCATGGGTACAATGCCATTTATATCAATGGTTGTACTCTCAGAATAATTCCTTAGTGGAGAAAAACAATAAGCAAAATCGTTAATGAAAAAAGACATTTTATATCTGTAGCCAAACGTGATGTAATGACGTAAATCCCTGCACATAAACCTAACGCTGAGTTCCTCGCTCACCAAACCTCTTACATAAATTATGCCTGAAGACAGAGAAGCACAAAGGATTAAGAAAATGAATGCGATCGAAGATTAGTGCTTGGTTTACAAAGAAATGCTTATGGAAAAAGCTAGCCTCATGTCAGACTCCAAAATGCCCAGTCAACTTCGGAAGCTCCCATGTATTTACAGTTTCTCATCTGTATGTGTGTTTCTTTATTTAATTTTTATGTCTTTTTCTTCCTAGAGTTGGAGGCCAAGGAAAGTTGAAAATATATAAATAGTAAAGGTCATTACTATATTCCTGAATTCTCTGGTGAGTTTGTACAAGAACAAGTGACTGCATTCCACATGAGTGTGACACCCTGCACTCATACCTCCTCAGAGGTTTACATGCACTGTCATGAAATAAGGGGCTGGGAAAAGCAGAAACTTTCACTGATCGTTTCCCAAATTATTTCCTCTTGAGCCCCACCCCATTTTGCTTATCACCTACTAATACTGCCAAACTCCTGTAGTTCCTACCTGGGACTGTATATACCCCAGTGTAGACCCTGGAGGTCGCCAAACTCCAGGAGTATTAAACCTGATGCCTTGTATAGAAGGGCCAGATCTGCAGCAGGGCCTGTGTTCCTGCAGTCACCACCTTATGGAGCCTGAGAGAGTCACCTTCCATGTGAATGCTGTTGCCTGATGATGAAAAGTTTAAGACAGGACATGAGGAGGATGGTGATGTCACTGAGAAGCCTCTGAGAGGCTGGGACATTGGTTTTCAAAGCAGAGTTCTGCACTCAAGTTCCTTAATTACAAAACGAATGTATGTCCAAGACACCTAACCACATCGGTACTTTAACCTCAAGATAAAATTTAATTATAATCACAGTCACATCTTACTCTAAAAGACATTTTTAAAACCACTTTATTCTGGGGCTGGCCCCACAGCCTAGTGGTTAAGGGAGCCAGATGCCACATGGCTAGTCACGGCTTGAATTTGTGCCCTGGTGGTTTGTAGAACACATCAGTCACATGTGTACACATGCCCCAAATCCCAAAAGGATGAAGAAATGGAAGGGAAGGGATTGTGAGAAGACCACAGCTTACTAAGAGGTGCTTGCTTACTCTCTCTCTCTCTGTCCCTCTGTCTCTCTTTAGTGAGTACATATACCCTCTGGCAATCAAGAAAAAAATATATATAAAATTAGGGCTTATCATCAAAGTCATGTCTCACTTTAAAAGACTTTTTTTAAGTGTATGCTATTTTGAATACTCTAGCAAATCTGGAGCTTAGAATCAGGTAATTCTATTATATTTCTTTGACATATTTAAAAAAATCTTCCTCAACCTCAGCAGATCAAATTGTTGACTTTATACTCATTCATTCATTTAACAACTACTTACTAAGAATCTAGGAAATGCCAAGCACACTCCAGCCACCGAACAGCAATAAAAAGAACAGACAAAAGAATTTGCAGCCTTAATAGGTGATGCAGTTATGGCTGTAGAACATTTTTTTAAATAATAAGTAAAATATATAGTATGTTAAATGATAAAAAGAACATAGAGGAAAATAGATTAGGAAAGGGGCAGGGAGTGTTGAGGGAGGCCCTCGCTTGAGAAGGTCACACTTGAATGATGATTAGAGGTTGATAACAAAGTGAACCCTACAGGCCCTCCAGGAGAAAGGTGCTGTAAGTGTCAGAGCCCAGGGGTACCACTCGGATGTCTGTGGGTGGACGGGAACTGGCCAGAAGAAGCATTGTAAGAGACAGTGAACGAGGGGACAGATCATAAGGGGCTCTGCAGGCCTTGGTGGCAAGCGTTCGCTTTCTTTCTGAGATGAAAAGCTGCGGGAGTGTTCAGAACACAGGAGAAAATGGCTTATCTTTCAACAGGAACCACCTGATCACTGGGTGACGAAGAGATTCTGGTGAAGCAAGGGAAGGACTGGGAACAGTGAAGAGGCTCTGTAGTTACTCAGGCCAGAAATTGTGGCAGTGGCAGCAGCTAAGGGGGTGGAATATTCCAGGGATTCTAGATAGAGACTTTGGGCCTGATAAGACCAGCTCATGGACTAGAAGAGGAGTATGAAAGAAGAGTGGAGAAAGACTCCAAGTTTTTGGAATGAGCAACCAAGTATTTGCTCAGATAAGGAAGACTATGGGAGAAGGTTTGCAGAACAGGAAGACGTGGAGATCAGCTTTGTACATGTTACATTTGAGATGCTATTAGACACCCAAGGAGAGATGTCAAGTAGGCATATACACCTACATATCTGCAGCTAGTCACGGCTTGAATTTGTGCCCTGGTGGTTTGTAGAACACATCAGTCACATGTGTACACATGCCCCAAATCCCAAAAGGATGAAGAAATGGAAGGGAAGGGATTGTGAGAAGACCACAGCTTACTAAGAGGTGCTTGCTTACTCTCTCTCTCTCTGTCCCTCTGTCTCTCTTTAGTGAGTACATATACCCTCTGGCAATCAAGAAAAAAATATATATAAAATTAGGGCTTATCATCAAAGTCATGTCTCACTTTAAAAGACTTTTTTTAAGTGTATGCTATTTTGAATACTCTAGCAAATCTGGAGCTTAGAATCAGGTAATTCTATTATATTTCTTTGACATATTTAAAAAAATCTTCCTCAACCTCAGCAGATCAAATTGTTGACTTTATACTCATTCATTCATTTAACAACTACTTACTAAGAATCTAGGAAATGCCAAGCACACTCCAGCCACCGAACAGCAATAAAAAGAACAGACAAAAGAATTTGCAGCCTTAATAGGTGATGCAGTTATGGCTGTAGAACATTTTTTTAAATAATAAGTAAAATATATAGTATGTTAAATGATAAAAAGAACATAGAGGAAAATAGATTAGGAAAGGGGCAGGGAGTGTTGAGGGAGGCCCTCGCTTGAGAAGGTCACACTTGAATGATGATTAGAGGTTGATAACAAAGTGAACCCTACAGGCCCTCCAGGAGAAAGGTGCTGTAAGTGTCAGAGCCCAGGGGTACCACTCGGATGTCTGTGGGTGGACGGGAACTGGCCAGAAGAAGCATTGTAAGAGACAGTGAACGAGGGGACAGATCATAAGGGGCTCTGCAGGCCTTGGTGGCAAGCGTTCGCTTTCTTTCTGAGATGAAAAGCTGCGGGAGTGTTCAGAACACAGGAGAAAATGGCTTATCTTTCAACAGGAACCACCTGATCACTGGGTGACGAAGAGATTCTGGTGAAGCAAGGGAAGGACTGGGAACAGTGAAGAGGCTCTGTAGTTACTCAGGCCAGAAATTGTGGCAGTGGCAGCAGCTAAGGGGGTGGAATATTCCAGGGATTCTAGATAGAGACTTTGGGCCTGATAAGACCAGCTCATGGACTAGAAGAGGAGTATGAAAGAAGAGTGGAGAAAGACTCCAAGTTTTTGGAATGAGCAACCAAGTATTTGCTCAGATAAGGAAGACTATGGGAGAAGGTTTGCAGAACAGGAAGACGTGGAGATCAGCTTTGTACATGTTACATTTGAGATGCTATTAGACACCCAAGGAGAGATGTCAAGTAGGCATATACACCTACATATCTGCAGTTTAGGAGATTGGTAATATAAGGGGTTTTTAAGAAGTTCTTAAAATGTGCATATCATAAAAAACCTGTGCATGGATTTAAAAAAATTATACCAAAATAAACTCATACTTTAATTTCCATTTTCCATGAACTTTTTAAAGTGCCCATGTATATGCATGAATATCTGTGTACAAATGGCACTCTAAACACGAGACTGAATGATGTCTACACCAATGAACAATGTAGATAAAAAAGAAAAGAACTCCCTGGACTGAGCCATGGAGAAGAGCAACATTAAGAGGTCAAGGGGATAAGGACAACCAGCCACAGAAGTGAGTCTGGCACCCTGGACACCAATGAGGAGAGTATTTCAAGGACGAGTAAAGAAGGATACACTATGTCAAATAGTTCTGAGCTAGCAAGTAAAGTAAGGACTGAAAACTGATCTCTGAGCTAAACAATGCAGAGGTCACTAATGGCCTTGACGGAACCAGTGTAAGTAGCATGGCCAGCTAGAAAGCCTGATTGGAATGTGTTCAAGAGAAAAGAGAGAAATGAAATACAGAGAGATCTGCAATTATCAAAGTATGACTCAGGCACCCACGGAGGGTTCTCCCAAAACGTCCATGGATCCACACATCAGAACTATTTCACATACTCTCATCAATGTAGAGTGAGCTTTCTCCAGAGGCTCCATGGCATGTATTCATCTCTTGTGCCAATAGCTAGTGAAAGGTATGCCTCTGTATCCTTACGTGTTAAATGTTTCTGTTTAACTTCTGCTATGAGAATACTAGTGAATATAATATAAATAAATCGACATTCTTTGAGGTCATCAACTGTATGTAAGAGGGTAAAGGTATGCTGGACCAAGATATCTGAGAACGGATTACATAGTTAAAAATGATCGACTGAGTGATCACACTGATGTGTGAATGAAGGCCGTGCTCCTCCATGTACTGTTTCCATGTTGCATCTCCTCCGGTTCCACTGTCTGAGGTTCCAAGTCACTCACAGACATTTCTTAAACTACTAACCAACCCTGAACTTGTGTCCACATCATGATCTCAAGAGTTGGCATATGGCAATGCTTTAGTCCCAAAGGACATTTTAAAGGACACCCAGGACCCTGGTCCAAAGTAGAATCTCTTCAGTGCAGTCCGCAATGGTCTGAAAGGCTCTACCCTGAAAAAATCTTCATTATTCAAGGCTGGATTTTAAAATGCACATGACCATCCCACACTCAAGCACAACTCGGTCCATAGATTCAAATTCTCTTTATCTTCATTACAGTTTTGTCTAAGGGGAAATCTAGCTTAGAACGGTTCACTGTATAGAAGAGTTCATAATGTACTGACAATCTCATGGTTTATTACTTCTGGGAAAAGCAAACTCTCTTAATAAAATGTCAAAGTTAAAAGAATCACTACTGTCTTCTTAATTTTTTTCAAGGATTATATGAGGGTGCTTGAAAAAGCTCAAGGAAAAATGAAATTAGTTTATCTGTACGTGAAAAAACTGAAATCCATGCATAGTTTTTCATTATATGAATTTTCCATGAAAATTTGATGACTGCTCATATTTATCAAAGCTCCCTTTCACCTACAACATCAGAAGAGCCCAGGATCACGTTTCAGTATCTCAGTGTAAGAAAAAGAACTGGAGCTTTGTCAAGATTTGAAGCCCAGTGGGACTGGGCTTGACCCCTTCCTGGTTGTCAAGTGACTTTGACAAGTTATTTAACAATTACGATACCAGCAGCTGGCATAACAGCTATGTAGCTGGCCTCCCATGTAGTCGACGGTGGTTCGAGTCTCAGACCCAGTGGCTTAAACTCACGTAGGGCATATGTGCATGCGTGCCCAAGATCCCGAGAGGAGAATGGAAGAGAAGGGATTGCAGCGTGGCCATCCCCCCTGGGGGGGGGCAGATTTCCTGCTTTCTGTCTCTCTGTCTCTCTCTCTCTCTCTTTCTGGCAAGTGCACGCGCCTTATAGCAAAAACTCTCAAAAATAAATAAAATTTTAAAAAAATTCCAAGACTAAATTCCCCAACTTGTATAAAAGCAATTGCCTGTGTTTGTTGTGACGCTCAAATACAACAAGCTATGCGAAGAGCCTAATACAAAGCCCAGCAGATAGTAGCCACTAAAAGTAATGGTAGAGCTCTTTCTTTGCTTGTTGTTTTTATTACTTCAATAACCGGGACCAGCAGGTGGCAAGGCAGTTAAGGTGCCAGATCCCACATGGCTGACCACAGTTAGAGTGGCTTGAAAATCACGACGGGAGTGTGTGCATGTGTGTTCAAAAGCCCAAGAGGAAAATGGAAGGAACTGCAGCATGGCCATCCCGCCTGGGGGGTGATTTCTTACTTTCTCTCACGCTCTCTCTCTCCAATGAATGCATGCACCCTGTGGCCAAACAAATGAAAGATTTCGGTAGCCAAGCACAAACGACACACCTTCCAACAGTTAATGTGACATAACATCAGTACACACTCATAATACATGGGAGACAGTAATGGATCTATGGAGGGTGTACTTACATGTGGACATTCATAGTGAATTCTACTTTCATTCCGAAGATGGACCCTCTTTACAGGACACGCTGCCAGGCATTTACCTACTCCATACCCTCTGGGTGCTCTGCGTGCCATACACTGGAGTGGCAATGGGATCTAGCAAAGCCCCTATCCCTGGGAAGCTCGGTCTTACAGAGAAACAAACCCTGAGCAAAGCTGCAACACAGAAGGGTAAAGCTATGAGGACCTGCCCTGGGTGGGAGGTGGGGAGGGCTAGGAGCCATTGCACCCCTTGCTATCCACAGCGTCCTGCTCTCCTCTTGAAGTGACAGCTCTTGAAAGTGGTCCCTGAAGAACCTTCGCCACCCCCACTGACACGCACCTCAGTTGGCCGAGTTCTGCTCTACAGAGCTGGAGAGACGGGACTATCGTTGTACCTTCTGCCTAAATGTACGAAAGACTTGGTTATAAGCAGTTTATTTTTATCTGTACATTTCCTTTTTGTTTTTAAGGGTCCTTAGAAGCCCGCCAGGTGGTATGTATCTGATGTTTCAATGTATTTTACTCATTTTGAGGCTATGACTGTGAGGTCCACTGGAAGCACCTTCGGAGGCATCCAGGTCTTTCTGAAGCGACTCCAGGCAGCAGCTGATAACGTTCCTGTTTTAAAGGATCAGATAGTCCAGACTCCCCTTGTACTTGTCCTTCTCACAGGGAGAAGCAGCTGATTCTCTTAGGAGCCCTGGCAGTGGGAAATGGTTCCTCTAGTAGGAAGCAGGCCACTGTGGGATGCTGGTCGTGGCTCCGGGCCTCTCCGTAGACAGCCACGGCATTCTCCACGTGGCCGTGGTGACACAGGCGGGCGAGGCTAGTCATCCACTACCCCCCAGCGCCTTCCTTTCCGACAGTGCCACCCATGAAGGAACACCTCAGAGGGAGTTACTCCCCCGAAAATTAAGGCTCTGCACAGGGGTAAGCTGTTCCTCTTCTGGTGGGTAGTTCTGGGCATTTACCCATGAATCGTGTCATGTGGTGGAAAAGGGAAAGGGCTTCCCAGAGATTTGGAAGACCAGTTTTTTATGAGAAAACTGGGAAATCAACATTCACAGGCAGCGGGCTTCCTGGAAACATTCCCTCTGTACTCTCTTGGGCACACGGCCTGATTCCATGTCTGCCTCGGCGGAGCCCTGAGCAGATGGTGCCGTGTCTGCACGACTTCTACCTAACCACGACGGCTGTTACATAAAGATCTGGGCCTGAATCCACTGCTCAAGGGCATATGTGTCTTCTGGCGAGATAGCCGCTGGGTGTACACTTTCCCCCACGTGCTTTCAGCTTTTGCCTGAAATTTTCTGTCCCTTCCAAGTAAGAATTACAAAGCACTCATCTCTGAGTTCTCCATGACAACCAAGAAAGATGGCAATTTCCAGCGTGGGTATATAGCTATATTCCAAATATCTCAAATCAAGAGCATATGCTCAATCTCAAAAGTTCAGAGCCTCAGGTTTCAAAGTTGATTAATCATAAGCATAACAACAGTAACTCATACAATTATTGACTGGGTGTCAGGTGATGAGAACCACCTCTCATATCCCCTTACAACAACCCTATGGGGGAGATACCATTTTATTCCTATGTTATGATGAGGATTATGAGACTTTGTGAGGCTGTGTCACGTGGTTCTTACGAAGTGGTACCCAAAGTCTCCAAGACTTACAGACTAGATCATTGCTCTTGTAATAAGAAGTGAACAAACTTTCCTTTTCTAGTTGCCACGACAGAGGGTAAGGGATATAACCTGGCCCTAGCTTTCAGCAGCAGGAGGAAGATGCGCAAACCCTCTCCAATCATGGGGGCCGCATCCAAAGTGAGAGGACACAGCTTGACGGTGACAGCAAGCCCTGAGGTCATGCGTGGTACCAGGTCCGGAAGACAAACACCCAGCTTCAGAAAAGCATGCTCTCCGACCTTTCAGGAAACAATGCAGCAAATGGGCTTTATGCTACATTCTGCTATTTTACACACCATGCACCCAAATTTAGCCTAAGCTTTATAATACATGGATCTATTAAACAGCCGCATGGTCCACTGTGCCAGTGGAATTTTCCTGTCTACTCTAATAGGCTATTTAAACGCAGTAAGGGCTATTTTTGAAACCTCTTTCATCATTTAAGTGCTGTATTTGGTAGAATTTCTAAATCTCAATAATGCCTCAGCACTGATTACTTCTCCTAATGGGAACAGTAAGTATAAACGTATGCATAGCTATAGATACGCAGAGGATTTCACTTACATAATCCTTAAACCAGAAGACAGCGAGGTTGTGGCTATTCTCAGAGCTTTTTGTCTAAGCTTCATGTCTTTGCCTGGGACAACTTCCTCATTATTCTTTTTAATTTAGCTTCATCTTTACCCTTTACAATAATCTCATACAAGAAATTGCATCACGATACATGAACACAACACTTAAAAGATACTGCACGAAGCCAGACAGGGAACTAACACATGCCTATGACTTACAAATATTTCAACAAGAAGACCATTTGCTGAAATACAGAAACTTTTCATTGTTGGAATTTTCCAACATACACAGAAGTAGATAGGACGTATAATGAACACCTGTCTAGCCAGTTCCCAGTTCCAACAATTATCAACATTTTGTCACTTGTGTCAAGTGTCATCCCGTTCTCCTGAGATATTTTTAAAAAGACGTTCTCTGAGTAAAACAAGCCTGACATTAGAATTCCAGTGGTGTCTGAAATTTTGCAGCAGCAGGATGTGAAGCGGCAATAACTGCTTCAGACTCTTTCAGCTTACAGTGCCAATCACCAAATATCTCAAATCAAGAGCATCTGCTCAGTTTCAAAATGACTTTAGATAGTAACTCATGCATGCAACGAATCACGATATAAAAGTGCTAATTGCTAGTGAGTCAGCTCAGCAGCACGGACGATCTCTCACACATACCACATTCACGTGAAAACACGGGCTGACACAGGGAGAGTGGCCTAGAACCAACGTGGCATACAACATGAAAGCTGGCAATGCTAGAGTAGCAAGGTGGGCAGGTCCGCATTCTGCAGTGCCACACAGAGCTGAAGTCACAGGCCCCAGTGGACTTCCCCATCATCACTCTTACTGGTCACTACACTGCCCTGCACCCTGTGTTAAGCACTTCACGCAACTTTTCTTTCATTTCCAACAAGACAAAATGTTGTATCATCCACTTGCAGATGAAGAAATGGAGGCTTAGTGAGATTAGATGATGCAGTCAGCAAAATCTAGACTAGAAAGCAGGTCCTTCTGACTAAAGGCCTACCTTCTTTAGCCTATTCATATATTTTGGTTCCAAATACTATTGACCCAAGTACAGAGTAAGCAATCCTTAATCTGGAAATCCAGAATTTGATATGCTCCGAAATCCAAAATTTTTGTGTGCTGCCATGACACCGTAAGTAGAAAATTTCACACGTGGGGACCAATACATGGCATAATGCTTACATTGCTAGACTCCCATATAGTCGACCGTGGTTCAAGTCCCGGACCCAGAGGCTTAAAACTCACACTTGGCACATGTGTGTGCATGCCCAAAATCCTGCGAGAAGGGACTGCATGCAGCATGGCCATACCCCGGGGGGGCGGGGTGATTTCTCACTTTCTGTCCTGTCTCTATGGCAAGCACACGCATCCTGTAGCTGAATAATATATCTATATGTATGTATATATATTATTCAGCTATATATATATATAAAATGTGTGTATATGTGTGTGTGTGTATAATGTGTACACAAAACTTAAATACATTTTGTTTTAGACTTGGGTCCCATCCTTAAGATATCTCATTATACATGTGCAAATAAACCAAAATCCAAAAAAAAATCTGAAATCTAATACACTTTTGGACCCAAACATTTTTAATAAAGATATTCAACATAAATTATGAATTGTACACATACCCATACACACGATCCACCACTATTCTGAATCTCTAGAGTGTTAATGAACAGAATGATCAGGACCTGTTGTAATATCTAGTTAAAAACTGAGACTATAGGGGTCCCTTAACAACTCTGTTACATTTTTGTCCCCTGAAGAAAATAAACAAATCCAGGAGCTAAAGCCAGTCTGTATGCCAGAGTCTGAGTCCTTCATTGAACCTCAGTACGTCTTCTGACTCGGGAAACAGCCCCAGGTGCCAACGATTTTAGGGCAGGTGGGACAGGAAGTTGGCAGCTGTGACTGCTGAGTCATTAAAGACATCTTGACATCGACCCGGAAATGCTTCCGAGCAGGTGCTACCTAGGGCAGTCGAGAGCTTACACTCCCTGAATGATGTGTTGCCTAAATCCTGATAATGGAAGATCCTCTGACATTTAAATAACGTTTTGTAGTAAAATCAACCAAAAAGGGATTTGGAGCAATGCTGACAGCTAATTAATGCAAGCTTACAAAAAAGAACACACTACATTATAACCTGAAATATTCAGCTGGGGCTGGGAAATGCAAACCAAAGTCCTCTCAGCTTAACTCTTGGGGGAGGGGGGGAGTTAATTAGCAAATTTCTTAAATAATAAAAGAAACCTCCAAATAGCACCAAAAAAAGTGGTACAGGGATGACCCTGCTTTGCTATACTAAAATATCACATCATATATATGACAATGCTCTGGCCTATTCCAGAAGAAAATTTTCCTAATTACTGTGGCCCTTTCTCTATTCTCTGCAGGATAATGTTCACTCTTTATGAAGCCCCTCTATGGTCTGAGGGAATCAGCTAGGCTTCAAAAAGGCTTTACCTCCGTATCCTGTAAGCTAAACAATGCGATTGAATGTATATACAAAAATAAATAAAAAATAAATAAATAAAGGCTTTATTACTGTTTTTTACAGTGTCTTCCATTTTATCCCAAATGGCCTTTTCTCCGAACTTCAGTTGTACCTTCTTCTCCAATCACCCACACATAAGGAGTTTCTTGTCTTGAATCTTTTTCACTGAGTTGGGGTTTTCTAGACACAGAAAGCTAAGGAGCTCCAGCCAACGTCCTGCTTCTCCTCCCTTGATGGACCGATCTAGGTGAGCAAAGGGAGCTACAGTCTTCCAATGTCCACTGCGTGTGCTAGAGGTATTACACGGCACCGCAGCAACGTGACCCTGTGAGACAGGATTTCCATTTTTCTCTTTGTTTTTTGTTTTTGCCAATATGCTCTACTCACATCTCTGACTCCATTTTGTGCCTAATCAACTCCAATTATAGTGTTGGATTAGTTGTTATGGACATTTATTGGGGGGCAGGGAACCCCAGATAATCAAGAAGAAAAGGTTAAGTTTTTACCTCTAAGCCATCCTTGTAAGCAACTCTTGTGATATCAACTTTAATATATATTTTACTGAGATTGCAACTGCAATCGTTATTTTTTTGTTTTATTTTAATTCATGCATGAGAGAAAGACAGGGAAAGATTGAGAGAGAGAGCTCCTCAATAAGGTCTCATCACACTGCAAGTCCCTCTTCCTGACCCTCCATCGCCTCAGGATTTGGGGCACACAGCTAGAATGTTTCCAGGACAGCCTGGATATCTGAACGCATGGTCGACCATATAGCTTCCAGCTCTGCAGTACAGTCTGCCGCCAACTTTGCCACGAGGCTGGGCCCATATTTGTTAAAATTTATGTGAAGATTTCATGGTCATCTGAGAATTCAAAACCCTTCTCCAGACTCCCTCTTGCCTGCCACACTGTCTAATAGACAGTCGATCAAAAAATATGAACAAGAATAAGAAATTTTAAGTATAATAAGAAAGTCTCCAATTTTACTAATAAATGTATTCATTGATATCAGTTTGACTATCAAGCACTAACGTGGAAATGAGCTAGTCTGACATTCAGGCCATAGAAAATGCAAGTGAGAGCTGACTTCTCATAGAGAATGATCAGGGCCAGCCCTGGAGCACCATGGTTAAGTGCTGTACATGGAAAGCCAGATCCCACATGGCCAGCCACAGTTCAAATCCCAGACCTGGAAACTTGAAAAACATGGTGGGCATGTTGTTCGCCCATGCCCAAATTCCTGACAGGATGGAAAAATTGAGGAAAAAGAATTATGGCATGACTAAGCCCCAATGGGGTGTGTGCTCACTCGCTCACTGTCTCTGGTAAGCACCTTCTGGCAATAAAAAGAAAGAAACTCTCACTCCATCACTTGCCCCATCTCTGAGTCTCACCAAATTTCCTCTTCATCTGTAATGCCCCTACCCGCCAATCTTCATCTCAGGGACCTCAGGGGTGAAGTGACTTTAAAGGTTAGGTAAAAGGCTGTTTAATGTACTATTTGACTTTCTTTTTTTTTTATTCCAGAATGTTTAATGGCTTGCTTCTAGATGGTGTCACCTACCCCTAGCATCAAAACAGCTGCCTCTGAGCCAAAATGGCAATGTCAAAGGTTGTCATTATTGGACTTTTTCCATCATAACCATCTTATAAAATAGTACTTCTTCCCAGTGGTTTAAAATAAACCATTAAGCACTTTCAAGACCTGGTGGCTTGAAACTCACACCAGGTACGAGTGCTTGCATGTCCAAGTTGAGGTTTTATTAAACAAAATTATCCTCTAATAATGCCGACCTTATTGATCTGTCCCCAGAGCCCACACTCAGAGCCCAGGCCTCTTCCAAAGGAAGTCCCCCTATTACCCAGGGCTACGCTTAGGGCTCACTCAGTCCAGCGCTAAGTTGTCAGCTCTCCTCTGACTCCCACCCAGCCCAAGCTCTCCGGTTCCCTATAGCTAACGCAATTTCCAAGTAAAAATTATCCCAATCCATTCTTCTCAACCAAGAGGGAATAATTTACAGATCTTGGAAACTCAATGCCCCATTTCTGTACATCCTGCTTTCCTAAATTGGAAAATGCTCCCAAAGTGGGGGAGATTCTGCAAAGTTCTCCAAAACCTTATCCTCTCACCATGACCACTGATGGTCTTATAACCCGGCTGCTGAGAGACCCAGTTGCACTCAGCACGCAGTGTCTGCCACCTCTGCTATTCCGTTCACTGCTGGACACGTCCCTGGAAACCAACTATCTATCCCTTGAGGTTTTCCAGTAGCTCCACTCAAATTCCTCTGAGGTCTTTTGCCAACAGGATCTTTCCCTCATGACTACCAGGGCCCCCTCTCAGTCATGTCTGAGTGAAAAGAGAAATGACCTGGAGTCCAACGGTCTCAGCTGAAATTCAGTTCTCCCACTGTGTGATCCTGCCTGCGTGATCTCGCATCAGTGACCCAAGTTCTCGGCACCTGAGTTCACCAATCGGTAAAGTGGAACTAGCAAGACCTTCCTCACAGTGAGTGAGATAAGGACCCGCGTTTTGACCAGATGGGCACTGCTCCTGGCATGTGAACCCGTTAGCTCTCCAACTATACTACAAGTTACTCAGGTGCAGACATTGTTTTAGGACTTCTCTTTGTACTTTTGGATATTATCTCTTTTCAAATTTTATTTATTCATTTATTTTAATTTGACGAGAATGAGAGAGAGAAAGCAAGTCAGGTCTGGGACTTGAACCATGATCAGTCATGTGCAAATGTCCGCACCTTAACCGCCACGCCACCTGCTGGTCCCAGTTTTTATCATTTTTGCTGCAGGGTGAGTGTGCTTGCCAGAGAGATAGAGTAGGGAACTCTGGTCTCTGCTGCATCCCCCAAGGTGGATGGCCACACCACCGTCCCTTCTCCTCCACTCTCCTCTCAGGATTTTGGGCATGCATCCACATATGCCCAGCATATTTTCCAAGCTGCCAGGTGTGGGACTTGAATCGCACAGTCAGCCGTGTGAGGTCCTGTCGCCTTAACCACCAGGCTGCCTGGCTGGCCCAATACTTCTCGTTATATCTTGTTCAACACTGTGGCACACCGTAGGTCGGCAGAGCGAGCAGGTGGTGCTGAAGTTAAGGTGCTGGACTCCCACATAGCCAACTGCAGTTTGAGTCCTGGACCTAGTGTCTTGAAACTCACACCAGGTACGAGTGCCTGCATGTCCAAAATCCTGAGCGGAAAATGGAGGAGATGGGACTGTAGTGTGGTCATCCCCCCTCCTCCCCGGGGGAGTGAATTCTCACTTTCTCTCTCTCTGTCTCTCTCAGTCTCTATGGTGAGAGCACACACCCTATAACAAAAATCTCCCTTAAAAAAACAGTTTGTTGGCTAAATGATACAAATGAAAGGCTAGTTTCTAGAGTAAATAAACCATTAAGCACTTTGACAACAGGTCAAACATTTAATTATTTTCATATTTATAAAAGGATCTACTTCACTCTGGTGAAACAGAAATTCTTCTTCCAGTGCAGGAACATTTCCACTAATTTGCTTTGGTATTCTAAAAAAAAAGCTCAAGGCGCTCCCAGCACAACCTAACAAATGTGTTTAAGGAGCACGGAATTAACCTAGGTTACATCACAGCACCGAAGGGTAACAAGCTGTGTTCCTGGGGAGTTCTAGTGTTTAATCAAATAAAAACACGGAAGGACCCGTAATCTTCCCTTCACGGCTCTCCGTTCTGTCACAGAAGCTATCTGCCTCTGTAAAATAGCAAATGTTCACTTGCTGCATGACTTCATAACTCCCCTTCGGAAAGAAAAGTGCCACGTAAGGTCCCGCTTGCTCACATGGTCTGATGCACTATCATTCCTTCACCCACAAACATTGACGGGGCACCCGCAGAGTGCCACGTACTGCTTTGGCACTGGGAATGCACAGTCAGAAATCCCTGCCAGATGGCGAGGCCATGGCGCAGCAGTAATGCAACTGGATCCACAGGGGAAGGTCCTGGGTTCAAGTCCTGGGCTATCCTTTACACACTAAATGCTTAGACACGCCCATGATCCTCGCTGGCTGAGGCTGGGAGTGGGTCATGGCGCTAACACCCTGCTGGGATGCCTATCTCCTCCTCCGTCCCTTTCTCTCCCTCCCGGAAGATATTGGTAAATGAACTCAAAACATAAAATTTCTGGGACCAGCAGATGGCATAATCGTTATGTTGCTGAACTCCCACGCAGTCAACCACAGTTGGTGGACCAGACCTGGTGGCCTAAAACTGATGCCAGGCACGTGTGCATATGTGCCAAAATCCCAAGAGGAGAACAGGGGAGAAGGAATTGCAGTGTGGTATCCCCCTGGGAAGGGGCGATTTCTCGCTTCTTGTCTCTCTGGTGAGTGCATGTACCCTATAGTGAAAATCTCTCTCTAAAAGAAAAAAAAAAATCCCTGCTTAGAGCTTGGACTCAATAGAGGAGATCAATAATAACGAGTAAGTGAAATAAGCAGTGTGTCAGGTGACAGCGATGCCTATGATACAATAAGGAAGAGACAGGAGTGGAAACAGCACGGGGGAGGGTGTAGGAATGAGGTCGAGGACACAGTGAGAACCCGGATGATGCCTGCGGGACCTGGTGAGGACAGCGGCGTTGTTCCAGAGCCATCGGAGGGTTTTGAGAAGAGTGCTGACATGCGTGGTCAGAGTGCGCTGGCACTCAGCAGGTCAAGGGGAAAGCGGGAAGCCAAGCTAGGAGACCAGTGGCATAACTAGGTGAAAAGGGCTGGTGGCTGGGGTCGCACAGAGAGCTGAGGAGCAGTCAGATTCCAGCTACGTCCTGAAAGCAGAGCTGCCATGATTTATTGATGGACCAACTGGCTGTGGAGCAGAGAGAGGAGTCTAGGGTGACAAGGTTTCTGCCAGGGTATACACAGGTCTATTACTGGATGATCCTAGTAACCCAAGTTCCTTCCCAGTGTCTCCTCTGATGTCTCTGAGACACTTTTCCTGAACACACCACCTCCTCTGCCGCCTGTTGAGCTCACATCACAGCTGTGCCAGGTCCTGCAAATGCGCCCAACACCCCTATAGCTGGGGGTGGGTATCCTAGTTTATGGTTACGAGGCCTGAGACTCAGCAGAAGTAAGTGATATGCCATGTGGGGAAGCCAGGCCAGTAGCAGCATGCCTTCACATTCCTCTAGAGAAACCAGAAATCCAGATTATTATGTGGACGTTCCTGACAGTTCAATGTACAGTTTTACAAAGAAAGTAAGACTATCTGAGCCGAACCAACGTTCATCTCAGAGTTCACCAAAGGGAAGCCTATCCTAGAAAGTCAGGGATGGTGATGCTGCTAACTCTGAATGACCTCTGGATTCCTTTCATAAGCGGTATGTTCTCCAAGTGACCACCCTCATCCTAGGTGATACAGAGGCGATCAAAGAATCGAAGGAACCCTTTAAAAGAATATAAGGCAGGGAGGCCCGGCAGTGATGCAGCATGAAAACACAATGCTCTGCGAGGCTGATGCACATGAGAGGGTCCCGGGTTCACATCTGAAGACCTCCTTGAGTCACTGGACACCGGGTGCCCATGATCCGGGCTGGCTGGGGCTGGGAGTGGATCATCATGTGAAGACTCCATTGTGGATGCTGTCTCCTCATGGAAAAAAGAAGTAAACTTTGAAATAAAATTAGAAATGAGACACAAGTCAAACAAAGACTAAGAACTTCAAGACTAACCTCTGTGCCACTGCATTAAACATACCAGAGAGAAAGAACACGAACTTTATCCTCCAGAGGGGAAACTTGCCGTGAGAAACTGGGCCCCGAAGCCTACTGGAGCCAGCGCCCCAAGCTCCATGACTAGGGAGGGACAGAGGGAACAGCTCTCCCTGTCACACACAGACTCTGCCTCCACCCGTTTTCTGAATGGAAACAAACTGCTCCCAGGTCCTGTCTGTGTGTCCTCCCTCCCTCTCCATGCACTGCCCAGGTTCCCGCCTGGCCCTCTGCAGCAGGCTCATGATCTGGGGCTCGATGCAGTGGAGGGGAGTGAGACAAGACAAAGGTTCTGCTGAAAGGGGGCTCCATGAAATGAACACGGAGTGGGCAGGACTCTGCAGCCAGAGGAAGGACCTGCCAGAGCTCTCTCGAAGATAAGGGGTATCAGACAAGCTGGTGAAGCCCAGAGATACAGTGAAGGCGATAGGGAAGAACAAGAACCTCCCAAAGGAATTTAGAACAAAAATAAACCAAGGTATCCAGAAAGCCCAACCTTAGCTTGGACAGAAGCATGGCTGAGAGAGAAGCTACTGACATGTGAGAGGTGAAAATGACTGGAAAGGAGCGATTCCTTGCCTCATGAGAGAAGGGATGTCTACAAATCGGTAATGCTGTTCACGAGCAGCCGGCTTCGGGGAGCCATCAGCAGGGGCAACTTGCAGCCTCTTGATTCAGCTCCAGCCTCAGACGAGCACCCAGGACTGGCCCTCTAGACAGATGTCAAGAGCCCAGGGAATTTGGAGGTTGATCAGAAAAGGAGGCTCCGTGAATGAAGCATGGATAGCAAGGACTTTAAATTTTCCTACGTAGAAACACTACCAAGAGCTGTGTGGTGAGGGAGAGAGGGAGACCTCATCAATTTGACACCCCAAATCTTTAAAATGCCATACTTCTATGATACAGTCAAGCACAATCCGAAACCAAAAATTGGTGATGAGAGGGAAAGGCAAGAAAGGGTGGGATTCCAGACCTCTTCCTTCTGCATTTATTTCCTCAAGTCAGAAATCTAAAACTGTCTTGATCATCCCTACCCCCCATTCCCACATAGGAAATCCCATCCATTCCCTCCAAAGACTCCTTAATTCTGTCTGCTCCCTTGAGCCCACTGCATGCCCCTTAGCCATGCAGTCTCTCTCTCTGTTTCAAGTCCTACTCATCCTCCAACCATTCTCACCCCACAGTCCAAATGACCCTTCACTCAGGTCTGATCACATCTCTCTCCTACTTCAACAGCTTCCTGATGACTTCAGGACAAAGTCCAGTGCTGGCTGGTCCACAGCAACAGTCACTGAATAAGTGAAAATATCTACTTTAGATCATTTCTATAGATGTTTTCAGTCTTAGGATAAACCTCTGAGCTGAATGTTAAAAAAGCATATGTAAGCTTAGCCACCATGGCCAATGCTGGAAGCCATCTGGAAGATGGAGGTTTGGTTCCCAGGTTGACTTGGACACCATGGGGATTCTGTGCCCATGATTGCAGAGATGGGGGAGGATCATGATGTGACACTCTGTTGAAAGCACTTGCCTTTCTTTGTTCTCTTGGGCCACTGCAATCTCTTATCCCTTCTGGTCTTGAAATTTTTGAGTACGCATGCACACATACCAGGCGTAATTTTCACACCACTGTATCCAGGACTTAAACAGCACAGTCAGCCATGTGGGATCCAGAGCCTTAACCACCACACCACTACCTGCTAGACTCTTTCTTTTCCTCTTCAGAGAGAAAGGAACTTTTCAAAAAGCATATGTAGTCCTTGTCAATCATTAAACTGAAAAGCCAGAAGAGAACACATCTATTTCAACCTGAGGTTTTGATGTAAATATATACATAATTAAAACTTCTGGTTCATAATTATCCCTTGTGCTTATTTGTGACACTATAAATGATCATGACATAGTCACAGGAACTCATGCAGATTTATATATATCACAGCCCTTCCATTGGATACTTGAGCATCATGAAACTTACATTAAATAGATGCCCTTTAAATATGTAATATTCCCCCCAGAAGAGGAACAGGAAAAGGGCTACAATGAATGACTAACTTGAGCGGATCATGCACTGGACCTCGGCTGCTCTGATTCAGCTCTGTAAATAAGGGTTCAAGATAAAACACACACTTTTTGATAAAGTCAATTGTGCTTATTTTTATTTAAGAGATATTTTAAAGTAATTTATTTTCTGGCATTTCTTAAACATAGTTAAATACCCATTTCCCATGCTGAGGTCAACTATTTTTTCAAATTTTTCCATAAATAATAAAGATTTTTATCATCTTTCACAAGCAGAGGCAGAAAGGACACCTAGCAGACACTGAGACTCCTCACAGAATGCAACACTAATGCCTGATAAGCTGAATTCTTCTTAAAAACACCCACCACCAAAACCCAAGAGAACATAAGGATGCCACATGCTGCTGAGTGATCTTATAATCTAAAAAAACCTTTAATTCTTTGTCCTATTTATGGTAAGTTTTATTCTTGTTTTGCTTTTATGGAGTAAAATCTGTCCATGTTTTCAGGTATATCTGCCTTGGAATCTGACTCGGAACAACTCCCTTCCCCTCCATCTCCCTGTGTCCTCACCTTGATTCTCTTAGGACACCTTTATCACTCATCGCCCACATTAATCCTCACTATCATGATCCTCTTACTTTTGTATACAGTGTGTTGAATTACGCTAATGTCTTTTTTCCAAAGCGATGAATTGTTGACCCAAATAGTTTTGTTGAATGTTTCTTGCATCTCTCTGACTTTATATTCCCACTTTCTCTAAGTTTCCACAGATATGTCTATTTATGTTTGTAATATTTTAATGTCTGACAAAATAAGGTTTATGAAAATGCCAGAATTTACGTCATTATTTGTGTTTGCAACATTTTAGTATTTGATATTAAATATTAGGCAAGGTACATGTCCTCTCATTAAAATGTCCCAACTTATACAGTATGTAGTTTACATTTTTATCATCCCTATATGTGGTTCCATCCCTTTTCCTGTTCCTTCTTTTCTGGATGTATTCTTAAGCTTTTGTTCTTGGTTCCTCATTCCCAAAATACATCTATAACCACCCTTTACTTAATGGCCTATGTAAACACTGCTAGGACTTAGGACCAGTTCTTCAGTGCTGGGAATCCCCTTCCTCAGTCTGGAGGAATCTTGAGAATCCCCTTTCTCACGCTAGCTCTTCTCACAATCAATTGGTATTCACTACACTAAGCATTTGCAATCATAAAACACTGCAAATTTTGTTTATAATTTGTGCTTTACTGTGTACCCATAGTAGTATTCAGAATAAAAATGACTACGCCAGACTTATATTATTGTGTTGTGTGTGTCTTGTCACTTTCTGGTGTTTATCTAATGTATGCTTTTTGTATGGATGGGATACATTATTCCAGTGTGGTGCCGCCTGACCTCTGCAGAAAAACACAATACATGGCCTCTGGCACCACAACCCAACACTAGACATTTGCTGTTAAGCTCCTCGCTTATTGACTGGTTCACTCAATCATCCAGTCATAGAATTGGAACTCGGTCATTAAGTGAGGAGTGCCTTTTCAAAAGAACAAAATCTTGCTTTAACTTTTCATTTTTTATATTAGTCTATTACCTTATTCTTTGATTTGTTTTTTGTTTTTTTTTTTAGTTAGTTTTCTACAGAGCACTTGTGCTCACCATAGGGAGACAGAGGGAAGAGTGGGGAGGAGAGAGAAAGAGAGATAGAAAGTGAGAAACCACCCCCAGGGGAGATGACCACATCACAATCCCTCTCCTCCACTTCCCTCTCAGGATCTTGGGCACGCACATGTGCCTGCTGTATTTTTCAAGGTCGTGAATTCAGAACTCAAACCATTCACCCCATTGGCTATATGAGATCCAACCGCCTTAACTGCCATGCCACCTGCTGGCCCAACAGCTGTTTTTATGTTTTTGATTTTTTTTTAAGCTTATTAGTTTATTTCTTCCATGACGGGGGTGGGGGGGGGTGGGGGGAGGAGGACAGAAACATAGAGAGAGGAAGAAGACAGAGAAACAGGATCCCCAACAGTGTTAAACAGTCCCAGCCTCAGAAAGCCTGGACAGGTCTGTTGAACACACCTGATGTGTACAGAGAGGACCCTGGACACCAATCCAAGACCCTCACATGTGGATGACAGAGAGAAACAAAGAGACAGAAAGCGAGAAATTACTCCCCAGGGAGGATGGCCACACTGCAATCCCTTCTCTTCTATTCTCTTCTTGGGATTTTAGGCATGCATCCGGCATGAGTTTTAAGCTGTTGGGTCCAGGACTTGAACCACAGTCAACTATGCAGGAGTCCAGCAGCGTAACCATTATGCCATCTGCTGGTCCCTCTGCTAGGATTTTTTAAAAACTGAGGTTAAGCTGAAAAGCTTTAAAATACTCAGACTCAGCAACCACAGTGCAGTCAGATACATTTATAATATCACTTATAATTATGGTTCTCAGCGCTTTTCTTTTTATACTGGGTGGTCAGAAAAGTCCTGACATATTTTTCTATGTAAAAATGACTTTTCTGATGACCCAATAATTCCCATGCTCTGCTTGGTGGCATTGCCCAGCGTCTGTATTTCATTATTGTTATTACTGCTGTAGGTGGAATAAGTTTTTTCTTACCAGTTTCAAAATCCTAATAAGTAGTATTTTTGTTTCTTTGCCTCCTATGTACTAATGCACTAAACTTATTACCAAATGATTTAAATAATCATGAGTTTTAGTTGAACATTCAGATTTTTTTAATATGTCACATTTATGTTAAAATATTCCTTCCATTACTGCCTTTTTGAATTAGCCAGAAATTACAGACTGACATGAAATGGCAGTGTCAGTTAGAGGGGTCCTATTGAGAATCCTGATTTTAAGAGAGGACTCACATGTAACATGCTGTCATGCTCACCACAAAATGAATACTACAGGCCAGCTCAGTGGTCCAGCAGTCAGGAACTGCTCGGAAATGCTGGATCCTCATGGAGACTAGGGTTTGGTGCCTGGGTCCACCTGTAGACATGGGACAAAGGATCCATGACCCCAGCTGGCTAAAAGGCTTCAGGGGTCAGACATGAGACCCTGATAAGGGAGTTTTTTGGTCTGTTTCTTACTCTCTCATGAAAGAAATTACTTTTTTGTAATTTAAAAAGTATTAACATTTTTATCATGTGAAGGAAGATCTCATCTTTAATTCAGGACTGAGTGGGTGAATTTTATCATTCAATTTTACATGCACACTTTTATATAACCATTGACATTATTATCTGTGGATTGGCTACAATTTTAAGTTGAGTCACAGGAAATGCCAATCTTTGCCATTCTTTACCTAGAAACCACAATCATTCGCTAGTATTCAACCTAACATATTAAACAATATGCTAAATATTAAACCATCCTTGCTCCAAAGAGTCAAATCCTCTCTACTCATGGAGGGTATCATTTGTCTCATGCACTCTTAAATTCAGTTGGTCAATGTTTCCATATGGAGCTTTTGGATTTAATCACTAGTGAGCACACAGCATGGTAGCTGTTCAGTCTTTGTTATGGGGAAATTTGCATAAAACATGAGCACGCTGTCATAGAGTGACAAGTAGCACCATAACCAAACATGACCCATGGTATACAGAGCCAAAGTACAGCATGTTCTTCCGCCAAACGAGGGGCCATAGTGAAAGATCGCACACGATTGCTCGTTAAACCAATTCCGTTCTTCTCCTTGAGGCTCATTAGCACTGAGACTCCAGATTCTCCCAAGGCTCCCCGGCACCCAGTGGTTCCCCCCTCAAGCAGCCTTCCCCTCTATCAGAGTCGGGGGTGGAGGGTGCCTTGCCTGCCATGGCCAGCTAACACCTGCCCTGCTGTGAGAAATCATGAGAGAATGTCCAGGAACCTAAACCAAGCCACCAGACATCGTCCACAGCCCCTACCACAGGCCCTTCCTTCTCACTATCGCCACAGCTGCCCCCTAAATTCATGCTGATGCTAATTGGAAGTCCTTGTCCCCAGAGAGCAGGGATCTGGCTGCACTCTTTTCTCCAGATCTGTTAAAACAACACCCCATTAAAAGCAATCTCTCTTGGGAGATGAAGTCAGAGACCTTTGTCTTACCTCATACTTAAATTAATTTTATTCTATGTATAATTCAGCTTAAGTTTTATTTTGTTCAAGGCTCTTTTAAGTCATTTGCTTTTTTTCATGTTTAGGCATCCAAAGGTGAGTTTTAATCTTAAAATGTGTAAGATGTTTCAAAACTCAGGCTGTGCCATACTCATTCTTGTTCTTTCGAGCCCTCATAGTGTCTTTAGCAAAGTTTTGCCTGTTAAAAATATTAGCATAACCCTCTTTTTCCACAGTAAAGCAACGGAATGGACAGACCAGGAGCTCAGATTCCTACAAGCCTGCCGAGAAATGCCAGCTCCACCCCGTGACTTTGTGTGAGTGATTCTGGCTGGCTTTTGAGATTTGGATTAATCAGATTGCTGACCGAGCCCGAGAAAGAAACCGAACCTAATTACAACACTTACCAGGCAGCAAGCACTCTCCACTTTCCTAATTCTCCATCTCACTGTAACACCCTACAAAGAACCCCAGAAGCTGGGGAGGACCTGGGCATTGCTTGGATCCCATGCAGAACTGTAAGCGTCTGTGAGCACCACTGCAGAACCACAGCAAACTTTCTACGGGGACCTGAAAGCAAGCCCGAAGGAAGGCAGCAGACAGGTGCCGTGGATGAACTCGCCCTGCAGCACGGTGGTTATGTGCTGTGCAGAGGAAGCCAGATCCCATGTGGCCTACAGGTTTGAATTCCCGCCCCCATGGCAAGAGCTGGGGATGTACATGCATGCCCAGGATCCTGATGGAGAATTGGAGGAAGAGGAAAAGGCCGACGGGGGTGCTCGCTCACTCTCGCTCTTTCTCCCCCCCTCCGTCTCTGATGTGCATATGTCTTCTATCATGAACAAAGGGAAACATGAAGAAGTCCTTAAACCCACTGGCCATCTCAACCCTGTCTGTGCCATCGCTGGTGGAAAGCATCAAGCCGTTGTGGGTGGCCAGGAA
>NW_006159550.1:4663850-4678726 GCF_000334495.1 Tupaia belangeri chinensis | reverse complement strand
CCGTGACTTTGTGTGAGTGATTCTGGCTGGCTTTTGAGATTTGGATTAATCAGATTGCTGACCGAGCCCGAGAAAGAAACCGAACCTAATTACAACACTTACCAGGCAGCAAGCACTCTCCACTTTCCTAATTCTCCATCTCACTGTAACACCCTACAAAGAACCCCAGAAGCTGGGGAGGACCTGGGCATTGCTTGGATCCCATGCAGAACTGTAAGCGTCTGTGAGCACCACTGCAGAACCACAGCAAACTTTCTACGGGGACCTGAAAGCAAGCCCGAAGGAAGGCAGCAGACAGGTGCCGTGGATGAACTCGCCCTGCAGCACGGTGGTTATGTGCTGTGCAGAGGAAGCCAGATCCCATGTGGCCTACAGGTTTGAATTCCCGCCCCCATGGCAAGAGCTGGGGATGTACATGCATGCCCAGGATCCTGATGGAGAATTGGAGGAAGAGGAAAAGGCCGACGGGGGTGCTCGCTCACTCTCGCTCTTTCTCCCCCCCCTCCGTCTCTGATGTGCATATGTCTTCTATCATGAACAAAGGGAAACATGAAGAAGTCCTTAAACCCACTGGCCATCTCAACCCTGTCTGTGCCATCGCTGGTGGAAAGCATCAAGCCGTTGTGGGTGGCCAGGACCACTATACAGGCGAACAGCAGACCGTGCTGCACAGGCCAGGAGGGGCTGGGCCAGCCTGTCCCCAGGGCTCAGAGGCCCATCCTGACCACCAGGCAGCCGTCTCAGAGGTATTTCTCAGGTCTTCTCAGTGACCCCACTTCTCCAGTCGATCTCTGTGTCAGGTTCCCACTGCAGCTATAATGAAGCACTACGAACTTCCTTGCTTGAAACAACATAAACTTGTCTGTTCTTGAGGGCAGAATTCTGAGATGGGCTTTACCAGTTAACATCAGCTGTCAGCAGGCTGCTCCTTCTGGAAGCTCAAGAGGAGAATCTGTTCCGTTGCCTTTTCTAGTTTATACGAGCTGCCCATATCCCTCAACTCATAGCCCTGCTATCACTGCTTCTGTGGTCACAGCTCCTCTGACTCTCCAGGCTTCCTCTGGCCTGGAAGGGACCCAGTGGTTACTCTGAGACCATCCTGAAAATGTAGGACATAATCTCCCCACCTTAAGGTCCTCCACTTAATCACACCTGCAAAGTCTGTTTTGCCAGGTAAGCTAAGACAGTCCTAGGGTCTGTGTCAGGTCTATAGATCAGGCAACGGTACCACACCAATTTCTTGGCTTTGAATATTGTACTACTTTACAACTTTCCTATACACATGAGGTTATGCCAGAATGAAAACTTCAAGCAAGGCAGCAAAACATTGCATAAAAAATTCACATTAAAAAAACTCAGTCCTGGGCCAGTTCATGGCCTACAGGTTAAGGCAGCCAGGTCCCATGTAGCCAACCAGGAGGCTGGAATCCTGGCCTCGCACCTTGAAAATAGAAGCACTGGGCATGTGTGTGTGCATGCCCAAAATTCCAACAGAGTGGAAAAATGGAGAAAGGACTGCAGCATGAACCATGCTCTATTGCACGGTGCTTTCAGCCTCTCCCACCCTCTCTCTCCGGTGAGTACACGTGCCCACTGGCAAATGAAAAATACAACTCTGCACCAACTCAGTGGCACAGCAGTAACAGCTGCTCGAATGATGCTAGGCTCTTCTGGAAGATCACAAGTGCAGTTCCCCGGGTGCCCTGTACATGCTGGGCTGGGTGAGCATACCTGTGACCTTAACTGGCTGTGATGGTTAGAGGATAGTTATGGCATGAGACCCTGTTGAGGGTCTCTCTCTACCTCTCTCTCTCTCTCTCTCTCTCTCTCTCTCTCTCTCTCTCTCTCTCTCTCTCTCTAGCTGTCATTCATAAAAAAGGCTTTTTAAAAATTCTCATTTGCCAGAATTCCTAAGCAAAAGAAGTTACCTGAACCAATTCTGAAACTCTTCACTATTTGCTCAACCTCCTCCAGACTCTGTGGGATGCAGGTTCTACCTGGTGCCTGAGCCACTCTGGCTAGTCAGCCAGGCACAAGATACAGCCACGCGTGCACACCCTCCTGCGGTGGGCTAAAGCGAGGACAGCGGCTGCTTCCTAAAGCCCTGACTGTGCACGTAGATACCTGAAGCACCAGGAGCAGAGCCGGGCATCTGCATGCACCTCCCACACAGGCACAGATGCCAGCAGGCCGAGAGGCTCGCAGTGCAGCGTGCCTGGTACTGAGCATCCACGGCACCAGCTGTCCCTGCTCAGACGGCCTGGCCATTACATGATGCCTCCCTGAGGCCTGGCGTGATGAGGAAGTCTCAGAGAGGACTGTGCTACCAAACCCAGCTGAATGTACTCAGGCTGTGCCCTCACCCTGGGGCAAAAATACAAAAAGATTCACAGGTTTGACCAAACTGACCAAAAACATGAGTGGTGATGATGGCAGGCCATGTCTTCCTTCTCAGTGGGCAAAGGACGGAGCAAAAAGGGTTTAGATTGCATGGCAGAAAGAGTTAGCTCCGGAGAAAATGATATTTTGTATCAGCTAAGATCTTAAGAGAATTCCTGGGACCAGCAGTTAGCGTAATGACTACATTGCTGGACTCCCATGTAGTCAACCGCGGTTCGAGTCCCAGACACGGTGGCTTAAACTCACGCTGGGCGTGTGTGTGTGTGCCCAAGATCCCGAGAGGAGAATGGAGGAGAAGGTATCGTGGCATGGCTGTCTCCTCTGGGGGGGTAATTTCTCAAGAGAACGAGCCAACAAAAAAAAAAAAAAAAAAAAAAAAAAAAAAAAAAAAAAAAAAAAAAAAAACCCTCTCTAAAAATAAATAACAACAACAAAAAAAATCTTAGGAGAATTCCCAGAAAGTTTCCAAAACAGGCAAGTAAGTATGACCATGTCTGTGTGGGATGTCCAGTGTGGTCATTTATAAAGACCACAGCTGGGGAAGGTGACAGCTTCATTCACGTATACATTAAGATTATTCTAGATGAAGGAGAGATTTGCACTGTCCCCAACACAGCACACACAGAAAACAAAAAACACAAAATGAACAGATTTTGAAGACCGTGATTGATCATGCGTCAGGAGGGCTGCCAAAGTTGAACTGAATGATGCTGAGACAATCATCGTAAAAGCCAGGGATGGGGTAATGAACACCCAGCTCCCCCAGACAAGAGCCTCTGTAACTCCTGCAAGCCCACCCTCTGTGAACCAGGGCATGCTTGTGTGCTGGGTGGGGGGAGAGAAAGGAGACATGGAGGAGAAGGATGAGCACGCTTTGGCCACGTCCTGCTCAGAGCAGCTAAGACCATTAGAGTCCTTAAGCCTGGGCTAGAATCCAGGGCCCAGCCATGTTTTGCTCCCTGGAGTCAAAAAGTTACTCCAGATCATGGAGCCCCAGTTTCCTCAGTAACTACCTCCTGGGCTCCTAAGAGCTGAGCAAGACTATTATCCAAAGACCTGCTCTTCTGACTGTCCCCGGGACCCCTCCTGGACTGAAATCTACACACCCACCATCTCGGGAGGACTATCACCTGAAGCAAACGAGGACCCACTCAACGTTCCCCTTTCTGTCTCTTCTCTTTTCATGCTGTCTATAAGAATGACATTTTGTGTTTTTTCCTAATGGATTTCTTTTTTTATGATCAGTTATTTAATTAGGTTCTTTTTTAAATTTTTTTATATTTTATTTTTATTTATTTTTTTACATTTTTTTATTTTATTTTCTTCTATACATTCAATCACATTATTTAGCTTACAAAGTGATTATTTCAACAGGTGAACATCTCTCCCTAATCCAGTTGAAAAAAACTATAAAATATCTTTAACAGATAATACCACATTTCTTTGTCTCATTAATGCTTTGTCTCCCTATTTTTCTTCTAAATGTCCTTCCTCAGACCCTCTTCTTTCTTTCTTTTATTTTTATATATTTTTTTCTCTTTATTTTGTACTTTATTTTCTTATTTTTTAAAAATGTAATCACTGTACATCTCCAGAGCATACAGAATGAATCTTTGTAGCATATTAGCTCAAAGTAATTTACCATACACATTATCATCAAAAGACAATTTTCCATTATTTATACCATAAGTGTTTTGCTTTGTTACCTTTGATTACTCCCTTCCAACCCCACATTGTCCACTTTCGTCTCAGATCATTTCTAGTATTCACTTTTATACCATTGAATCTTTTAGTTTCTTGCTATAGAATACAGACTGTTGGTATATATTAAGTGGGGACATATGATTTCTCTCTTTCATAATCTGGATTGCTTCACTTAGCATTAAATCTTCCATATTCATCTACATTCTATCAAATGCCAGGGACTCATTGTTTTCCATGGCTGAGTAGTATTCCATAGTGTATATATGCCACACTTTTTTTTTTTTTTTTGAGAGGTTTTCGCTATAGGGCGCATGCGCTCGCCGGACAGAGGGAGACATAGAGACAGAAAGCGAGAAATCACCCGCCAGGGGGGATGGTCACACCGCAATCCCTTCTCCTCCATTCTCCTCTCGGGATCTTTTTCTTTTCGATCCTGGACTTAGTGGCCGAGTGCTTCCTCTTGTATGTGGCCTTCCTGGAATGCATGGCAGACCGGGAGTATCTGCCAATGCCCAGGACTAGGACAGATTTCGGCTGCAATGGGGCTTCCCCTTCTTGGGCTTTTTAGCCTTGGGGTCACCCTTTTAACCTTCCACTGGCATCAGCCTTCCTGGCTTCAGGTTTCCTCTCCTTAGTATCCAGCTTCACAGCTTTTCACCTGCCACCTTGTACAGTGGGAAAGAAAACTAAAAACCCTGCTTCTGGTCTATATGCAATCTCTAATGGTGTTCTCTATTTGAAGGTACAAGGTGATTAGTTGAAGCAGATTACCATTTTTATTCTCCATCCTTCATAAAAATGGTAACAGATTCATTTTGAAACTAGTGGAGATTAAGGAGGGATATTTACCACATGAACACAAATTTCCTATGACCCAGATAAAACTGGCTTTTCCTCATTGAAGTCTGATGGCTCTGGGGCATGCTGGTAGCAACAGCTCCAGCTAGAGAACCGGAAAGACTAACAGAGGGCAGACAGACAGTAAGAAGACAGAGCACCACTCAGCAATGAGAGAAGGGAGGGGAAGGCTGGCGAGACAGGCAGGGACGTGGCTGAAGTCTGGGTACTGAGAGAGAAAGGAAGAGGAAAAGAGGAGTTCTAGGGAGGCACAGTGCCATGGTAGGTGGGAAGATCACTAAGAGGTGAGGTGAAAGCATCTCTAGAACATTCTGTGCATTCCACTGTACTTCCCCATGAAAACCTAAAGGCAGAGTGTATTTAATTCTTATTTAAATTTTCATCCAGTATTCATGTGGGCTTATAATTTTAAGTGCTTGCAGCCTAAATTCACTAGGAAAGGAAGCCCGTTGCCCTGAGTCGAACTCCATGTCTGATATGCACTATCTCACTTAATCTTCACAAGTGGGTACCGGTGAAATCAATTACACTTACATCATGAACGAGGAGACAGACGCTCAGAGGTCACGTACCTCAGGCAAGCTTGCACAGCAATAAATGACAGAGCCAGGACTCAGTAGGCCCAACCCTAGCGCCGACACTTTGGGTTTTGGATTTTGACTTTTTTAAAAACTGTGGTAAAATTCATATAACATAAAATTCCCTATTTTAACCATTTTAAAATATATAATTAAGGGGAATGTTGTGCATTTGTACATTTTAGTGCAACCATCACCAAAATGTAGTTCCCAAAAGGGAACCCCATACCCACTGAGCAGTGAGTTCCTGCTCCTCCCCTTCTCTGGTCTCTGGCAACCGCGACTCTGCTTCCTGTCTGTGGATGTGCCTACCCTGGATATTTCATATAAGCGGAAGCATACGGTCTCCTCCCACCAACAGTGTTTGTAAGCTATCCACCTTGTAGCACGTCCAGTAGACAGGCTAGCACTCCACTGTATAATACACCTCTGCTGGCTTATGGACATCTGAGCTGCTTCCACCTTTGGCTATATGATAATGGTGCTACGAATATTCAAGTATAAGTTTTTGTTTGAACACCTCTTTTCAGTCTCTTTGGGAAACTCTATGTGTATAATCACTACATGGCCCAACTCTTCAAAAAGGGACCTATTCCCATGACAGCCACTAAGTTTCAAGGTGCACAAAGAGGCTCAAAAAGCACAGCAGTGACCCCCGACCCACTTTCACTTTGGGGGGATTCAGCTACCCACAGTCTGTGGAAATGGAAATGGAAAATTCCAGAAATAAGCAATACACAACTTTAAACAGCATGCCACTCTGAGTGGCATAATGAACTCACACCATCAGCTCCATCCTGCCAAGGACATCCCTGTCCAGAGTATCCAAGCTGGATATGCCACCCTGTCGGTCACTTGGTCGCCATCAAGGTGATCAGATAGAAAATGCACAGAACACAAAGAGCTCAGTACTATCCAATTCAGGTTTCTATTGGGGGTCATAGAACATGACAGCTCCCCCAGATAAGAGGCAATGACCATATTGTTGATGACAAGGGAGAGTGACTGAGAAAGTCAGAGAAATTTAAATCCCACCAGTTGGAATCGACTCTACTCAACTGCACGGGGAATCGTTGAAGGTTTCGCGGAATTATAGAAGCTACACCAGGACTAAGGCATTTAATCAGCACTTAATGTCATCTCATTTTCTTAATTACAAACTCCCCTTCAACTAAATGTCCAAAATGCTTACATAGTCACACGTGTATTTGGTTGTATGCTAGCGGTGTCTTTACATGTGTTTATGCAATGTTTCAAGCTACCCTCGGAGCGGCTCTGAGGTCAAAGGCCACAGTGTGAGGAGCCTTTCACAAGACCTCAGGGCCTCCAGTGACGAAAGGATGGGCTACAGATGGTGGAGGGAGAGCAATGGCAGAAGCCAGGAGCTTTTGCTTCTATGATCGGAGAATGGTCTCCTGACTGCCAAGTCTCTACCCCCATGACACAATAACGTGAAAGTGCAGAGGGTCTAGATGCTTCAGCAGTGGACACGGGACTGGCATGACTTTCCTGGTAACGGGCTTATTTTTCATCTCATAGACCACTGGAGGCACTCAAAACGAGACCAGTGACCTTGAATATGCAGACCTTGGTCAGACAAATCCCTGATGTCGCAAACACTAAATCCATTCATAACCACATTTACAAAGCCTTCTGAAAAGTACTTAAAAGACAGGATGTTCTCTTATGTCCCCCCTTGGTGAAAGGCTGGTGCAATTTCTTTCTGACTCTTCATAAGTGCCTGTGTAGGAGCTTCTGGGGTATCCTGTGCACTGGCTGAGCTGGGTGCCATGCAGGGCTGTGAGCATCTGAGCATGAGCCCTTGCCAGCTCCTCTGGGGGCCTCCCAGTCACTTCTGGGGTATCCTGTGCACTGGCTGAGCCAGGTGCTGGGCGGGCTTGTGGGCATCTGATTACGACTCCCTGGTCAACTCCTTGAGGAGCCTCACAGCCACCCCTGGGGGTATCCCGGCCCAGCCTGGGAGCTGTGCAGGGATGTGGGCATCTTTTTTTCTTTTTTTTTTTTGAGAGGTTTTTTTTTTGCAATAGAGTGCATGCGCTCGCCAGACAGAGGGACACAGAGAGACTAAAAGCAAGAAATAACCTCCTGGGGTTGGTTAGCCACACCAGAATTCCTTCTCCTTCAATTTCCTCTCAGGATTTTGGGAATGCATGCACTTGTATCCAACATCAGTCTTTTAGTCTCTGGGTCCAGGATTCAAACTGCAGTCGACCATGAGGGAATCCAGCAATATAACCATTACTTCATGTACTGTCCCTATAAACTACCAAAATATTCTAAAGAAGGTGAAACAGACATAAGTGAGGGGATATTTTCCATTTATTCTTCAGGAATCTATCACAAATTCTTTTTTTTTTTTTTCTTTTTTCATTGCCAGAGATCAAAGGCACTCGCTGGAGCGAAAGAGAGAAAAAGCAATACCAAACAGCATAGTCATGCCACAATCCTTTTTTCCATTTTTCTAACTTATCAGAATTATGAGCATGCAAAAACAAGCAGCCAGTTTATTTATCAAGTAATCTGTGTGGGATCAGGCTTCCTTAACCACTGTGCTATGGAGTTGGTGCTATTACAGTTTCTTAAAGAGAATATTGTTTCTATGTTTCAGACTATTAATCTAGTAGTAGTAATTTTTTGCTAAAGGATTTTTTATGGCTTATGATTGATGGATATTTTTATTAAAGTGAATTAATTTGTAGCAAGTTAATTATTGAATTCGTAAATTGATGCTCAGAACAAATACAAAACATAGAAAACAAAGGGATTTCAAAAAGTTTATGGAAAAGATGAAATTAAAATCTGAGTGTTTTTTTTGAGAGGTTTTTTTTTGCAATAGAGTGCATGCGCTCGCCAGACAGAGAGAGACAGAGAGACAGAAAGCGAGAAATCACCCCCCAGGGGGGATGGCCACACCGCAATCCCTTCTCCTCCATTCTCCTCTTGGGATCGTGGGCACGCACACACACGCACCTGGCGTGAGTTTAATTTGCCAGGTCTGAGACTCAAACCACGGTCGACTACGTGGGAGTCCAGCAACATAGCCATTATGCTAACTGCTGGTCCCAAGGGATGTGGGCATCTGAGCACGATCCCTGGCCAGCTCCTCGGGGACCTCACAGTCACTGACGGTGCACCACCTGCTCTCTGTACCTGGGTGCCTCATGCGATAAATAAGGGCAACCCTATCCTTCAGCACTTTGTGAAGATCGAGCTGGGTAACTAGGCAGCTGACTGGTGAAGGCACCTTCCCTCCCACCCCTTCTCCACGTTCTCCACTGAGGAGCTCCCTGCTTCCTAGCATATCACTTTGACCCCCGTCTAGGCTTTTGGGGTCCACACATTTATTATCCTGGCCAACCCCCAAAGAGTCCTCAGCTTTGGAAAATCAGGGCTGATATTTGGCGTCCATTCTGTATCTCCTCACCCCCAACGTGTTCACTGCAGTAATTGTCACTGCAGACACCGGTGACCAACACTGACATCAGCTATGAGAATCAGCGCCCAGGGCCTCACAGAGAGGAAGTGAGGATGGAGGCCCAGTCACCCACCTGCACCTGCACCTGTGAGAGGAAGGCATTCTAGAACGCCCTCTGCTGGCCTCTCCCACAGGCACGATCACAACTCAGCAGCCCCTCATGGCCCACATGTCCACGGTGTCTGCAATCAAAACCACATGGTGGCCACTTCCTGTCTATTTCCCCTGGGAAGCCTACATTGGGAATGTCCCCACAAAAGAGGTACCGAGGAAGATGCATGTTTTCTTAGCACCATGACAGGCCATTGAAATGAAATAGTCTCTTGTATGTTATTATACATTATTTACAGACTATATTAGTACGTCAGGAAAGTCACGGTATGTTTTTATAGGTTTTTCTATGCAAAAATGCACCATGGCTTTCCAAACGACCCTATATATATATATATATATATATATTTCATATATGTTATATTTTACTCTCATATATATTATGTATTATTTATACAGTATCTCTGTCTCTCTCTCTGTGCTCTTTGGTAATTAAAAAAACAAGACAAGAATCAAAGAATATTACGCCAGTGTAGCAGAATGAGAGAACAGAAAAGAAGAAAAATAAAAGCGATGTGGGAACCCAGTCACTAGGTCAAATGCCAGGTTCAAAGATCCAATAAAAAAGAAAAAAGATACAGAAATCCCACTTCTGAGAATTTACCCAAAGGAACCAAAAACAGGATCTTGGAAAGGTATTCACATTCTCAAGTTTACTGCAGCACTACTCCTGGGAGCCAGCATGGGGAAAAACCACCTGAAAGTCTGCAGAGAGATAAATGGATAAAGACAATTTGATGCACACAGAGTGGTATGTAACTCAGCCTTAAATAAAAACATACTCAGGGGGTCAGCAGATGGCATAATGGTTACGTCGCTAGATTTCCATGTAGTCAATCACGGTTCAAGTCCAGTACTGGACAGCTGGAAATTCATGCCAGGCCCATGAGTGTGTATGCCCAAAATCCTAAGAAAAGAATGGAGAAGAAGGGATTGTGGCATAGCTACCCCCAGAGGTGATTTCTCACTTTCTTTCTGTCTCTCTCTGTCTCTCCAGCAAGCACACGAGCCCTATAGCAAAATTCTCTCTCTGTAAAATAAAAAAGAAAGATACTTTGGGATATGCAAGAATGTGGTCAAACCGTGAAGGACGTTGTGCTAACAGCTTGACCCCACTCATGTAAGTTATCCAAATAGCTCAGTTTACAGAGTCAAAGAGCAGAATGGGGTCTAGGAGCAGGGGAAGGCAGCAAGGGGCTGTCCAGCGGGTCTGAAGTCTCAGTTATGGAAAATGAGCAGACGGCGGTTATGGTGCGGGATTCCCACATGTCTGACCGCGGCTGGAGTCGTGGACCCAGCAGCTTGAAAACCATGGTGGGTGCATTCATTTCAAGAAAGAATGGAGGAGAAGGGATGTGGTGTGGCCATCCCACTGGGGGGTGATTTCTCACTTTCCCTTTCTCCTTCTCAGGTGGGTTCACACACTCTACAGCAAAAACCTAAAAAAAAAAAAATTGATTAAGAAGGTAGAGTTCATGTTACATGTTCATAACACAATAACATTTTTTTTTAAAAAGGAGACAAATTTATCTGGACAGTGGGTTAAAATTTGTTCTACAAAATGATGAGTATCTTGCCTCAGGCCTGTGTGCAGCTCGGATTCCTAAACATCCTGTCAAGACTGCAGAAGGCACGGGCATGAGGGGACACACCCTTTCAGCTTCTCCATCTCGGACTAGAACAACAGTTCCACACCTGCTATTTGAATCAGCACAGAAAAAGTGACACCCAGCGCTGAATTCTGCCCATGGCCAGGCTGTCTCACCTCATCCGCCCACGCACATGAGCCTACCTTGCCTACAGGTGTCCCTTCATGGCGTTCCTGTCTATTGGGCTTGGACAGAGGCTTTGAAAAATTCCGTTTCCCAAATGTCAGTAATAGGAGTTAATAATTAAATGCTTCATATACCAAGGAGATAGGCAAATCACAGGAAAAGAGATGAACCCAGGAATTATAAACATTACAGGTCCCAAACAGGGTCTGTCTGTACAACCTAACGGCTGAGCAAATGACCCGGGTCCCAGGCTACAGCTTCATTTCTTACTCCCCTTCCAGCTCTAAGAGGTCACTGGAAAAGTCATGACATATTTTTGTATGTTTTTCTATCCAAAAATGCTTCATGACTTTCCTGACAGCCCGATAAAATTCTCAGCTCAATAAACAGCTGAGTGAGACTGTGGTTTGTGTCTGTCATTTTTAAAATAACTATTGTCATAAAAATGCCACTAGAGTTGCAAGTGGAGCTTCAGAGCTGGGATAGAGAGCAAAGCCAATGTCTTCTAAGTCTTCCTCCAGGGACCGAGTGCTTTCCCACAGTCTGAACAGGTTCCTCACAGGGCCTCAGAAGAATTGGCATGTATTTAAGAGAACGAGAAAGAGAACTGTCTTTCTACCTAGCCTTACATAAAGCCGGTTCTCTTTGTGAAGGAAGATTGGGATTTTCAAGACGCCCTGGGTCTGTGCTCCCGGGGCTGGGTGGAGGGCCACATGCCCGCCTGTGAGGTCACTGAGCGTCTGACTCCACCTGTGGTTCTGGGACACCTCTTTAGCACTAGGTTGTGACCAAAAAATATGTGTTATGTACAGGTTTTCTCAGTTCAAACAAGGAGCCTCTTCATTTGGCCCAAATAGAGGTGTGGGTATATACTTAGAGGTTCTTTTTTGCCATCTCTCCTAAAGGCAGATTAAAAACACATAAATTTAGCACTAATTTGCCACCTTGAGAAAGACATTAAAATCCAAAGAAAATAAAAATAGCTATCATCTACATTCTGTGGAAATATTTCCTACAGTGCCAATACTTAAAATATTAGCTTAACTGCAGTCAGAAAAAAAAACCTGCACCACCTTCTGCATTTTATTAAAGTGAAAATATAGGTCCACAGAAATGAGCCCAAGACCACACAGCTGGGAATCAGAAAGGTCAAACTTCAAAGACTGATTCTGAAGCTCTCCCACCATCCAGAACCGATTCCAAATTGTGGAAAAACCTTCCCGTTGTTCTGGCACCACAGCTTATCCTTCCTAAGGTGTCATGGCCAACTGGAAATAGTCCTCTTGCAGCTCACCAGCTCCTACCTTGGCCTAGACCCAATGCAGGTGGGACACTCACGTCACAATTCAAGTGTGACTACCGCCCACCGGCCAACCTCAACGCCGTCCCTTGACCTTCCGCTGCCTTCTCACTAATTAAAATAGAAATACCTCACATTGATTCCGAGGAGGTCTTAACCGCACAGATCAATCTTTTCTACAGATAATCTGGATAATTCCTAAGTAATCAAGCACCTCTTCATTAGCCCCTGTTCTGAACTGAATGTTTTTCCACCATGCCTGAGTCATCTTCATACCTTTATAAAATGCTCCCTGAATCCACAGCATGCATCTGTAGACAGAGGACTAAAAATTTAATGAAAAAGTGAATAAGCCGAGTCCCAGTGGTAAAGTGGGAGTATGCCACTGTGCTGCAGGTAAGGCCACATGGGAGCCCTGGGTGCGGTTCCTGGGTCAATCTAAATGGACTGGACACAGCGGTGTGTTCTCATGATGCTGACAGCTGGGAGGCTGAGGTAGGAAGGATCACAAAGTGGCAAGATCTTGTCAGAAATAACCTATCTCTATCTCTCTCTCTGTCTCTCATAAAAAGAAAAAGGAAATTAATAAATGGAAGTATACCCATTTAAGTTGAACTGTATTAAATTGCTGATATTTCTATTAGACAATTTTTAATTCACCCACACAAAAAAATGTCAATCTCAAATTGTTCAAGCTAAACCTAAGGACAGAAGTCTAACTGCAGGAAGAACGGCCAAAACCCACTGTAGCTCCTGTAGAGAGAGACGTCTTTCATTCTCTCCTGCAACTGTCCTAGTTAAGGAATCCAGGACACCACGCCATGGTAGATCCACACTGCAGTAGACCCACGCTCTGCCTATCTCATTTTCTGCAAACTCAACACAAGAGATGGCGCAGGCCCATCCCATAGTGAAGATCAGTACCCCACTTTCCAGTATGGCACCCAATCCCGACAGTGGGCAGTAAGGGCAGCAGTGGACAACTAACCCCCACCCCTAAGGTCAATACCTAGAGATTTCACTTGCTGTTCATCTTCCCCTTGTCAAACTTAGTCAGAGAGTTACCTCTAGCCATAAAAGAGGCTCAGAAATGCTCCCTTTAGCTAGATGGTCATATCCCAGCAAAAATCAGGGTTCTGTCACTAAATCAGAAGGAAGAACTGGTATTATGGAGAAACCTGCGGCCTCTGTCACTTAACAGGGAAAACAACTGCAACTGTCATACAGTGCTAGAGTTTCCATGATGGAGCTTAATATAAATTCAGCTGAACTGAAAAGATATAGAAAAGCATCTGGAAAGATGAAAACAGAGTTACTGAAGTGAGCTTAAATTAAGTGCAAATCATAACCCTAACATAGGCAAGCTTCCTGGAAGCAGCATAGAACATGCACAAATTTTTGGATGACTGAGGAACATCTGCTCTTTGTAGGAATCTACACTTGGCCAACCCAGCAGAGCTTGCACATCTGTGCTTTGCTTTCTTCTTCCTCAGTATGAGGTCCCATTCAGCAGCACACCTGTACTATTTCTCCTGGTGCTCAATTTAGGATGAGGTGGGAAGATTGTATAAAATGTTCCTGGTTGTAGGGACCAGCAGTTACCGTAATGGCTATGTTGCTGAACACCCATGTAGTCAACCGCGTTTTGAGTCCTGGACTCAGTGGCTCAAACTCATGCCGGGCGCGTGTGCATGCGTGCCCAAGATCCCGAGAAGGGAATGGAGGAGAAGGGATTGCGGCATGGCCATCCCCCCGGGGGGTGATTTCTTGCTTTCTGTCTCTCTGTCTCTCTCTGTCTTTCTGGCGAGTGCATGCACCCTATAGCGAAAACCTCTCAAAAAAAAAAGTTCCTGGTGTAGGAAAGGTAAGGAGCTTGGATACTTGAGAATTCTTTATGGTTCTTCCAAATCACCTGTCTAGGCACTAAGATCCCAGGACATGAGTACCCCCTTCTCAGACCTCACAAGACTTTGGGCATCATATTTACTAAAGCAGTTTAAGTTGGTAAGATAAAACTACCACCCAGTCAAAAACAAGTGATCATCACTGACTTGCCCCATCTTAAAAGAAATCTAGGATATTGAAAACCAGCAGATGGCATAATGGTTATGTTACCAGACTCCCACATAGTTGACCGCAATTCGAGTCCTGGACCCAGTGGCTTAAAACTCACTCTGTGTGAATGTGCCCAAGATCCTGAGAAGAGAAGGGATTAAAACTTAAAACTCGTGTGTGTGTGTGTCTGTGTGTGTGTGTGTGTGTGTGTGTGTGTGTGTGTACGTGTGCCCAAGATCCTGAGAAGAGAAGGGATTGCAGCATAGCCAATCCCCCTCGGGGGGGCGGGGTGATTTCTCACTTTCTGTCTCTCTGTCTCTCCCTGTCTCTCCAACGAGTACGTGTGCCCTACAGCAAAAACAACTCTCTCAAAAAAAAAAAAATCTATGATGTCAAAAAATATATTCCCCAAAGTTAGGAAAACAGATGTCCCAGGATATAAATACGATGACACATAAGCAATCAACAGCACATAAGCAAATGAAACTTCTTTTTTTTTTTTTTTTTGGAGAGATTTTCACTGTAGGGCACGTGCGCTCGCCAGACAGACAGAGAGAGACATAGAGACAGAAAGCGAGAAATCACCCCCCCAGGGGGGA
>NW_006159550.1:4648455-4663724 GCF_000334495.1 Tupaia belangeri chinensis | reverse complement strand
GGGGGGATGGTCACACCGCAATCCCTTCTCCTCCATTCTCCTCTCGGGATCTTGGGCACGCACACACACGCGCCTGGCGTGAGTTTTAAGCCACCGGGTCCGGGACACGAACTACAGTCGACTACGTGGGAGTCCAGCGACATAGCCATTATGCTAACTGCTGGTTCCCAAGCAAATGAAACTTCTTCAAGTACCAAATCTCGTGGACTACCTTCTCCACCACTGGCCACAACATGAGACCTGACAATTTTTCTCAATTCAACACTGCAGAAGGACATGACCAGGATGGATGCAAAGAGCATTGCACTGCCATGTTTTCAGTAATTTCACAAAGTTTGGACCTTATAGAATGAAACTTCCAAGATCAAGTCCTAGTTCCACATTTCACTGGCTAAGTCATCCCAAGTAAACCACCTCAACTTTCACTCTCTGTGCGTTGGTCTCTTCATCAGTAAAATAAGGATAATAATAGCATCTACTTCACAGGCTTACTAGGAGGGTCAACGGAGGTGATAGATGAAAACTGCTCAGAACAGTGCCTAACAGATAGCAATGCAATGCAAAATAGACTGGGCACAGAATTAATATGCCTTGAGTGCCAATTTTCCAAAATCCTTCATTTCTCTCTCCAGCATCTCAAAGGGCAAAAAGAAAAATGACACCCGGAAGCCGTAGCTCATGGGCTCCTCCTTCCCATAGAGGAATGGGGATGCCCTCTTCATCCTTGAGAGCCAAGCATGCTCTGTGACGGAAGGACATAGTGGAATGAAGAGGAAGCCTTCCTCTCCAAGGAGAAGAGAAAAAGAGGGGGAAGAAAAAGCATCCCAGTTTCCCCATCCCCTCCCTCTGAGCTGATGATAATGTCAAGGCCAGAGGGAAGACCACAGATGCCCCACTGACTACATCAAGAAGATCACTTCCTGGGCTGTCCCACTCACTTCCTGGTCACAGCCACTTCACTGCTGACTGCACAGGGCAACCAGGTGAAGAAGAGCTGAAGTGTAGGTCCTCCAAGCTGCCCCGCTACTCATGTGAAGCCATAATTATTGAAAACCAAGCTGGGAAACTTGCCAGCCTGGAGGAGGGGCCAGTTGCTGCAGCAGTGGTCACAGACAGACAGAGAGAGACATAGAGACAGAAAGCGAGAAATTACCCCCCCAGGGGGGATGGTCACGCCGCAATCCCTTCTCCTCCATTCTCCTCTCGGGATCTTGGGCACACACACACACGCGCCTGGCGTGAGTTTTAAGCCACCGGGTCCGGGACACGAACTACGGTCGACTACGTGGGAGTCCAGCGACATAGCCATTATGCTAACTGCTGGTTCCCAAGCAAATGAAACTTCTTCAAGTACCAAATCTCGTGGACTACCTTCTCCACCACTGGCCACAACATGAGACCTGACAATTTTTCTCAATTCAACACTGCAGAAGGACATGACCAGGATGGATGCAAAGAGCATTGCACTGCCATGTTTTCAGTAATTTCACAAAGTTTGGACCTTATAGAATGAAACTTCCAAGATCAAGTCCTAGTTCCACATTTCACTGGCTAAGTCATCCCAAGTAAACCACCTCAACTTTCACTCTCTGTGCGTTGGTCTCTTCATCAGTAAAATAAGGATAATAATAGCATCTACTTCACAGGCTTACTAGGAGGGTCAACGGAGGTGATAGATGAAAACTGCTCAGAACAGTGCCTAACAGATAGCAATGCAATGCAAAATAGACTGGGCACAGAATTAATATGCCTTGAGTGCCAATTTTCCAAAATCCTTCATTTCTCTCTCCAGCATCTCAAAGGGCAAAAAGAAAAATGACACCCGGAAGCCGTAGCTCATGGGCTCCTCCTTCCCATAGAGGAATGGGGATGCCCTCTTCATCCTTGAGAGCCAAGCATGCTCTGTGACGGAAGGACATAGTGGAATGAAGAGGAAGCCTTCCTCTCCAAGGAGAAGAGAAAAAGAGGGGGAAGAAAAAGCATCCCAGTTTCCCCATCCCCTCCCTCTGAGCTGATGATAATGTCAAGGCCAGAGGGAAGACCACAGATGCCCCACTGACTACATCAAGAAGATCACTTCCTGGGCTGTCCCACTCACTTCCTGGTCACAGCCACTTCACTGCTGACTGCACAGGGCAACCAGGTGAAGAAGAGCTGAAGTGTAGGTCCTCCAAGCTGCCCCGCTACTCATGTGAAGCCATAATTATTGAAAACCAAGCTGGGAAACTTGCCAGCCTGGAGGAGGGGCCAGTTGCTGCAGCAGTGGTCACATGGTTCTGTATATTGCAAGGGCCACGTGTCAGTCCAGCCAGATGGCAGAGGAGCCAAGATAAGGCTAAGCCATTAACGACTGGCCACTGAACCTTGCTTAAGCCCAGAGATGGAGAATAGCGAGTCAGTGAACCACACACACCTGCAAGGCAAATCATTCATGGGGACACAGGACACTGCTCCCAGGACAGGGAAGAACCACAGTCACCACCATCACCCCACCCACCATCTACGCAGATACCCCCTGTACACTTCCTCCGCACGTGTACATCATATAACAGAACGAGTTTAAAATGACCATCCCCCACCTCTGATTTAAACATCAAATGTTGACAGATTCTCAAAAAAGCATTTTTAAAATTTATTTATAAAAGTCATTCATTCACTAAACAAATATGAGGCCTATAGAGACAGAGCAATAAACAAACACAACCCAACAACTTCAAACTTATCCCCAAAGATAGAAGCATCCTAAACGCTCACAACTGCCATTGGGAGTGTAAATTTTGTACAGCACTTTAGAAAATCATTTGGCACAATCCCTAAAGCTAAACAGTGCCTACTGTAATCAATCAGTAATTTCACTTTAGGCATTAACCCTCAAAACTTAAGTGGTTCTGTCCACCAAAAGACATTGTGAAACACTGTATAGTAGCCTTATTCCTAATAGCCAAGACTGGAAACAAACCAAATATCTATCAAGTGGAGAATGGATAAGTAAATCGCGGGACACTACACAGTGCAATGCAATCATCAGTAAAATAGAATGAACCACTATGCCATAGGGCGGGCGCCACCACGTCCAAGAATGAACCACTATGCACAGCAACATGGATGAATCTTTACACATTCTGCTAAGAGAAAGAAGTAAGATACACAAAACTGCAGACTGGGGGCCAGCAGATGGCATAGTGGTTAAGGCACTGGACTCCCACATAGCTGACTGCAGTTCAAGTCTGGACCCAGCAGCTTGAAACTCACATCAGGCACATGTATGTGCATGCCAAAATCCCAAGAGGAGAATGAGAAGAGATTGCAGCATGCCCATCCCCCCATGGAGGGTAATTTCTCACCTTCTGTCTGTCTTTCTCTCTGTCTCACTGGCAAGCACACACACCTTAATAGCAAAAATCTCTCAAAAAAAATTTAAAAAAGCATAGACCAGGGGCTAAACAGTGGTACAATGGTAACTCAAGTCTCCAAATCCAGTAAAGAGGTTTGTTAGCAATCAAACAACTTTAGACAAATCGCCCAGTTGTTACTGCTACTGGTGCAGCAGCAACTCAGCGCTCTGAGAGGCTAAGGCCACATAGAACGGTCCTGGGCTCGTGCCCCAAGATCTCTATACACACTGGGGCATGTACGTACCCATGATTCTAAATGGCTGAGGCTGGGGAGCGGATTGCATCATGAGAACCCCATGGAGGGTGACTCCATCTCTCTTTCTCTCATGAAAGAAATAGATAAACTTAAAAAGAATTCTCCCACAAACAAAATTCAAGCCTAAATTGTTCACAGATGAGTTCTACCATTAAAGAAGAAGTAACATAAGTCACTCAAAACTCTTCCAAATAAAAGGGGGGGGGCAAAACAGAAAAGGAGGGATCACTTTCCAATTCTACAAGGCCATTATTACCCTAATATGAAGAAGACAAGACATCACAAGAAAATGAAAAGCAATATCCATTACAAAAATAGACACATAATCCTCAACAAAATGCTAGAAATAAAAACCAAATTTAGAACCTAATGGTTTAATTCCTAGCTCTTCCTCTGAGTTTGTCCAATCCTCCGATGAGGCACTCTAAACAATCTCAGTAGTATTTTCCCCATAACGAAACAGATACGGTCACTGCACTTATAAATAAATCCTCCAAACTCACTCTACCTCCTCCTATCATCGACCAAAAGTATTCAGCAGTTTTTTGAGGAGTTTTTCATCTTGTTGCACTTTTTGTGACTAATGCATTAAGCAGCATTAATCTAAAATCACAATGATTTTTACAGAATCAGATTATAAAATCCAACCTTCCTATTCAGCATTCCTAATAAGGAGGGGATTTGGCCCTTGAGGAAACACCAGAATTGAGCCTGCAGAAAAGTGACTGATTCTCTTTAAAAATCATGTAGGCCTTTTTAAGCACAAGGGCATTTCTCAAGCATCCACAGAGCACTGCTTTCCACCCTGCTCTCTCTTCTGCACTGGAGGTACATTTAGAATCACTGGATGGCAAAAAGCCATACTCTCTGTATTTTAAACCTGAAGTTAACCTAGAGGCTCACTTCCACCAAAAAAATACTCAACAATCCCTCTTCCTCAAAGCAGTGTGCTTTGCAAACTTCATTATGCCCTAGAATCACTAAGGAATTTATTTAAAGTGTAGATTCTCAAGTCTTCCTTAAAAAATTCTGATTTGGGAGGTTTGTTATTAGGCTCAGGAATCTGTATACTTAAATTGTCCCCTCCTCAAGTATTCCTGACCGCGATACGCTAGAATCTGATTTCTAGATTTATTTCCTAGCAATGTCCAGAAGTAGCACTCCAAGCCAATGCAGGAAAGCCCTACAGGAGAACCCACGATGCAGGTCTGCTGTCCCAACGCATAGATAAGGAATGCTAGCGGTCCCCACATACAATGGTCACAGACATTCTGTGACAAGGTGGAAAGAAAAGTCTGGACATCATTTTTCCTAGAAACTCACAGAGAACCCACTGAACAGAAACTAGGCAAGAAGTAAATATTATACTATAGAAATCCGTAGGTTAAACAGGCAAGATTTCTTGTACCGATATCTCAAATATTTAGACTTCGCAGAGTGTGAAAGTTGTTATACTCCTTCGACCTCCCAGGCCTCTCATGAATTGGGAGCCCCTTCCAATGCTTGGACTACTTATGCTATTTAACGGCTTATAACCATTATTAGTTGTCTGCACAAAACAGTTTCTTCCAAAACTGAAGATTCCTTCTGAACTGCAAATCACCTTGATCTGGTTTTTCTTGGTCCGAGACCACTGTCTACAAAATAATCAAGTCAGTGTTCATAATTAAGTCAAGTTACTGCCAGCCTTAACCATGTGTTTCTCTCTTTTTCTCTCCCTCTCCCCTTATAAATATTCATTGGTATTGACCAATTAAGTAACATTATTTAATTAACTAATACACACACATATAAACAATTGTTAGGATTGTTAGGAATCCAGGTCCAATCAAACCTTTTAAACACAAAAATTATCTGTCTAGATGGGTGTCATTTCAGAGCTTCCAATCTTATTTTGAACTCCTGATGGCTTGTGATAAAAGCCGCTACTCTCAACAAATTCAATGAAGCAGGCTGGGTTGGAGTTCACTGCTCTTGTACAAAGGGATCTTTGTATGTCAGCTAATTCAATGGGCAAGTCAGCTCTGAACTAGTGTACTGGCTTTAAGTCAAGGGGGCAATTATGTCCCAGAAGTAATCTTCAACATGTGAGAGCAAAAATCTGATCACACAAAAGAGGGACTGCTACAACATTATACGGCCACCCCAATGAGAATCTAGTTAAATATGCAACTAGTAGAAGAGATCACTTATCAAGCCAATGTGGACAGCTGATTCTGCAACATGAAGCTCTCATTTATGCTCACTGAAGAAGGCAGAGTCAGAAGTATGGAATGCTTTCTGATTCATCTCACCACCACAGTCTTTGCCTCTTCTTCTTGCCTAATGACTACAGCTCATCCTTAGGATCTTGGCCCAAATCAACCTTCTTCAGGGAAGTGTGACCAACTCTCTCATTCTAGGTTAGTTTTCTCGTTATGTAACAAGCTGTATTGTCTCCTTATGGCAATTTTAATTGTAATTTTAATTAATAACTATGTAGTCACTACTGAGTGCAAAGATTTCTCTCTATACCAGTTCCCACTGGTTAGTAGGCTCAATCAAGATATGTCTGTTCACTGCTCTAATACAAGTATCTAGCAAGTGCCTTCTTACATTGAATTACCTATAAACAACTCAAAATGCATAAATGACATCCACCAGATACACTAGGCAGTAGAACAACAACAAAAAGAACTATTAGATTGTGTAAATTTAACATCTTTTACTCAACAAATACTAGGTGTCATGAAAAAAGTGCATTTAAATATGAGTCTATGTATGTTTTACTAAATGTCTCTGGGAACATTAAGAGAGAAGTGTGTGTGTGTGTGTGTATTACTAAATTTTCAGTTAGCATATGTTCAAGCTCTTCCTCCTTGTAAACTAGGCTTTCAACCAATAACTGCATGAGAGCATAGTCAAAATGATGGTTTTCTGGTTTGTATACACCTGCTCTAAGTAGCTTCAAGGTTATCAAAATTGATGTGTGATTAGGGCATTGCAAATATTTCAAAGCTACGATCTTCTCCAAGGCTTTATGCAACATCATTCCTAATAAGCGATTCATTCAAAATGCGCTCAGGAATAATAAGCGATTCATTCAATATGCGCTCAGGAAGTACATCTACAGCCAAACAGTGTACTTAAATTTAGATTTTGAATCAAAAAGAATGAAATTTCAGCATTTCCATGTTGAAAGTGGGCCCATGGATATGTTCTCAGAAAATCATGATTACTATCATTTTGATTTTAATATATAGTCTTATTATATTCTGCCATGAGTAAATTCCTTCAATTTTGTGATGATAACATTTAATTATGTAAATGTTAACCATTATTGGAAGGTCTAGAAAATTGGCTACACAAGGAATCTCTACATCTTTCATCAGCTTCACCGAAGCCCGCCAGCCCATGTATTTTCTCAGTAGTTCTACTCTGATAACCCCTGGTGTATATAGCCATAAAAAAAAATTTGAGGGACCAGTAGTTAGCATAATGGCTATGTCACTGGACTCCCAAGTAGTCAACTGCGATTCGAGTCCCGGATCCAGTGGTTTAAACTTTATGCTGGGCGTGTGTGCATGCATGCCCAAGATTCCCAGAGGAGAATGGAGAAGAAGAGATTGCAGCATGGCCATACCCCCGGGGGTGAATTCTCACTTTCTGTCTCTCTGATGAGCACACACACCCTATAGCAAAAACCTCTCAAAAAAACAAACCAACAACAGAAAAAAAAAAAAAAAACATTTGAAATTATGTTTGAACAGTAAGATGAAAATTTCTAGACTTTAAAAAGACATAACAATATATAATCTTTGAAAATACTCTTTTCCTTCTTTTTTTTAATTGGTGAGCTGCAAATATTTTCTCACATTCTGGGAGGGTTGTCTTTTCACTCTAATTGTTTTCCTTGCTGTGAGGAAGCTTTTTAGCTTGATGTAGTTCCACTTGTCCATTCTGGGGATTATTTTCTGTGCTTTAGGGGTCTTATTTAAGAACTCTTGGGACTAGCAGGCAGTGTAGTGGTTAAGGCACTGGACTCCCATATGGCCAACCAAAGGTCAAGTCCTAGACCTGAAGGCTTGAAAATCACATCAGGCACATGTATGTGTATGCCCAAAATCCCAGAAGGAAAATGGAAGAGAAGGGATTGTGGCATCGCCATGCTCATGGGGGACAGGATGTGAGTGGGGGGGGGGTTATTACCTTTCTTTTCACTGTCTCTCTCTGTCTCTCTCCAGCAACTGCAGGCACCCCATGGCAAAAATGTTAAGAAAAGAAATCTTTGTCTACTCCAATGTCTTCAAGAGTTTCACCTAAGTCTTCTACTAGTAGTTTTATAGATTGAGGCTTTATATTTAAATCTTTAAATACTCTTTTCTATCTCTACTTGTCTTTTCACATGGTGCTTTACCATATTCTTTTGTTTGAAATGTAATTGTAAATATGTATGGATATATGTACATAAATATTAATATATACTCATATACATGTATGTACTACATATGTGTATATACCACACACACGTAAATAACACCCACACATTCCTTATTGAGAACAAACATAATGTTGGCATCAACAAGCCAATAATTGCTTAAAAGAAAAGTCACACAACTAGTTAGGTGGAAGGAAAAAGCATTGCTTTTCTCATTACATTGCTCAATCAGCATTGGGTTGAACCCTATGGCTTTGCCAATGTTTGACTGTCTGACTTACAAAAGGGACAATTCCACGGGGTTCAACCCAGTATTTATAAAGTCCCCACCATGAACAGAATCCTTAACAATAATTGCATTTGATGTACTGCCTTCACAAAATGTCCAAGCAAATAACAGAGAAAGTCACAGAAAGAATAACCAGGAAGAATTCTTTAAGACAGTGTGTTTGGGGGGAGGGGGGTAAATAAGCAAGAACATACAGAATCAAATCAACACTTCATTACTAAATACAAATAGTTAATAAGGCATTTGGTCTTTGTCCTTTAGCACCTATGACTTACTTGGGAAGATGCAATACATGAAAAATTTACACCTGTGTTTTTATATAATAATCACTTAGGACAGATAAGCTGGCACAAAGAATATTAAAATGGACATGTCCTTAGAATTTATGGATCTATGGGACCAGCAGTTAGTATAATGGCTATGTCGCTGGACTCCCATGTAGTCAACCGGAGTTCGAGTCCCGGACCTGGTGGCTTAAACTCACGCCAAACGCGTGTGCGTGCGTGCCCAAGGTCCCGAGAGGAAATGGAGGAGAAGGGGTTGCGGTGTGGCCGGTCCCCCTGGAGGGGTGGGGGAGTGATTTCACATTTTCTTTCTCTCTGTCTCTCTTTCTGGTGAGCACATACGCCCTATAGCGAAAACCTCTCAAAAAAAAAATATATATATAGATCTAACTCCCTTACTTAAAAATAAAATAAAATAAAAGAAAGAAAACTAACGCTTAGGAGATTAGTATTATAACATACCAAAGGTTACCCTGTGTACCATAAGCATACTTTAAAATGTTTAAAGGCATGATTCATTGATTTAAATATTGCATTGAGGTCAAGGAAGGTTCGGACCAAATAAATGCCATACTGGATTTCACAAATAGAAGAAAAAGAGCAAAAAAAATAAATCCCAGAGGGATCAAATATTTGAATAAAAAGGCTCCTGGTTAAACACGACAGACTGTCTGCATGTGCTTATTCCCATCTCCTTCCACAGCCTAACTAGAATGACAGTAAAGGCATGTTAAAAAGGTATGAGCATAGCAGGACACGCGTGGGAGAAGCAGCACTAGTGGATAAGCAGAGGTCAATGCATTTTATTGAAGCTGAAGAAAGAATGGGAGGCTGGAAACAAATCAGGAGAACAAGGGAACCACACACACACAAAGTACTAGGACAGGAGCAACCAATGAAAAAGCAGCCAATTGCCAAGGCAGCATCACACACTCCACACATTCAGGGTTACGGCCTCGTTCCACCAAGTGTAGAAGATGAGGATGAAGCTCAATACTGACAACAGAGGACTGCTCGTGAGCCTAGCAATATAGATTAACTTGAGACTTCACTCCCTTTCTCAACTCTAACAATGGCAAAAATGTTTTTAAAAAAAGACCAAAGATGACAGCTATTAGTAAGTTAAAAAAAAAAATCAGTCCAGACTACAACAAATGGTCAGAGGCTTCAAAAGAGAGGTCTCCAGAGTAAGAAAACAAAACAATTACATTATCTGATATATCAAAACTTGGAGGCCAGCAGGTGGTATGGTGCTTAAGGTGCTGGATCCCACTTGTTGACTCCAGTTTGAGTCCTGGTCTCAGCAGCTTAAGAAACTTGCAGGGTACATATGCATGCATGCCCAAGATCCCAAGGGGAGAAAGGAGAAGTCACTGTGACAAGGCTATCTTCCCCAGGGTGATTTCCCACTTTTACTCTCTGTCTCACTCTGTCTCTCTCCAGTGAGCACATGTACCCCATGGCAAAAAATCTTGTAAAATGGGGCTAGCAGATGGAATAGTAATTAAGGCACTGGACTGCCACATGGCCAACTGCAGTTCAAGTCTCCCAAACCCAGCAGCATGAGAATCACGACATGTGTGCATGTGTGCCCAAAATCTCAGGTGGAGGGTGGAGGATGGAGGAGAAGGGATTGCTGCATGGCCATGCCCCCTTGGGGGTGATTTACCACTTTTCCTCTCACCGTCTCTCTCTGGCGAGCATACATGCCCTTGTTAAAACCCTTTAAAAAAAAACAAAGTTTGGATAATAGTAATAGATATGTGGTAAATGTGGTGAAGCAAGAAGAAACCATTGTAAATACTTCGTAGAAAAATAAGCAAATTTAAAGACAATGACTAACTCCAAGGAAAACAAAAAGCTACATGAAAAACTTAATCCTCAGCAGGACTTCATAAAAATTAAAACTGCCACATCACAGGGTACTATTAAGGAAGAAGAAAAGACAAGCCACTGTCAGGAAGGAAGCACAAAATGCATGATTACTGCATGATATCATGACTACATAAAGAATTTTCACAAAACAATGAGAAAAATGCAAGCAACCCAAATAAAAATATAGGCAAAAGACCTTAACAGACACTCCACGAAATGATATATTAAAATTACCAATAAGCAGTGAAGAAATTAAAATGTATGAACATATTAATATGAGGAACAGGAGAGAAAGAAGCAATGATGAGTATCTGGGATGATAAAAATGATCTGGGTGGTAACTTGCAGATAACCACACCCATACAAATTCAAGGTGAATAGATGCTTTATCCAATAAAAGTCATACCTCGGTCTTTAAAAATATAATCTTAAATAAAGAACACTTTTTGATTGGGGGAAGGAGAAGTAGAGGAATGAATGTAAGAGAGCTAAATAATTTTTTTAAGAGAGAGATTTTTTTGCTATAGGATGCATGCGCTCACCAAAGAGAGAAAGAGAGACAGAAAGCGAGAAATCACCCCTAGGGGAAATGGCCACACCACGATCCCTTCTCCTCCATTCTCCTCTTGGGATTTGGAGTGGGCACACACGCACACGTGCCCAGAGTGAGTTTTTAAGCCACCAGGTCCAGGATTCAAACTGTGGTCAACTATGTGGGAGTCCAGTGAAATAACCATTACACCATCTGCTGGTCCCATGAGTTAAATCTTTATCGTCACCAAACATGGACAATAGATCAAGAAACAACTGTACAAGCAGTTTTGAGAAATCACACAGTTAGGGATAGTTGCTGAAGGTTGAGGGGGGGGCAGAAAACACATTTTTCATATACGCCTTCTACTAATATTTGATATTTTAAACTACACATATTAAATTTGTAAAATTAAAACAAATACATGTAATTAAGTATGAAATAGTTTATATAAACATGGGAGGGAAAGGCCTTTTAGGGCTGCTGGGTGAGCATCTTCCATTTAGCTGGTCCGGCATCTACTCCACTTACTTCCCCTCCTCCTCACTTTGAGTCCCTGTGGCTCAGGATCGCTCCGTCCCTGGTATCAGCAATGGCTGTGACTCAAGCCCAGTCCAACCCGTGGTCCTGGCACTCGGCCTTAGAGACTTTTTTTCTTCTGGCAAGGTTAGGCATGAGGTGCAATACAGGCCAATGAAGCTATACTGAAGAGTTCTGCGACAGCGCTGAAGGACAGACACACTCTGGCAGTCACCTTGCCACCGAGAGAGCGTGTCCAACAGCGAGGCTGAGGCTGACAGATGCGCGGCACAGATGAGAAGCCAGGAGACGGTACAGGACTGATATTTACAGTCTAGCCCTGGTTCCATGCAGCATCACGTTCCTGTAGCCCTCCCTCTCCATAACTGTAAGAGACAGTATCACTAATAAGAAAGAAGTGAGGTCATTGGGTCCGAACCCTGATGTTCCTACCTACTGACTGAGTAACCTTGAGCATGCTACTTAACTTCTTTCTCATGGAGGAGAAGTAGGAGGAGAAGGCCAACAGGTGGTGGATCCCATGACTGACTTCACGGTTCAAGTCCTGGAGCCAGAGCCTTGAAAATCATGCCAGGCATGTGTGCATGCATGCCCAAAATCCCGAGAGAAGAATGAAGGAGAAGGATGGTATGACCATGCCCCCTGGAAGGTGATTTCTCATTTCTCTTTATCTCTCTGTCTCTGGGGAGTACATCTGCCTTATAGCAAACTAATAAATAAATACATAGAAGTAGTAACAATACTTACCTCCAAGAATCAAATGAGCTAATATACATAATACATACATATGTGTATTATTTACATATATGTATGAGAATATATGTATATAGCTTAATATAGATATATTTATATACTAAACACTCATTTAAATTTATATATATAAGAACTATATGTAAGTTGCTAGCTGCTTTTATTATTATCAACCAATTTTTTTTCCATAAGGCATTTTGAGTTAGATATTCTGACCTTTGAAAGTGGCAGGGTCCTAACTAATTCAAACACCCAAAAGTAAAACCCTACAAAAAAATCAATCAGTTAATTTACACGCATACAGATAAAATATAAACATTCTCTTTATCAGAAAAAAGTCATTAAAAAATTAAAAAGTACATAGAGAACGTTTGCAAACTTGAAGATTTTTACTCTTAGAAATAATAGGATGAAATAGGCAAAAATACACATGTACACTTCATGATCAAAAAATGGAAATGCCAAGTATGTTTTTTAAAAATAAAACGAGTGAAATAAATTAGGAACTGTTTCCCAATGGCGGAGTCAGTGATTGCTTTAAATTTTATTGTCTAGAGTTGACAGTGTCTCACAGACCACTCGTGAGAATGTAAATTGGTACAGCATTTCTGGAAGCAATCTAGCTCATACTGAAGGCAAGCACGCCGTTCACACAGTCATTCTAGGAATTTACGTAAGGCCACAACTAAGGGTACGCGCAGTCTCCCCACACATCTGCTTACTCACTTACAGTCATGTGCAGAAACACAGGGGAACAAATACGCAATTAAGGGGCTCCTTAAAGTCCATGTTTCAATACTGCTGTCATTTAAAATGCAGATGGAAACTATCTATGCGTATACAAGATGTTCATGGCAGTTGAAGAAACCAGCAGGTTACTAACCCATACGGTCTGGGCTTGTTTCATTCATACAGATATTTGCATATACAGATATCTACATATCCTGACTAGAATACACGTAAATTACAGTCAAATCTCTGGTGGGAGAATCATGACTTCCTGAATTTGCGGGGTTTCTGTGTGTGTGTGTTTATATGTATATTCTATCCTTTCTCCACTGAATTTTTACTGACCTTTGGTAGAAAGCAAGTGTGTCTTACATTCATAAACAGCTGTCAGTCACCTAGTAGAGTAGTTGCAGCCATGCATTTGGAGCCAAAATGCATCCAGGCAGTTAGATGGAGCACGGATGGTAAGGGAGATGAAGGTGCAGACTCTCTTATAAGGAAAATTGATTTTAAAAACAAGGAGCAAAGGGTCTCAAGATACTATTATGTGAAACAACAGTTCTTTAAATGGAGCATCTGCATTGAAGAAGAGTAGGCACCAAAGACGCAGAAAGAGGAGCTTCTAAGGAAGCCTGCGACAGGGGTGGCAACGTCCTGGGCTTTCTTTCCATTCTCAAGCAGCTTCCGTCGGGCTGAGCTGAGCTGTTTCCTTGAACCCTCACATGCCCTGATACCGCGCAGGCAGGAGAGTGCCAGAACTTAAGGGAATGCCCACCTGCCTGCTCAGCCTCTGGGGCCTTCACCCATCACCCTAGGTGCAACAGGTACTCTTCCTCAGAAACTGTCCCCAGGGAAGCAAATGGTACTGCCCGGCAAGAGGCTCTCTCAGACGCCCAGCCCACAGAAGAGTGAGCCCCATCCACAAGTCGTTAATACACACGTGACCTTAATCACGAAAACAGTCTCCAACAACTCATAAGGGCTAGAATGCTCTGGAAGAGAAATTACATTTTCTTTTATTTTGGACATAGCAACAGCTGGTGACCCAGATTAAGAAATAATTTAGTATGGAAAAAGGTAGACCATATCACAAAATTCCTTCACAGATGCAAAGTGGATTCAGTGAAAAGCTTCACAAGGAAAATTGGAGTAATTAGTTGGAAAGGTGGGGTAGGGGTAGGGAGTGAAGAGTTCCTACCAGTGAGTAAAATGAAGCACAGAAAAATGATGACAAAACCTGGCCCAGAGCCCAAGGCCAGTGCTCCCTGGTCCTTTCCTGACAAGTAACCAGGGACAGGAAGGGACGGGAAGCCTTGCTAATTCAGCCGCAGAGCGAGCCCAGGATCACGCTGGTTCAGGAGGAGCTTGGGTAGATATTAAAGGAAATACAATCCTCTTACTGCATTGAGAGTGTGCATGTGTGGAGGGAGGGACCAGAGGCAGCCACCCAGCCCTGGGCCTGGGGACAAAGGGATCAGTGCCCCCTTCTGCTTAGCTCCTGGGGGCAGTCCTTGGATCTCAAGAGGGAAATTTCACTGCCCCTGGGAGCAACACAGCAAATCGGACTTCCAGGAAAAAAGGAATATGCTTAAACACCCGGTACCCGGGGATGGAAAATACTGCCAGGAGAAAGAGCAAACAGTCCATCTGATCCCAACTGCGGGGTTCCTAGGCCGGTGTTCATTTTCAAGTCCAGTGCCCAGCTACAACATCAGAGATCCTTTCCCCCAACACGAGTGAAGACCTTACGGCCGTCAGATACAGCGGTCACCAGGGAAGCAGGACGACCCGTCGCCCGTATGCACTATCCCTCCACCTGCTAGGGACTGTGCGTGGGCGATTTTCATTTTGTGCACATATGGGGAGGAGGAGAAAAATTAATTACTGTGTCCAGTTTACCGAGGGGCTTGTGGAGCAGGGAACTCAATCCGAGCAATACGTTTTGCAATAATAACGGACATCTCTGTGCAGAGAACTCTTAGGTTCAGGTCATATTTTGACCTTTCAGAGGACAGTGGCATCAAAAGGGTCACCAACACGGAGAACAGAAGAAAGTGTGTATCGAGAGCTCGTTTTGAACTCCCGAATTCACTCGACAGCACTGTTCCAGCCGTGGGTTGTTCGCAATCCAGCCCTATTGGTCCAAACAGATTCGTGTGTCTGTGTGTGTGTGTGTGTGTGTGTGTGTGTGTGTGTGTGTGT
>NW_006159550.1:4644840-4647826 GCF_000334495.1 Tupaia belangeri chinensis | reverse complement strand
AAAACGGAGAAACCGGACGCCAAAACGTCCAGACGGTGCCCACAGCGACGGCCCCGGAGGAGGCCCAAGAAGCGAGAGGGCGACGGGGCAGCAGCCCAGGGCCGGACGCAGCCGAGGGGGCAGTCAGAGGGGCCTGGTTCTTTCCAGCAGAGAGAGAGAGAGAGCGGAGGGGACGGGGACTCCCTTCTCCCCGGGGATGCGGAAGCCAGCGGGACTGGAGCTGTCCTGAGCGAAGGGGGATTGATGCTGGTCTCCAGCTGCTGCCAGGGGGCCCCGCCTGACCGCTGAGGCCAGAGGCCGCCCCCTGTCCACCCTGGGTGTTGGAGGAGTGGACGTGACCCTGCCCTCAGGAGACTAGCCAGCGAGGGGGCGGACTGGGAGACCAAGCAGTCCAGGCAGGCAGCAGCGGGAGGAGGAAGGCGCCATGGCCCACACTGGCTCTAACTTCCAGCTAAGTCTTGCAGCGGGTGGGGGGCCCGTGTTGAGAAGGATCAGCGCTTACAAGACTTCCATGTTTCCCAAATTCGGGTGCTGAGCACAACCTGGAGTAGGCACTGCCCGAGACAGGGTTGTTGGAACCGTGCTCAGTGGCCTCGCACCAGCAGCGGAAGGCCCCTGGGTGAGGGTGGGCGAAGGAGGTCAAGGACAGAAACCCTAACTCAAGACTGTGACGGCGTGTAGTGATGGCTTTGACGTGCTTGTCATATACTGCATGCACACTTGGACAAAACGGAGTATAGGGACCAGCGGGTGGCATGATGGTTATGTCACTGGGTTCTCAGGAAGCCTACTGTGGTTCCAGTCCCAGAACCTGCAGCCTAAAACTCACTCCAGGAGCCTGTGCCTGCGTGCCCAAGAGCCCAGAGGAGAATGGAGGAGAAGGGACCAGAGTGGCCAGCCCCCTGAAGTGGGGGTGATTTCTCGCTTTCTGTTTCTCTGGTGAGCACTCACGCTCTATATGAAAAAAAAGAAGAAAAGAAAAACAGTATTGCCATAGAGAAGTGCAGTATTTGCATGTAAATACGAAATCATAAAATTCTTTAAAATGGGGGGGAAATTGCACACCCTTGTAACACATTTGTGGAAGGACATTTTGTACATTCATGTATAATACCAAATGATTTAAAATAAATGAGCTATTCATCAATAGAGAAATAAAATAAATGATAATATACTCAAAAATAATAAAAATAGTGGAAGGCCCGGCTCTTCTAACTTGGTGCTTCCTGGCAAACTTCAAGCATTCTTAACAGGGACGCAGTCCTCTGCATTCTTGGCAGAAGTGGAATAATAGAAGTAAACTTAGCTTCCCCTACCAGGAGCTGTCGCACACGCCGACCAACCGTGGAGCTACTGGCACAGCGTTCTCGCTCAGCATGAGGAGAGGGCAGGGGGTGCCTGGCGAACAGAGGTCACTGCGAGTCCACTGAGCATCCCACTGCCCATCTGGAAGAGACTTAACTGGCCCCTAGTAGTCACCCCTGTGTCGTCCTGTAGCCCCTCACCTGACTCTAGAATGGTGCTGTGGCCAGCTTTAATCAATAAGGAGTGACGGGAGGCACCCAGTGCCAGTTCCAGGTTTCAGGTAGCTTTTCATTCTAGAAGTCCTGTGTCACCATACAGGAAATGTGTCTGTCCTGTGACAAAATATCTCGTGGAAAGGCCACATGGAAAGGGAGAGTCCCTGAAATTGCCTGAAGAAGAAAGGGAGACCTAAAATGTCCCAGCATCCCAACCAAGCCCAGCCTGCAGCCTACTCACTGGCTGAATGCTGATGACTGTCAGCAAGTCCAGCAGAAGAACCGTCCAGCTGATCCCAGTCAGGACGTAGAATGGTGCACGACAACACAGTACTTCTTGTTTTAAATCACTTTTGTGTTGGTTTGTTATACGACTATGGGTAACCAGAACACTTAGTTTAAGCTTAACTCATTTCCCTAGGTTGACTATCTGTCCCAGCTTTCCTAGGAATAAGGGAATTTTCAGGACACAGGACTCAACAGTGCTAAAATGAGTAGGTCCTAGGTAAAGGAGATGAGTGGGTCACCCAACTCCCAGTATCCCAAGTAAGGAGACACTTGGTCCCTTCCCATGGCCAGCAATCCCAACTCCCAGTATCCCAAGTAAGGAGACACTTGGTCCCTTCCCATGGCCAGCAATCAATGGGAAAGTCACTCCTCAAAAGCTGAGAATCTGAACCAGTTCTCCCCAACTTTGCAACTTTGGCTCTACTCTGGAATCGTGGCCTAAGAATTCAAGCCTCAGAATGCTGGAAAACACCAAAATGTTCTGCAGCCTATCAGCCCATGGTCCTTCTTACATAGTGAGCCCCAGGGCACCCTCTGCCCCAGTACTGAGCCAGCAACGTCTTCCTCTGCAGACCTGAGTTCCAAGTAGCAAGATTGTTTTTCCTCTACTTTCATGGAGTACAAGTCATCAGCCCCCTTGTTCTGGCCCTGGTCTCTCCTTGCAGTTATATCCTATTCTCACCCCCAAATTTCTGGAATTTAGCAAATATCTTTTGAAATAAAATTGCAAATAGTTACCTTTTCTTATTATTTAGATCCCCAAACCTATGGTTCCATAATGTGGATGGAAAGAGGAAGCTTGTCATTTGTCTCGATACTTCTATTTGGAATACATGCTGAGCATATTAAAAAGGTGTTTTGTGCAAACTGTTAACAAAGCATTTTACTCCAACTGAGAAGTAGCTCAGTGTCCATTTGCAGGTTGCCATGTAGCTCATTCTAGTCACTCTGGAATATTGACCAAGCGCTTTAGCTGGTATTTGGTAGGTATTCTATAAATATTGGTTCAAAAATGCTTTGTGCCAGGCATGGTGCTGGGAATGAGAAAAAACCCACTCTGTGTGAAGCCTGAACTGAGACCCATTATTTCTTTCCCCATATCTTTTCTTTTTTTTTTTTTTTTTTTTTTTTTTTTTTTTTTTTTGGGGGGGTTTTTTTTTTGGGTTTTTTTTTTTTGC
>NW_006159550.1:4627965-4644637 GCF_000334495.1 Tupaia belangeri chinensis | reverse complement strand
TTTTTTTTTTTTTTTCTTTTTTTTTTTTTTGTTTGGAGAGGTTTTTGCTATAGGGTTCTTGTGCTTGCCAGACAGAAAGAGACAGAGAGACAGAAAGTGAGAAATCACCGCTGCAATTCCTTCTCCTCTGTTCTCTAGGAATCTTGGGCATGCACGCACATGAGTTTTAAGCCACCGGGTCCAGGACACGAACCATGGTCGACTACATGAGAGTCCAGCAACATAGCCATTACGCTAACTGCTGGTCCCTCCCTGTATCTTTTTAAAAGCCTAAACCTGGCATACTGGAGTTGCATAGATGCTAACCAAGCAGATGAACCTACTTCACCCCAGATGCAGGTAGAAGAGACACTAACACGTGCCAAGGTTTAGCTTGGTGATCTTTACTTCTCCCCATAGTCTGCAACAACACTACCAGAGCATCGTAGGGCAGAGGACTGTCACATTTTTATGCCATACAGTGGAGTCTTTTTCATATGAATTCTTAGGCAGGACCCAAATATATTAAGCAGATAGCCCCCCCTCCAGTTGCAGAGAATGTAGGGTGCTCACAGTTCCACTCCTTTAGTGTCCCCTCCTGTCTCTAAGACCCTCTTCAGAACCACAGGACTCCCCTGCAACAGGCGGAGGGCCACAGAACAACCTGACCTCAACAACACTGTCCAGCTCCAAAGTGGTGGAAGCACGCTTTCGTGTACGCTTCGTACAACCCCACTGGACACTCCCAGCTGCCTCCTCCTCACATCAGCTATCCGTTTTTATTCTCAGCAAGTCAAGAGACACTGTGATCCATTCAGTCCATATGGATACCCTATAATGAAAATAACCACAATCGCTCCCATTTCTAGGACAAACTTAGGTATCAAATTGAATTTAATATTTACTCAAATGAGGTTCACAAAGAGTGTCATTTCAATCCCAGATCTTCATTTCTACAAGCGGAATTTCTAAATCAACTTGTACTTCCAATTCACTTTCCTTATAAGCGGTACATCAACCCCATCGATATGTCAAGATGTGAATTATGACAGGTTTTCATAATGGCAAGAGTAAGCCCAAGGATAACTACCATATTACCGCAAAACTCATTTTCCACATGTGTTACTGGCACAGAGGTTTACCCTCCCTTATCTTTGTCTCATCAGTCTAATTCTGACCCTTGCTGAAGATGTCTTGATTGATTTTTGTAATGTATCAAGTTCTTACTAACTCACATAAGAGTTAGAATATGACACCATATGTAATGTGATCTATACAAGAAAACATATTCTAATTAGCAACAACTTGCTTCTAATTACTGGATTCTTTGTGTTATTCTATAGATAATCCAGGAGACATTCCCCTCGAACCTAGCTGGAAATTTGATTCCAACCGAATTATGATTAATCCTCACATTTACATCTTTGAGAACCCCAGCCATTTTATTTCCTCCCACAGATGTTACATGAACATGGGAGAAGGCACAATGCGATCCCACAAGTGGTGGGGCCACTAGTGACCCGAGCGATGGGGCTCCACTGCACGAAGCTGAAAAGATGGGAGGCCTTGGGTGCAGATCTGGGCCCTCCTGCCCCCTCGCCCCCCGCAAGCACACCAGGCATACCTACAGGTGCACCAATACCTTGGCAGGCTGAAGACCTGGATGTGGGGTCTCAAGATGGTGGGAATCTGTTGAGGCTCCTGTCTCTCTGTCCCTCTCTCTCTAAATAAAAATAGATAATTAAACTTTTTAAAAAATTAAAGATAGTAAAAGTAGGATGCTCTGCAAAAGTAATATTTTGACTATCTTGTACATTTCAGTTGAAAACACCCAAATATGGACTCACGGTCGACTCTTTAAATTATGCCAACTAGCTACATTTTAGTTCCACATATCTTTTTACTAAATTTTGCCTGCATGACTACCCTTTTCCTTTCCTAATTTAACCAAGTCTAAAAATAACAACCTCCTAACTACATTAATAATGCATCACTAATGTATCCCGAAATGCTAAATAGGGGACAAGAGCTCTGTTTTACACAGACAGAGCCATGGGCTGCTAAAGGAAATGATGATACCGTATTAAATTGCCTAATAATTTTAACGTGTTTCAATATCGTGTTTGATGCTTTTATGCAAAGTAGATGCAAAACAACTTCTGTACCCCAGACCAATTGCTCAAACATTGTTTAATGGCTTGCAAGCCAACTGAGGGGTCAGGGAACACAAAATAGAAATTCTAGTGAGCCACAACTCTTTCCAAAGAAAGAGACAAGATTCTGCAACTCTTACATGCTCTTTTCCAGCTATAAATATGCTGTAAAAATTCTATGTACAATGCAGGAATCAGCACAATCGTGCTGTGAGCACCTTCTTGATTGCTTTTATAGCTCCGCTATTTTATCGGGAATTGTTTTTCCAGCTTGGACAAATCCCAGCTTTGTAATAAGGATCTATTTCAAAACCTCTTAACAAGTGCTTAATATCAGTATATTGGCAGGGACTTTGGTTCAAAGAACCTATCTGTGGTTAAATTTATCCATATTTATCTTTCTGTCTGAATGTAACTATCCAGAGGTGCTCACCTTTGACTACATGGTTGTTCTCTTCTGCCTCTGCTCTCCTCTAAAACGAGGACTCTTTCAAAGCTGCTCCTGGAGCTTGTGACTTCTGGTAGGTAGAATAATTACCCTGGGAGCCCCCACCGCAATATCCCTCCACTCAGAACCCTTACTTCAGCTGAAGACCCTAGATAATGAAGACAACTCACTGCCAACACTCATCAGGGCTGTGGTGTGGTTCTTTATACAGGACTGATTGTCCTGTACTCCCCTGTTGCAGTCTTATGTCTCCTCCTGTGCAGCAGAGCCTCTTCCTTCACCTGGAGCCATACAACTTTCTACCTGTTCCTCCATCTAAGTTTTCCTCACTCTCTTCCCCTCTCTTCTCTAAAGCCCCCCAACAGGCAACTGCTTCTCACCACCTCCAAGAAGATCCAGGATGATGATGGCAGAAACCATTCCTGTTACTATTAATTTCAGTGTTACTGCTACAGTTTGGCTTTAATGCTCAGGATTAAACAGACTTCAATAGCCTTGTCTGGAATAGAATTTGTTGTGGACTGAATTGCGCCTCCTAAAAAGATGTGATGAAATCCCAACTCCTGGCACCTGTGAATGTGACCATGTGAGGACCAACACAAGAGGTCTTTAGAAATGTTCATGGTATGGTCAGCTCCTTAACACAGTGTTAAGAGAGCCGGATCCCACGTGGCCAAACACAGCTCAAATCCTGGCCCCAGCAGCTTAAAAAACCCACTGGGTATGTGTGTATGTGTGTCCCAAATCCTAACAGGATGGGAAATGTAGGAGAAGGGATTGCATTATGACCATGCCCCATCGAAGGAGGTGCTTTCTCTCTCTCTCTCTCTCTCTCTCTGTGTGTGTGTGTGTGTGTGTGTGTGTGTGTGTGTGTGTGTCTTTTTCTGGTGAGCACTGTGCCTTCTGGCAATTAAAAAAAAGTTCATGAGAGAAAATACATACTATGAAAAACTATGCATAGATTTCAAAATATTTTTGCACCAAAATAAACTTGTACTTTAATTTCATTTTTCCATCAAAATTTTGAATTTGATTGTATATTGAATTTGACTGTGTATTTCATGAACATTTTGAAGGCCCCTCACAAAGAAGATGGCCATGGGATGGCAGAAGCCAACTGCAGTTATAAAGCTGTCCACCGAGGAACACCAAGGATTGCCAACAATCACAGAAGTTGGAGAGGGAGCCTGGCCCCACCCACACCTTAATCTTAGACTTCTGGCCTCCAGAACTGTGGGAGAATAAATTTCTGTTCTAAATTACTCAGTTTGTGGCATTTTGTTACAGCAGCCCTAGGAAACTAATAAAGAATTCAACCTATTTCTTCTCAAAACAGTGTATCTCAGATCATTTATCTCCTCATTCAAATAACTGACAGATTCCCAAAACCAAGACCTTCATTATTGGGAACAGCCTGTGTTCATCTGTTGCTTTCTTTTGAAACAATGTATTTGTATAAGTGTGTGAATTGTCCTTATTTTCCTTCTTAATTAAATAGGAAAATCTCTGAAAGAGGCTGAGACTGAGTTTGGGGTGCAAATTGGTAAGACACCAAAGAACCTGTGAAAGGAGGAGGAGAATGCAGGTTCACAGGGGAGGACAGCCAAGCAAGACAATGCCTTGGCCAATCTCGAGGGGGTCTGGGCACAGTACTCCCACCAGGCCGACTGGCTGAGCTTTTACACCCCTGCCCATCAGTTACCAGAAGTGCGTGGCCCAAGGACAAATGTAAACCTGGGCCAGGCAAGCCCTCTGCTAGTGGAGCCAACCTGAAGGTGTCAGCAGGTGATAGCTACTGCAAACTGTACAAGGGACATCTAGGTAGTGGGCAATCCCCTGCTCCCTGTGGTTCAGATGTGGAACTCCTAGCACTTACCAGGCACAGGTTCCTCACGTCTCCTCTTCAAAATATCAACTTCTCTTGCCTCGCCCTCCCACGATGCCTTGTCTCTTGCCCACATGAGATATTTCTGGAGGTATCATAATATGACTTGGTTATACTCTCAAAGCACAGACCTTTATGTTAGTGGCATGTCCCTCATGGCTAAAAAAATGTGTGCCTGAGTGGGAGTGCTGTGAATTAGAGAATACACCTAAAAATAAACACACCAAGACACACAAATAAAAGTGGGGATTGGGTGGTCCGGACTTCTCTGATGGAGATAGCTGCTGCCCCAAATTGTACCCAGGTTTATTCTTTTAAAGGGCAGAAAATAGGGGAAGGGTAAATGGAATACAAAACCAGTTGTTTTCAGATGTTAATCGTCTGATGATGTGAAGACACCTGGCACCACATAGTTCTATATGAGTGTTTTCTAATCTACCAAGGGCCATTTGTGATGAGCATATGCAGTTTTGGACACAGGCAGTTAGCCTATTCACATGTTAATGGCATTCATAGCTTTACAAATGAACTGCCCATGGAACTGCATTTCTGCATGTGCCTAGAGATCACCACGTTTGCTCAGATTCAGCTGCTCCCTACACATTTGACCTGGTTCATTGCCCCTAGCTGATGAAGTTAGTTACAGTCATTTAGGTCATAAATTTTCTCCGCTTACGCCACCATCTTTTATAAAAATAAGAAACTTGTAAAGAGGGTTTTTTTCTTTTCTTTTTTTTGTTTTTTTTAGAATTTTCCATAGGGTGCATGTGGTCACCAGAGAGACAGAGAGAGAAGAAAAGTGAGAAATCACCCCCTGGGGGGGTGACCACAACTCGAGCCTTTCTCCATCATTCTCCCCTAGGAATCTGAGCACGCATGCACACACAACTGGCATGTTTTTCAAGCCTCAGGTCCAGGACTTGAACTGCAGAGTTGGCCATGTGGGATCCAGCTGCCATCTGTTGGCCTGGGCAGTACTTTAAGACTATGTAACTATTATTTCTTATCAAACTCTCCCTCCATCAACTGAGCATGCATAATAATTCATGCCTAAATCTAATTTTATTACAAGAGTACTTTCAGAAATTCTTGGAAAAATAGAATTAAAGTGACTGCTCACTCCACTCTCTGTCTTCATCTTCACATGGTCTTGTCCTCCTCTCTCTGTGTGTCTCTCCCCTGCATATCTCTTCAAAGGGCATGCCATTGGATTTAGGGCCCACCCAGATTATCTGGAATAATTTCTCTCAAATCCTTACCTTAATTACATCTGTAAAAACCTTTTGCCCAAATAAGTTAACATACACAGGTTCTGGAGATTAGGAAGTAGACATATCTTTTTGAGGAGGGTTACCATTCCACTCAGTAAAGATGGGCAGAGGGAGAGGTAGAGTTGCAATATGAGCCAGCTGCCCAGAGGTCACACAGAAAGCTCTGGAACAGGAATGACCCCTCTAGTTTTCCCTGCATTATGCAGAAATATCCAGACCTTTATCCTCCTCAGTTGGTCATAAAATGTGGGCTGCCCTTGGAAGGGTGAGGCAGCTCTCTGTAGCCGAGGCAATCTTTGGAGAGCCAAGGCACCCCAGCAGCTGGGGCAACAGCTTGTCTTGGACAGGGAATCTGGATAGCAAGTCCCCAGGCCTATCATAGTCGTGCTGCTCTGACCCACCTCCTACACAGTCAGGGAACAGAGTGGTCTCTTACCATGATAGTAACATCCACCAAGCTTCTGACCTGGCTTCTATTGTTCTGAAGCCTTATTGTCCCCACTGCTATTAGTGGCCTAGTCCCATAATGGTCTCAGTACTGGTCTCACAAAGGCAGGCCACTCCTGAGCTCCTTAACAACGTCAGTGCATTCCTGACAGCCTTCTCATAGAACAAGATCACCCGTTGAACTGCCTGGCCTTACCAATGTGCCTGCTGCAGCACGCCCCCTTCCCTGCATCCTCCACTGTCTGCAGCAACAGTTCTCCCTTCTTTTTCACTGAGCATAGGTCGTCCCTTCGCCCATGCTTCTAGGGACCATCCTTCTAGTTGGGGTAAAGTCCTCGCTGGTTGTCAACCCTGTATGTTGAAAGAATGCAGCTCAATCACATACTCTCCCCATCCAATCATGTGCACGGGGCCCCCTTTATCAAAAACGCTCAGAATCCAGTCCCACAAACACTGCCAGCTCCCGCCAGTGCTGCTCTCTGGAAATGGCAGCTCCTCCATGGTACAAGCCCTTTCCTCCCTGCACGTGCCTGGCTGAGACCCCTGTGACTTCTCCCTGGTTACAGGGCTAGAGAGGTGGGGGACAGTTCAAGGGAGGGGGCATGCTGGTTCTTTATAGAGAAGGATGGGCCATCTCTGAAGGCCCAGAAGTTTCAGGGAAATCTGCATATTTTAATTTGTAGCATTTTCAACCTAGATATCTCATGTGTCTGTGTCTCATTCTTCCCAGCCAGGCTCTGACCTTGGCGTTGCAGGCCTGCGAGGCTGGGGTTTAAGCTCTGGAGCTCTGCTCATCTGGTGATTAAGTCCTGGGCCTCATCTTCAGTTTCTTGCACTCCCACTGCAGGACACTACGGAGTGCTCCATGTTCTACCAAGAAAATAACTCTGATGTTCACGCTGGTCTCTCAATTGCCAGTAAATTGTTTCAGTCTTCCCTTATCTATTCTAGAGTGTCAAATTAATGTAGCAACGGCATCTAATCCATCATCTTTTTAGACACTATTTCCCCATGCCTTTCAAGGTTGCCTGATAGGTTTCACCAGCTGGGGCCTTTCCTTCCATATGTAACATCAGCATTGATCACTATTAAAAGTTTTCAGGGGGGGGGCCAGAGTATGGCATAGCAGTAAAATGTTGCACTCTTAAAGACTTACTCACACTGCAGGGATCTGGGTTTGTATCTGGAGACTTCCCTAAATACATCAGACACACACGTGTCTGTGATCCGGGGCTAGCTGAAGGCAGGAGTGGATTGTGGAGTGAAGACCCTATCAGAGATGCTGTCTCTCTGACTCTCTCTCTCTGTCTCCCTCTCTGTCTCTTTCGCTCATGGAAGAAAAGAAAGAGAAATAAAGAAGAAAGAGAGAGAGAGAAAGAAAAAGAGAAAGGAGAAAGAAAAAGAAAGAGAGGGAAAGAAAGAAAGGAAAAAGAGAGAGAAAGAGAAACAAAAAGAAAGAAACCTTTAAAAAACAGTTTTCATGGAGCCAGCAGATGGCTGACCATGGTTCAAGTCCCAGACCTGGTGGCTTGCTTTCTCACTTTCCATCTTTCTCTCTCTGTCTCTTTCTGGTAAGCATGTGTGTCATATAGCAAACTTCAATAATAAGAAATAAAATTATTTAATTATTAAAAAAAAGAAAGTTTTTTTTTGTTTGTTTGTTTTTTTTAAGGGTTTTCACAACTGGACCGTCACCTGTGCTGCAGCTGTCTGTGCACTTGGTGTCCGCTGGGCAGAGGGTCACCGAGCTCCCGCAGCCCACCTGGATTCCCGGTAAGAGGCAGCGCTCCCCAGGCTGCAGTCTCTGAAGTCGCAGACAGAGCGTGGGCAGAATGTCTGCTGGGAATCAACCTCTATAAAAGGGAGAGGAAGGAAGCAGATGCGGGCAGAGAGCTAAGACAAGCTGCAATGAAGACCAGATAGTCTGAACCCGCTTCACAGGAAGTTCTGGAATAAAATGATCACTCACAGCTTTCCCGTGTTGGGCCAAAATGTCTCAATTAGTCGTTGGATATGAGCCACCCATGAAGGGCACGGTTTTGGGAGAGCTGGCTTTCTGTAGCCGAAGCAATCCCTAAAGGGATTAACAACCAAATGTGTCTGTCAACAGAGCCCCACAGCTGGAAGGCACTTCTGAGAGCACACCCGTGGTCCCAGACGGACAGGTACTTCCACATGTGAAAATCGCTCCCCCGAGAAGAGCTGGCTGCTCTACAGCACAGACCCTTTGGCCCTCACTGCGTCCAGAGCTTCTTCTTTCTCTTTCTTTTTGGAGAGGTTTTTGCTATAGGGTGAGTGTGCTCGCCAGAAAGACAGGAAGAGACAGAGAGACAGAAAGCGAGAAATCACCCCCCAGGGGGATGGCCACACCGTAATCCCTTCTCCTCCATTCTCCTCTCGGGATCTTGGGCACGCATGCACACGCACCCGGCATGAGTTTAAGCCACCAGGTCTGGGACTCAAACTGCGGTTGACTACATGGGAGCCCAGCGACAAAGCCATTATGCTAACTGATGGTCCCTGTCCATAGCTTTTTGATGTCGTTAAAGAAAATGAAGATATTTTTGTTTAGTCAGTTTGTTTTGTTTGAGCAAGAACAATGACGTTTCACTACTTTGACAGCCTAGTCAGCAGTGAAAGTCCCTCGAACTTTGAATTCTTATCTTTCAGTTCTGGGACCCCCATTTGATTCTTCTTTATCATATCCAGTCTGCTGAAATTCACCATCTTGTCATTTAATTCAGGCATGTAAATCACGACTGTTTTAACATTCTGATTTGCTAACTCCAATATGTGAATTTCCTGTCCAAATATTTTGTCTTTTTTGCCCTTCTCCTTTCTTCATCCTTTCCTTTTTTCTTTTCTTTTTTTCCTTTCTCCTTCCTTCCTTCATTCCTTGACATAATGTTTTATTGAATATCAGACATTGTACATATTTGGTCAAGATAAACTGAGGTTCTTAACAATGAACCTTCCTCCAAACGAGACTTACTTTTGCTTCTTAAGAGTCAGAGAAATGAAAACCACCTTAATGTCAACAGAGGTGGAGCTCATTCAAACCTAGTTTGTTTTGGAGAAGGTTGGACACTCTATTATTTAGCCACTCCTTCTGTGATGCCAGCTGAGCGTGCCGAGCCTCTTCCTCCCTTGTGGGGCTACCTCCCGGTGACCATCCTGTCCCTGCGAGGCTTCCTCACATTCTGCTCATCTTCCTCCTCCCTAAGCTTTTCAGTTTCATCCTCAACTTCCTAGCCTGGCAGTTGCCCTTTAGTCAGAAAAATCCTAGAAAGGAAATCATGATGCCAAATGTTGGTCTCAACCGCTTTCCTTCCTGATCTATGGAATCTTTCCTCCTCAAGTACCGACGGTCTCGACAGCTCTCTGACACCTCCAGATGGACGTGGCGTGCACATGCTAACTTCTGCTCTGTTCTCCACACTGTCAGCAGTAAGGTTAGGTTACTACGAAACAGTTTCATTATTGCTGGAAGCACAATTCCAAACTGTGGTTTTGTTGAGCCCATGTTTTTAGTCACTTGTTTTATAGCAAAATGCAGCTCTGAGGAATTTCCTTCTGCTTTCGAGTTATATTTTTGTCTATATTATGCTCTGTTTGTCTTTTGCTTGGGCTGTTTCTCACTTTACCTTATTTTTCCCTGTGCCATGTTTACAGGGTACTATCCTGTTTCTCTTCTTCTCAGTTATGCTTCCCAGGCTCTCTCCTGATGTTCTCTTTGCTCTGGTAAAATATGAGTAATTTCTTCACCAGCTTGTTTTCTTTCCTCCATGTCCAATTTGAAAGCTGAGCCGCTCGTGTTCTGCCTGCTTTTCAAAAGCTAGAAGTGGCAAGGGGTGGGTAAGGGTTTAGAAGAGCCCTGCGAGTCTCTCTTTGAATGTCTCAGCTCTTCACTCATTCATCACCCCCTTTTATTTTTTTCTTTCTGTGGCTAGTATGTATCAGGCCCTTAGGTCAAAATACTTGAGATCTGTAGGTAAACAAAACACACAAACACCCTTCCCTTCATGCCTTATATTTTAGTGAGGGAGACAGGCCATACACTAAGACCATCGATAAATACCTTAGAAGATGAAGACGCTGTGGATACATGAAAGAATAAAGATGGGACGTCAGGGATGGAGACGCCGGCACCTGCCCTGGGCAGATAGCGTGAGTCCCACTGTGAGGGTGAAGCTGGAGCTAAGAGTTGAAGGAGGATGCAGATAAATCGAGAGAGGGGCCTGGGCAGTCAGTACAGCCATCACAGAAGCTCTGCCTCAGGAGACGCCTGGTATGTTCCGGACATAACCTGCAGGCCACTAGGGCTTGAGGGGAGCAACCTGGGGGGAATTGGAGAGGAATACAGAAAGAGGCCAAGAACAGATCACTCAGGGCTCTCAGGCCATGCGTTGCAAGACCTGTGACTTTTACGACCAATGAAAGCAAAAGCCAGTTTTCCTTTTTCCTTTTGTTTTCTTCTTTCTTGCTTGCTTGCTTGTGGTCTCTTTCTTGCTTTTCATATTGAGGTCCAGAATTCATACAGTAACGTGAACAGATCTTAGGGGAACAATTCAATGGATATTTACCAATGTAAATAAATACAGAATCACCACCGAGATTACTGGATTTCTGTAGAATCCCAGAAGCCTCCTCATTACTCTTCTGGTTAATATTCCCCAAAGGAAACTTACCTTTTTCCAATCAGGGAACTCCTCTTCAGAGTAGAGAACCTTAGTTCAAGTTCACAGGAGCTGGCTGATGTACCAATACGAATTCTGTGGGTGGGGCACAGAAGTGCAATTAGGAGCCCAACTTGATGTACTCCAAAATCTTCTATTTCTTTTTTTAGATATTGTGGACATCACTTTCTATTTCAGTTTATTTATTTTGCGAGTGAGAGAAACAGAGACAGAGAAATACAAGCACCCCAATGGGGTCTGACACCACGATTCTCCCCAAGCTATTATCAGCCAGCCTGCATCATGACACACACAAACATGCCTGGCAAGTAGAAACTGACCTGAGAACCGAACCCCAATCTTCACTACGGCTTCCAGCGTTGCAGGGATTGTGATGCCGCTGCCAGGCTTGCCTCAACGTTGCTGTCTGAAGTTTATTAAATTAATGTTCTTCCTTTCTTTGATGCAATAGGTTTTTTTTCTTTCTTGTTTTGACTGTTATGCTCACCTGATAGATACTCAAAGAAGAGAAATGTTTAGACAAGCTTCAATTCACTCTTTTCACCTAGAGCTCATCTTTTTTTTTAAAAAAAGATCATTTTCACACCCACTAAGATGGCTATAATTAAGCAGCTAGATAATAACTGTTGGCAAGAAGATGGAGAAATTAGGACCTATGCACACTACTAGTGGGAATGCAAAATGGTGTGGTCACTTTGGAAAAGAGTCTAGCAGTTCCTCAAAATATTAAATATAGAATTATTATATGACCCGATAATTATAGGAATATAGCCAAGAAAAGTGAAAACGTATGCCCATACAAACACTTGTGCAGAAATGTTCCTAACAATGCTATTCATAAAGCCTAAAGGAACAAATAATCCAAAGGTTCATGGGTAAATAAAATGTGGCATACCAATGCAATGGAATACCATTCAGCCATAAAAAGGAATTAAGCATTGATGAAGCTTAAAAACACAGCTAAGCAAAAGGAGCCCTGCGCAAAAGGCCACATATGCTCTTTATAAGAAACGTCCAAAATAGGATCATGGGTAAGACAGAAAGCAGATTAGGGGTTGTTTAGGACTGGAGCAGTGAGTGGGCTGGGGCATAAGCAGGAGAGAGCGGAAGTGTTCAGCGTCTCTTTTTGACATGATAAAAAGTTTCTAATAGGTGGTGGTATGGACTGCACAGCTTTGTGAATGTAGCGAAATCCATTGACTTGTATGCTTTCGAATGAGTGAGTTGTATGGTATGTGGATTCCATCTCAGTAGAGCTCTTCTCAAAGCGAAAAGTTCATATTTAATGCAGAGAGATAAAAATGCGAAATGTCACATCATCTTATCACCCTCTAATTCCTGATAACACTTTAGAAAATGAAATAAGACAGGTGGCAATTTGAACAAATAGAGAAATGTATAAAACAATGAGAATTTTACATCCTTTTTCCCGCTCCCTCAAACCCTCAAAAGTAACTACCAGAGAGACCTTTCCTTCCGAAAGCGTTTTGGACACACACCAGCATATACGTAGTCCACGTCGTCTCTCTTCTGACTCAAAGCAGGGGTCACACTGTATGCCCTGTTTTGCACCTAGCACTTTAACTCACTATGTCGTAGAGACCTTTCCATGAGCCACACATGAAGGACCTTCAAAAAGTTCAGGTAAAATGTGTTTATAAAAAATGATGCATGGATTTCCTTGTTTTTACAACAAAATTAACTCATACTTTAATTGTATTTTTCTATAAACTTGTTAAACTCCCTCAAATGTGTTTCTCTTCTTCTTTCCTCCCTCCTTTGCATTTCTCTCCTCCCTCCCTCTCTTCTAGCCTGTCTTACTTTCCTCCCAGAAAGAAACATTTTGGAGGGTATTTTTCCACTCATACTTTATAGAAAGTTAAAAAAAAAAAAAGCAAAAACTATGTATTTTTTAATCCAAGAAAACTCTGCCATAACAAGATCTCTGTTCCTTTAATGGTATTTAATTTTTTACTGATTGAATAAATAAGACCTTCTATTACAACAAAATAAAAGCAATATGTGAACATCTCCTTAGCAAAGACACACACACTCCTTACGCAGCTACGGGAGGAACCGGAGTGAGGCAACACCCAATGCCACAGGCTGAAATGCTGTAGACTGGCCTCTCGGTTATTTTCTTTCTTTTACACAGTAAACCTCGTTTGATATTTTGCCTGCAGAACTAATCATAGTTTTGCTGAGGCTTTGCAGGGAGACCTTGAGGGCCTCCAAGCCAGAAAGCAGATGTGCTCAAGAAGATGAGACGGTCCTTCTCTGGTAGCCAGGTCCAGCCGACCCAGCCGGAGCGGGAAAACAGCCATCCTGATGCCCACCGCCTCCTCCGCGGGGTCAAGGAAATGAACTGCTGTGTTGTGCGAAACGGCTCTAGCCTCTTTATCTTCTCCATTAGAAATCATTTTTGTCAGACTGGGATTTGAGGAGATGGTTTTGAATATTAGTTCACAGATCCCCGGTTCCCTTTCCACCCACACTCGTCTCCCCAGCATTGGCCTTCGAGCAGCAAGCAGCTCAAATGAGTTCAGTTCTTGGCCTGGACCACAGTCTGGTTACACTTACTGTGTGCCTGGCTCTGTCTAAGTGCCTTAAATATTACCTCATGGCCCAGCAGGTGGTGTGGAGGTTAAGTCCGCTGGATCCCATAAGGGCACTTGTGCAATTTGAGTTCCGGACTCAGAGCCTTGAAAATCACACTAGACAGGGTCAATGGATGGCATGGTTGTTAAAGTGTTGGACTCCCATGTAGTGACTGTGGTTCAAGTCCTGGACCTAGCAGTTTGACGCTCACACCATGCATGCATCTGTGCATGCCATGCCCAGTATCCCAAGAGGACAATGGAGGAGAGGAGATTGCAGAGGAGATTGTTTTTGTAAGTTTATTTTTCCCATGAGTAAGAGATCAGAGAGAGAGAGAACACACACCCCTAACATGCCATGATGCGGGGTGGGGTGAATTCTCACTTTCTGTTTCTCTGTCTCTGTCTCTTCAGCGAGCATATGTGCACTATAGGAAAAATACATACAAGAAAAGAAAGAAAGAGGAAGAAGAGAGAAAAGAAAGAAGGAAAATGAAAGAAAGAAAAAGAAAGGAAAAAAGGAAAAGAAAGGAAGAAAGGAGAAAGAAAGAAAGAAAGAAAGAAAGAGAAAGAAGAAAGAAAGAAAAAGAAAGAAAGGAAAAAAGGACAGAAGGAAGGAAGGAAGGAAGGAAGGAAGGAAGGCAGGAAGGAAGGAAGGAAAAAGAAAATCACACTGGCCACATATGTATGTGTGCCCAATTCCTAAAAGGAGGATGAGTAGAAAACATTATGGCATGGCCTTCCCCCAAAGGTGTAATTTCTCTCTCTCTCTCATCAGGTGAGTGCATGTGGCTTCTAGCAAAAAAAGAAAAAATATATACATTGTTGACTCAATTAGTTGATTCTCCTAACGGCCCTGTGAGTTCCGTAAAACCCGACGAGGAAACCAGGCACAAGCAGATGAAGTAAATTTCACAGTTAAAGACAACTGAGCTCACGTGGCTCCCTGTGCTCTGTGGCCTGGTCCAGCTCATCTCAGATGGTTTAGAAGCCTCACGTCCTGAGTAGCCACCCCTGGCCTTTCCATGGGCATCCTTTCTTCATCTCTGTGTGCATGCATTTATGAGTGGACACACATTTTTATATAAACCACACAAATACACAAAACATATACACACAGATATCAAATCCAAGGCTTTGTGTTTTTTGGTCAACTTTCACAAAAGTGAGATTACTCATGTATATTCCTCTGCATCATGCATTTCTAGCTTCAACAGCCTCATACTCCCTGCACATCCATGAGCGCAGCTCCAGCGGGCTCTTCCATGATCGCGTGATATTCCCAGAACACACACAGCTCAAGTCGTTTAGCCACTTCCTTGGTGATGGGTAGTCGTCTTGTTTCCAGGATTTCCGAGTCCACAATGATGCTGAAATAAACATCTGAGAACATATTTTGGTTTTTCATTGGTTCTTTTTTAAAATTGTTTATTCATTCAATCGCTATACATCATTTAGCTTGCAGAGAGAATTTCCCAGTCCAGTCAAGAATACTACACACATTACCATCAACAGGCCGTAAACCATTTCTGTGTCCCACAAATGTCCTCTGTCTCTATTTTTCTCCCTAATTTCCTTCCCAACATTGGTTCTTTAATCCTTAGGAACTGGATTTCTAGGCATTATCTTGCACTCTTTTATTTTTTCCATAAATGATGTGCGTGTTTTTGTAAGTTTATTTTTCCCATGAGCAAGAGATCAGAGAGAGAGAGAACATGCACCCCTAACATGCCATGATGCAGCCCCTGCTTCAGCTTCAGCCAGCTGTGGATCATGGCACATACACTTGGCATGTTCACGGAGGTTTCAGGACATGAACCCAGACCATTGTGTTACCGCTATGACACTTGCTCCTCTCCTCCCAACTTTATTTTTTTTAATTATTTATTTATTTTAATTTGACCAGAGAAAGATACAGAGAGAGAGCACACGAGAGAGAAGGCCACGAGGTCCAGGACTCAAACCATAGCTGACCATGTGGGAGTCCAGTGTCTTAACCACCACACCACCTGCCAACCCATCTGCTTTTTAACAGACCTTGCCAGGTGGCTTTTGCAAAAAGCTGCATGATTCCCACATTCACTGACAACAAATAGCTCTCCTCTTTTCCTGGCTATCTCATCAACGGCAGGTAAAGTGCGATTTAAATTTCCACTGGTTTCATGGGTGAGTAATGGTAATTCGTTGTTGCTTCACCTGTTTCTCCTTGACTACTAGGAAGCTTCAAGACCCGTCGCTGTTGCTGTTCTCCCAGGCCACTCGGGCTTGCTCTTCCGGTACTACTGTTTCTGACTCTCCCCCTTTTTCCTATTGAGTCATCTTTTCTGGTTATAATTTGTTACAGTTCTGGACTTAACATACTGAGTCCATTATTTGTACCTTACTTCTGTATTTGTTATATTTTATCTTCTAAAATGTCTTAATATTTATAAAATCAAAGACGATTAATTATAATAATCGCCTACAGGTTTCCCGTCTCACCAAGCTCTAACTTATACATATGAACTCCCAACGTTCCCTTTGAGGATTTGATGGTTTATTCTCTATCTTTAAAATTTTACTCCATCCGGAATTTATCTGTGTATAAGATGAGAAGCAAAAATCAAATTTATTCTTTCCGAATGCATAGTCAATTTTGCCAGCATTATTTATTAAATAAGTCACTGTTCCCTGCTGACTTACAATATATTTTTCATATATTAAATTCCCAGAGGGTGCAGGGTCTATTTTTGGGTACCCTATTCTGCACAGCTCCACTTATCGTTTTGCCTGCTCCTGTGATAATATTGTGCTGGTTTTATTTCGGAGACTTCTCCTGTTTTAATATCTCATAAGGTCTTCTTTTTCAATTTTTTTCATTGTTCTTAAACATATTATTCCACATCCACTTCAAACGTATTTATTCCAATTTAAACACACACATGAGGGTTCTAATCTGGATTTCATTCCATTTCCATCCTAATTGGAGAGTTGCTATGTTCAGAATACTAAATGCTCTGATTCGGAGTGTGGTGCACCGTGCTGTTGATCCGCGTTGTACTGGATGCCCTCATGTGGACCTGACTCCACGTTCCCACTACCGAGCCGTGAAGGGTCGTGAGAGGGAACCTGCACTCGCGGGAAGTCTCAGAGCGCCTTTGCGTCGCCATGTGCTGTCGCTAACGGTGACTTTAACCCATCTCATCCTACGCTCTT
>NW_006159550.1:4626133-4627193 GCF_000334495.1 Tupaia belangeri chinensis | reverse complement strand
GCTCTTCCAAGATTCTTCTAACCATTCTTGCTTTTCACGGTTTCTTTGGACAGGTTTTCCTTCCCTCCCCATCCTCTAAGTTACTCCGATCTCAGCTGGGCCTTGTCATACAGCTGGTCACCAGCCTCCACCCCTCACAGGTCTCCATGTGCCCACGAGGCCTGCAGCTGCTCACGCTCCAGCCCTTCCTGGGCAGTGCATGAGCAGCCCAGGCAGTCCTTGGGAGCTGCTTCCCATGGTCCCTGGCCTGGACTCGCGGGTGGCTCTGACACAGCGGACGCCCAGCTGGAGCCCCGCACCGACACTTTCCTGCTGCTGTGCTCCTGTGACCTTCGTCTCCGGACCCCTGAGACCCGATTCCTGAGCTGCCATGGAGTCCTTACCGAGTCCCCTTCATTCCTGGAGCTTGAACACTTGGCCCCAACTTCTCCGACACTAGCACATCTTCTGAGTCTATTTCTGCCTAGAAAAGGTGACAGGACTTTGTCCCAGCCACACGTATGGACTGATGTGACCAGTAATGTTTACTGAGAGCTGGCCTTAGAGGTCTCGGGCCCAATGTGTGTGACCTCACACCCTCATGGATGGGGGTGAGTCCTGTGGCTGAAAGTCAGTGAGGAAGCTGCATCCGCCCTGTCTATGTCCCCACTGCAGTCATTTGTACCCGTGTGCCCTCACACACCCGTTAATGGGAGCACCTGACATCTCCAGGCGGCTCTCTCCCTTTATTCAGAAACTGAAAGAGATCTAAGAAGATTGTCACCTGGCATAGTATCCTTTTCTTTTTGATGGGTCTTAAAGCTACGCAGCCCAGTAAGACAGGTTTTCTATCCTGAAGGCTTCTAACGAAGCTGTAAAGGGAGCCGAGGAAGGCAGGTCAATTTCAGGCTTGCCATCTTCCACCCTTGAAACCAGGAGTGAGAGCAGTTCTGGGTGTACAGCAAAGTATGTGTACAGAGGATAAAATGAAGTTATGTTTCTAGCAAATCCCATTTCCCTTCATGAGCCTCCATTCTTCCCAGCAGTAGATAGCTGCGTATCAATCTTGTCTCTTTCATCT
>NW_006159550.1:4625322-4626121 GCF_000334495.1 Tupaia belangeri chinensis | reverse complement strand
CCTGTTTATGGGGTTTTTAAGTTATTTATTTTTTCAATAAATGAGAGAGAGATGGGGGCGGAGAATACTCCAATAAGGTCCTGACACCGAGGGGCCCCCAGCCTCAGGCAGCCCCAGATCATTAGCACCCGTGTGCCCAGTGTATACGCAGGTCTTGGGCTGCAAACTTGGAACCTTGCCACGTGGGTCAGCTTGCAGAGGGTCACATTTTACCACACCACTGTCCAGCCCTTCAGTCATGCTTGCTTCAAAACTTCATCTTAAGACAACTATTTCTTTGAAGTATTTCCTCAAAGTTCACAGTTTCTTTGCTCCAAACCACCACGGGTCCCTCTTTTGTTTCCGCAGGGTTTGGGTAGCATCCGCAGGGTTTAATGGTGCTCTCACCTCCCCAGCCTGCTTCCCTAGGCTGGCACGCTGAGTGGGAATGCGAGGGAGCTGTACATCTTTGTTTCCGTCGCTTGGTGCCAACTGCAGAGAATGGTGCTCTCACCTCCCTTGTCCTGGTGTGCCCAGGGTAGGCTTGGTCATGCTGCAGTTAGATGATGCTCAGGTACCTGCAGCTTCATCAGTGGGTGATACTCTGGAGGCAAGGCCACTTCCCCCTGTATCTGGTGTGGGTTCACCTATAGCTGGAGGTCACGTCGTCTGTACTCACAGGCCACTTGCGGGTTTCCTCAGTATGTTCCAGCAAAAATCAAACACTGGTCCTCCCTTCTCTTGAGACAGATTTCTCAGAACACTCTGAGGTGAAGATCTGGGGTCCTGCACGTGTCCCCTGGGCCCTGCGCGCCCCCCC
>NW_006159550.1:4618769-4624429 GCF_000334495.1 Tupaia belangeri chinensis | reverse complement strand
GGGGGCGGAAGGCATGGAGGGCAACCATGGATGCCAGGGACAATGGAGGAGGAAGATGGGACATAGCAGAGGGTGGGGGATGGGGAATCAGGGATGGCAAGACAAAGGGCAAGGTATGCAGGATGTAAGAATTGGAAAATTATTTGCTGAGAACATGTATGTTGATGTGCTTGATTGAACCAATGCACAGTGTATTTTGGATGGAAAATTCATTTGTGTGTTGTGATGATGTATAGTGAATTAATGTAGAAAATAAAAAAATAAATAAATAAAAATAGATTTGGATGCAATCGGTTTATTAAGGAGATGCTTTAAGACCAAAACAAAAACAAAAACACCCCCCCCCCAATAACCAGTAACAGAGTTAGGGGCAAAAGTAAAATAGAAGAAAATGTAAGCAAATATGAGCTTTCAGGCGTATTCCCAGAGAGACGGGCTATGGCCTGATCCCCAGAAGAGTCTGAGTGCAAGTGGGAGGTGAAGGGAGAGGGTGGACAGGCCGTCCTGACCACATGCACAACCAGCAGTCACTAGTAAAGGGCCATGGTGGCAGACCCCATCTCCCAGTCACCTGCAGATGAGGCTGTTCTGAGAGTCTGAGGATGTCCTTTGGAATAGTTCCAGGTCCAGAGCTCTGGAGGCCAAAGGATGGCTCCAATGATACCAGGGGAACTGGCAGAGCAAGGGAGAAGGCCATGATGTTCCTCGCGCCTTCACAGTCCTGTTTCCGAAACTCTCGCTCTCCCACCTCATCCGGCATAGCCCTGTATCTTGACTCCAGCAGGGCCAGCCTGTAGCTCTGGTCCATATACCCTCCCCAGTCCCTTCCCTCTCACAGCGTGGCCAGCTCTGTCATCTTTGTCATCTTTGTAGTCCTGGCTTTTGCATGTCTGTGTGTGTGTCCATGCGTGTCTGTGGGCACGCCCATTAGTCATGGGGGAAAGGAAAGTAGAACTCGCTGCTTGGCCTCCGGTGGCCAGTTACTCACATCTTCCCACAATGCAAGAGGACTGCCCTGTTGGGAAGACTACCCAGCCCGCGCCCCGCTCTGCACCAGGGAGCTCGCTCATCCTAGCCCACATGGCTGAGCAGAGCCCAGCAGAGCTTGCACGCTTTCTTTAAGCTGCTCACTTTTGCCCCTGTCCTCCATACATGCTGCCATTCCTGTCACACACTGCCCCTGACAGCTGCCCGTTTATTCCAGCTGCATCCTGGAAATCTCTAGCACTGTTTATTCCTTGGAAGACTGGCTTTACGACACACTAGTCACTCATGCTTACCCCTCTGCTCCTCCGACGGGCTGAGGGTTTTTCAGTTCTATGCATGTTACGAGTTAAATGACCAAGCATGGGATTTCCCCAATCCACCCAACTCGGTACACCCCTCCCTTTCCCTTCACAAACGTCATGTGCCAAAATCTGCCACTCTACCAATATCCACAAGGTAGGGTGGCAAAACAGAAGTCAAAGCGCCACTTACTAATAGCAGTGAGAAGGAGCAGCGTTACCAAAATGATCCTCATCCATTTGAGCTAGCGGCCCGAGACCTCCATTTCTCCAGGGGAAGTCACTGTCAGAATCGGCCCACGAGGCTTCGAAACCGTACATTTCAAACTTGGAGGAACTCATGTGCCTCCTACAGCGGTAGAAGACTGTCTTTCTGATACCTCTTTTCTTTTCTCTTTTCTTCTCTTTTCTCTCCCTTTGCCAGAGGGCACGTGCACTCACCAGAGAGAGTCAGAGAGGAAAAGTGAGAAGGTACGCTGTCAGGAATGGTCACGCTGTAATCCCTTTTCTTCTATTTATTCCTCCTTTTAGAATTTTCCCCATGAACTTTTAGTACTAATTCATTTTGGTACAAAAAGAAATTTGAAATCCATGCATAATTTTTTCATAATATGCAATTTCTGTGATTTTTAAGACCACTCCTTGTATATATTTGACTTCAGAAAAATGCTGTCTTTACAGATATTTATGTAACAAGTACATTTAGGTCAATTTCTTCTAAAAGGAGGACGTACTCAGTTCTATGTTTCTCTATGTTGCAATATGGGGCCATGAGAAAAATCAGGATGTATTTTTACATAGGAAATATGTCATGACTTTTCTGATGACCCAATATGTAAATATTTTAGCCTAAGTATTCTCACAGGTCTTGTCTTTCGCTTCCACTCAAAATATATTTCTTCTTTTTTTTCATTTTAGAGATGTGGTGAATAAACATAACATAAAGTTTACCATGGGAACCGTTTTTAAGTGTCAAGTGCAGTGGCATTAAGCATGTTCATGTTGAGCACATGGTACCCTCCTCATAGTCCTCTGTTCCAACCTTCGGCAACCAGCAACTCGCTTTCTGACTTTAGGAATCTGACTGTCCTAGATACCTCGAACAAGTGGGATCATACAGTAGTTTCTTCTATGTGTCTGGCTTATTTCACTTAACATAATGTCCTCAGAATTTCCTTCCTTTTTAAGGTTAAATGATATCCTTCTGTCTAGATAAACACCATATTTGGTTTACCTGTTGATCCACCAGTGGGCACTGGGGTTGCTTTCACCTTTTGGGTATTCGAATAATTCTATCATGCACATGAGGGTACAAACATATGTTTGAGTCTATGATTTCAATTCTTTTGGGTATATGGGCAAAATTTGAATTGCTGGGTTATATGGTAATTCTACTTTGAACTTTTTGAGGACCCACCATACTGTTTTCCATCATTTTACATTTTCATCGGCACTTTTTCCACATCCTCATCAACACCCACTATTTTCTGTGTTTGAAAGTAGGTTTGGCACCAGCCAGAAGCATGGTGGCCAAGGTGGCTGGATTCCACATAGCTAGCTGCACAATTCGAGTTCCAGACTAGGAGGCTTGAAAGACATGGATGTACCTGTGCCTGCATGCCCAAAATCCTCAGAGGAAAATGGAGAGGAGACTACAGTGTGGTCATCCCCTCTGGGAAGGGGGATTTGATCATTTTTCACTTTCTCATCTCTCTCTCTCTGTCTCTCTCTCTCTCTCACTCTCCAGCAAGCATACACATTATAGCAAAAAAAGAAAAAGAGTGGGGCAACAGGTGGCATAGTGGTTGTAGCACAGACTCCCAGATGGTCTACCCTGGTTCAAGTCCCAGACCTGGAGGCTTGAAACTCACACTGGGCACATGTGCATGTGTGCCCGAATCTCGAGAGGAGAATGGAGAAGGGACTGCAGCATGGCCATCCACTCTGGTGGGGGAGGGTGATGGTGGTGGTTATATCTCACTTTCTCTCCCTCTGTCTCTCTCTGTGTCCCCAGCAAGCACATGTGCCCTATAGCAAAAAATCTCTCTCTAAAAAAAGTAGGTATGTTAATAAGTGTGAGGATAGTCCACTGTGGGTTTTGACTTGCATTTCCCTAGTGATTAGTAACTTTACGTGTTATATAATGTGTTTATTGGCCATTCGTATATTTTCTTAAGAGCAATGTCTATTCAAATCATTTGCCTTATATTTCAACTTTTTGGTTGTTGTTGAATTTTTGAGGTACTTTATGTATCATGGATAATAACCTCAATTACTGAGTTGCCGGAAAAGTCATAAGAGTATTTTTGCCTAGAAAACCAGAAAATATACCATGGCTTTTCTAATGACCCAATAGATACATGATTTACAAATATTCCCTCTCATTCTGTGGGTTACCTTTCTAGCCTGTAGGTCAGGTCCTTTGATGATGAAAATATTTTAAATATAATGTAGTTCAATTTATCTATTTTTTTCTTTTTCTTACCTGCCAGAATTAATTTTTACAAGATAAACTTATTAGATAGCGGGTCTGTATGATTCTTTTAAGTGACAGTCACATTTAACTGCTGAAAAATTAGTAGGCCATACCTACAAAGAAGATACTCCAAAGTTTAATCATAGAACTTCAAAATTCAACCTTGTACTCCCTCTGATCTCGTGTATAACACTTTCCATTTTTCTAGTGCTTTAGTAAATGTTCGTAAAAAACAGCTTCCTGTCTGCAAGCGTTGTTTTCAAACTGCAATTTTAAAAACTTCCAATGCTAAGATTACACAGTTTAGTACTAGTCACAAGACAATCTGATATACAAAATCATTTTTCAAAGACTCAAACATTTCTAAGCTCCAATTGATAATAGGCAGCAAAGAGAAAAGCTTGCATTCTTCTTCTTTGATGTTTTTAGTTTCTACTCAGCTTGAACAAACATAAACACCACTTTCAGTTCAGCCATACTTGTCTAAACAAATGTATGTGGAAAATTTGACAAGTCCATCTGTTATTTCACTTGCAGCATGCTTAAAAGCAACTGTGAATTTCATGTTCCTGAGGCTTCTCAGTTTGGTAGGAGCATTGTTTTTCCCCATGACTCTGCTGCATCAGTCCAGCAAAGGCAAGTGCCATTTATTCCCTTCTTAGTTGAGTTTCCCTCAGAAGCAGACACAGTTCAGGACTGAATGCACATGGTTTATTTGAAGCTCGGGCAACCATCGCGAGAGCGGTAAGGTAACATGGAAAAGGGAAGGCAGCCAGGAATAGGTTGTTCCTAAGCCAGATAACATGGCGGGCTTAGCCTTGCTGGGAGCTCCAGGTATTCCTTTAAGACATAGGCTCAGAATTAGCCCAGGCAGTGGATCAAGGAGCTGGGGTCTTTATACCCCTGTTCTATTTATTGGCTAGTGAGTGCCCCTGAGGGTAGTGCTCTGGGAACTCCTGGCTTTGTCTGTGTGGAAAGGTGAGGTAAAGCAGTTCTGAACAGTGATTTAATAGCAGAAGTGCAGGTACTGGCAAAGATACAAGCTGAGAAAAATTTGAGAACTTTGAAAAGTTTTGTTTTCATTTTCAACAGTGAATTTGTATCAGTTTGGACCAATCAGGAGACAGAAATGACTGTCATTTAAAGAGAAGTTTAATATAGAGGTCGGCAAACTGCATCACCAGGGACGGGACAAATTCAGCCCCACTTTTATAAAGAAAATGTTATTGTAACACAGCCACATCCATGCATTTGCATAGGGCCTATGCTGCTTTACGTTAGAACAGGGAAGGCGAGCAGCTGTGACAGAAACGTATGGCCCATAGAGTCTAAAATATTTTTTAAATTATTTATTTATTTTAATTTGACCAGAGAGGGACAGAGTGAGAGAGAAAAGAGAAAGAAAATGAGAAAGCAAGCCACCAGATCCGGGACTCGAACTATGGTCGACCATGTGGGAGTCCAGTGCCCTTAACCACCATGCCATCTGCCAGTCCCTAGAATATTTCTTATTGGGCACTTTACAGAACAATTTTCTTGCCCATAGCTTAATATGAAGAATTATTAAGCTATGATAGAATAACTGTGAAGACATATCTGAGATATACAGTTGAGGGGAAATATCCAAGGAAAGAGCAAACTCGGGAAAGGGCTCCTTCCCCATGTGTAGTTTGGAATTTATTAAACAACCCCCACGCCAAAGGGGAGCAAGGCTGACAGGTGGACGCACAGAGGGAGTCAGGCACCCAGAGGAAATCGGGGCATGGCCGCGGTTGTGTCGAAGATGGGATCTGGAATCCCACCCTCTGCGGGAATCTGTCATGTCTGACTTGGCTGGGGTTGTGGCCAGGTGGGATGAAGGTCAGACAGCCTGCTTGCTAAATGGGCATGCCTACACG
>NW_006159550.1:4613849-4618738 GCF_000334495.1 Tupaia belangeri chinensis | reverse complement strand
ACGACACCCCTTGTGCACTCAGCCGAGGCTGAAGGGAGATGCAGGGAACAGCCACTGGGCTGGGTTGGGTCACAGGTCTACACTCTCTGTGGGTCCTAGGTACACTCTCTGTGGGTCCTGGCTTCACGGCTGCCTCCCCGCGAGGCGAGGGACATAGAAAGCACATGGCAAACAAAAAAAAAGCTGCACCCTGTAGGAACATAGCATGGAAAAAAGAAAGAAACGGCACTTTCTAGGAAAGACTGAGCTACACTGGAGCCAGGAAGAAAGAGCCCTTTCTCCTGTCGTGTCTCCCCAGGGGTCTCTACCTACAAGCAAAGGAAAAACACACGCGAGGCCCAGATCCATTACGTCAGAGCAGGCAAAATAGTCAACCTAGAGCTCAGAGGCGTAAACTGATGAGAAGAGGCTGATGCTTCTCAGCAGAGATGTCTTCAGCCCTCACAGATATGTCTTCCCCCATGTCCACAATCATTTGATATAAATTACACAATCACCATCAACTTCCTTGAAAAATGGAAGCTCAGTACTTCTCTTTTCCTTAAATATGCACCTTCCATTTTTTAAAAAAGGAATCTTTTTAAAGTTTATTTATTGGTTTCTCAAAAGAGAGAAATAAAGACAGAGAGACAAGCGCCCCCTACCAGGCCCTCGCGTCTCGGTCCACCCCATCTCAGCCAGCCTGAACCTATGCACATGCGCGTAGTGTTGGGTGTGCCCCCAGGGTGTGAACCCAGAACCTTTCCCATGTGGGTCCAGTTGTGGTACTGCTGTGCCACCACCTTTGATTCTTTAGGTTACTGGTGCCAATTTATTAAATTAAACAAGTGCTACTAAATAAAAAATTAATCAAAATAAAATCAGTGTAGCAAGATGACCCAGACTTTATTTTCCTGCGTGCTCTCTGGCAGGACCACTGGATTCTATTTCCCCCATGTGTTTCCCACATTTCACGTTTATCTTGATGACTAAACACCTGGGAGCCCTTATGCATCGTGGACCCCAAAACACGACCAAAGATAAACCCACTGTTTCAGCACAAGGCCGCATGTTTATTTTAATACACCCACTAATATTATTCCTTTTTTTTTTTTGAAAGGTTTTTACCATACAGCACATGTGCTTGCCAGAAAGACAAAAACAGAGAGAGGGATCACCCCCAGGGGGATGGCCATACCACAATCTCTTCTCCTCCAACCTCCTCACAGGACCTTGGGCAGGCATACACATGCACCCAGCACGATTTTCAAGCTGCCGAGTCCAGGACTCAAACTGCAGTTGGCTATGTGGGAATCCAGCTGCCTTAACCACCACACCATCTGTGGCCACCACACCCTGCCCTTTGCTTTTTAACTTATACTGCACTAGGTCACTTAATTGGCTCTACAAAATTCAACAACTGTATAAAGTAAGGTGCTATAATACTACTCAACAGACAAAGAGACTGAGATCCAGAGAACGCCCAAGCTGGTAAGTGGCAGAGTTGGGATTTGAATACTGGGAGTCTGGGCTCTCTTAACACTCAGTTAAACCAGGGACAGCTGGGGCAGGTCACACAGGCCAGGTCTCTCCTAGATTGTCACTCAGTTCACGTACGTGTTCCAGGAACTCTTTCGACACAGTTGTGGGACAGAATAGGCCCCACGTGGACACTCGCCTCCACTAAGCCACGTTGGAATCTCCTGGTTATGTCTACCTCGTCCTTCTGTCTTCTTCAGCACTTGCATCCTTTACTCCTACATCCAATCACAGAGTCTTCTCCCTCCAAAACACACCAGGACTCCACCCTTTTCCCCTGCTGTGGTTTCAGCTCTTTTTTTATAGCCAGGACTTCTGCACCAGGAGTCTTGTTTTTGTCTTTACCCTGGAGAGCAGAGCTAGCCTACAGACATATGAAGCCAGCGCCCCCTACTGACCTCCTGTGACGGTCGGGGCAAAGTAGAAACCCACAGCCTGGAAGACAGGTCCTGAAGCTGATTGTGCGTGCTGATTTTCTGGAATAGTCTAAAACTGACCAAGAGTGGCCTCTGCCTTAGCCACGCTGAATCCCCTGGGGGTGGGACAGAGAACTCTGCAGCGCTGTGCAGACGAGGCAGTTCACAGTGTGGTCAACCCCACTGTGCCTCACCCCACACCCCGCCATCCCCTGAAGCCTCACAGGCTGTTTTCCACTTTCTTACTATGCCATGTACTTTCATGAAGAGTTCTTCATACTGTCTTTTCTAGAGTATTCTTTCCTGTCCTCCTTGCCTTAATGCTCCAGAGACTTCCACATCTAGCCCTAACTATGTTTTGTCGGTGAGACCGTGATGTGTCTCTCCACTGTGAAGAGGTGGTCTCTCCTCGGGGGCTATAGACTTACTAAACTTAACACGAGCTCTACTGCTCTTGGAGGTTTGAGGGGCAGAGCAGCACCTCTCTTCCTTGCCTCGTTCTGAGAGAGACATGGGAGACAGCAGATGGAGGTCAAAACAGCAGTGCCGTGACTGACAGGCCGCACCCAGGAAGTGAGGCTTTAGCGTGGTTCTGTGGACTAGCTATCTCCATGTGGGCCGAACCTGCCCTACCATGATTCCTGGAAGAGAGTGGCAGAGATCTTCAGGGGAGTGGGGTGAGAGTCAGACAGAGAAGTGGCCAGCAGGTGGTGTGGTGGTGAAGGTGCTGGACAGAGAAGCAAAGAAGCAAGCTTGTTTTCCTCTTCCAACCCCTCCCCCAGATAATCCATTCTTAGCTTGGTTACTAGTGACGGGAAGAAGGGAGGTGTGGAGAAAATTCTAGTACTGGCTAATAGAAATCCCTCATAGAAACATAAGAATTTTGGAATCAATGCTCCCTAACAATACTGTAATTCTTTTTATATGATTATGTCTATCTTTCCTTTGACCCTTACAATCCCCAAAATGCTTTTATTTATTTTTACATTTCTTGTTCCCAGTAGCAAGCTCAATAAATCTTTTGTTGTTGTTGCTTATTTATTTTGAGAGAGAGAGAGAGGGAGAGAGAAAGAGAGAGGGAGAAGGCCAAGCGTGCTCAACACGGTCTTCACTTTCCAGTCCTCCCCCAATCTCAACCAGCCCAGGTAATGGGCACTTGCATGCTTGCCCAGTGTGCACAGGGAGGTCCTGGGATATGAACCCAGGCCCTTCCCACATGGGTCCAGTTATATTATTTTCATGCCATCATCTGGCCCCTGGTTCAATAAATCTTTGTTTAACTTTAATCCTGTGGTGTTATTTAATTCTGGATTTTAAAGATAGTTACAGTCAAATTTCTAAATCTAATAACTTCTAGTAATTTCTTCTTTTAAAAAAATTTTTTTTAAACTGGGAAATATTTTTATTTATTTATTTTTAACTTTACAGTGTATTACATTTCTTTTTCCAGGAGGAATACCCTGCATATCAGTCAATACAGAGACATTAAAAATCCCCATTTCATCATCCAATATCTTCATTGTTTTTTCTCGATCATCATTATTACTACAATTATTTTTTAAACAGTCAATCTTTAGTTCTCATTTTGCTTGTAAAAAAACTTTACCCAACATGAAACACTTCTCAGACCAATCCAGTTGACAATACTATACACGTCATCATCAACAGGTAATAAGCCGTATCTGTGTCCTACTAATGTCCTGCCTCTCTATTTGTTCTCTTGGTATCTTTCTCTATCCTCTTCTACCCCCCCACCCCAATTCCACACTGTCTTATCCTCATTAACTATTTTCACTGCTTTTATGTCCTCCAATTTTTCGCTCTCTACCGTAGAGTGTGAATAGTCGGTATATATTGAGTGGATACATACAATATCTTTCTTTCATATCTTGGCTTACTTCACTCAGCAATAGATCCTCCATATCTGACCACTTTCTATCAAATGCCAGGGTAACTTCTAGTAGTTTCCAATTCCCAACATTCCCTCTAATATAAACACATGGTGTATTGGCTATGTTTAGACATTATTTACAAGTGTTATTTGGTGTAAAATTCTCTTCCCTAAATAACTGAGTCTTCTACTTGCTTTTAGTTATTTCCTTAATTTAAACAGGGAAGAAGCCAGGATTCATGTCCTGCTGCTGTGTACACAGCTTAAGAGCAATTTCTAAATATTTGCTGGCTTCTATAAGAGAAAAAGACCTTGTAAAGAATTGTGTGTCTAGATGGATTGCAACCAGAGGAGAAGCAGAGGGTCCCTGTTTCCAGAATCTTTCTTTACACAGGGTTGCCAGGTGACAGCTGAAAGTGATCGTTTCAAATAACCCAATAGACAGAAACTAGCAAATTCTCTCAGTCTTGACTAACTCCGGTAAAGTTGTGGAAATCAGTGAAGGTGGAGAGAAGCTAAAATAGACCTTGGGCATTGGAGGGTGAGATGGAAAGAAGGAAGGCCCTGAGACCGGATGCCTGTGGCTCGGTCCACGAGCGAGTCACTCACCTCTTGGAGCCACAGTTCCATCTGTGAGAGGGAGTTATAATACTGCTTTTGTAGAGCTGGCTGTGATTACGAGGTGAGGCCAGGTCTGGTTCCTGAGCGAGCAGACTCCAGTCTCTGTCACTGGCACATCAGGCTAGCTGCATGCGAGGGTCGGGAAGTGACAACCTTGCTTCTCTGACAGCTCTTATGGAGACAGGACTCAAAGTATTTTCTGAGAAAGTTTGTTTTTCAAAAACTCTTCTTGAGGCATTGCCCATATGCTCTTCTGTTGATCTCTTTTCCATTTGTGAAAATGTAAACACATGTGGGGGCCTTCCGCCACGCTGCCGTTGCTGTGCTGTTTACCTTTGTTACTTGAACACAAGCTGTGCGTTTCAATGCTCATCTGGTCTACTTGGCTACGAAGATGACATTTAAGCCATTTAGGAGTGGCTGGCATTTAAATCTCAGCAGGA
>NW_006159550.1:4612012-4613642 GCF_000334495.1 Tupaia belangeri chinensis | reverse complement strand
GGAACTGTTGGAACACTTCCATGCTAATCTGGAAATTGATTTAAATCCAATTCTCTTATTTCCTCTGAAAGGTATCATAAGAAATTACTAACGGTGAGGTGAGAGGGGTATGGCAGGAGAGCAGGTGTGGCGAGCAGCTTCTTAACGGCCCCACTGATCTACTCCCGGGCTCACACTGTATACTCGTCTGCTCTCCAGTCCACGCTGGATTTGGTGACTTTCCCCAGTGAACAGAATTCAGCAGAAGAGATGGGGGTAGGTTATAGAAAGACCGTGACTTCCATCCTGGGGGTTCTCTGAAGCCTTTCTCTCTCATGCTCACTCAGAGGTAAGCTGGTGCCATGCAGTGAGCTCACCTGTGCATATCCACGAGGTAGAGAACTGCGGGAGACCAGCAAAAACAACCGAGGAGGAACTCAGACCTCAGCCCACTGCGCGTGAGGGACTAAATCCCGTCAACAATCACATGAGCGGCCTCGGGAGAAGATCCTCCCCTAGCAGAGTGTTTCCATGAGACTGACGTCGCAGTCAACAGCCTGTGACAGACCTTGAGCCAGAAACAGCCAAGCAGTGCCGAGACCTCTGGCCCACAGACACCATGACATAATGAATGCTTTAGGTTAAACTGTTAAGTTTTGGGGAGATTTGTTACACAGTAATAGGTAACTAATATAGCAAGAGAGGATAAAATTAGATTATAGAAAGCAGCTCCTTGTACTGTATGCTCACTATACTGTATGACTTTTCTAACTTCATATCCGTATAATATTTACTCTTTACAATGCTGGCGGTATGTGTTACTTAGGCTGGCAGATTATGGCAAATACTAACAGGTTGTCAGGAAAGTCGTGATGCGTTTTTGCACAGAAAAGCATGTCGTGACTTTCCTGACGACCTAATACGAGCGGGCTCATTCAGCACACACTCCAACGGCTTCTACTGCCTTCCTGCACTATAGAAGCTAGAAAGCTTTAAAAAGAGCAAAAACAAAAACAAGGAACCAAATAACCCACAGTTCCGACTCTCTTGCAGCTGGGAACCCATGTGTGACCCAGTTTCCACCAGGCAGGCATACAGCTTGGGGGGAACTTAGAGCTGTTTGGGACGGCGCATGTTCCCACAAGTCAGCAGATGGGGACGTCTGTTACCCGGGAGCAGTGGTGGCAGAGGCTCCCGGTCTATGTGTAGATTGGACTCTAGTCCTCAGAGGCCCACAAGCTTTGCTCGTCATTTGGAGTTTCGGTAAAGCAGTCTATAGAGTAGCTGGGCATTACCATGTGGTACCACTATTTCCGGTTGGGAAACATCCAAGACAAAGTAAATCTTTATTCATGATAGAGTGTATGAGTGTGTATGAATGTGTGTGTGTGTGTGTGTGTGTGTGTGTGTGTGGTGTGTGGGATGAGTATGGATATGTATCTGTCCGGGGGGTATTGAACAGGTGTGAATCAGTAGGATGAGCATAGAGAACATGGCTTCAGTATTGGATGCCGGCACTGCTACACTATCCTGGTACCTTCGGCAAGTTTATTAACTTGTCTCAAGACCGGCAGTTGTTACAATGGTTACATCGCTGGACTCCCACAGAGTTGATCACTTGTCTCAGGACCGGCAGTTGTTACAATGGCTA
>NW_006159550.1:4597437-4611629 GCF_000334495.1 Tupaia belangeri chinensis | reverse complement strand
AGCAGGAACTGTTGGAACACTTCCATGCTAATCTGGAAATTGATTTAAATCCAATTCTCTTATTTCCTCTGAAAGGTATCATAAGAAATTACTAACGGTGAGGTGAGAGGGGTATGGCAGGAGAGCAGGTGTGGCGAGCAGCTTCTTAACGGCCCCACTGATCTACTCCCGGGCTCACACTGTATACTCGTCTGCTCTCCAGTCCACGCTGGATTTGGTGACTTTCCCTAGTGAACAGAATTCAGCAGAAGAGATGGGGGTAGGTTATAGAAAGACCGTGACTTCCATCCTGGGGGTTCTCTGAAGCCTTTCTCTCTCATGCTCACTCAGAGGTAAGCTGGTGCCATGCAGTGAGCTCACCTGTGCATATCCACGAGGTAGAGAACTGCGGGAGACCAGCAAAAACAACCGAGGAGGAACTCAGACCTCAGCCCACTGCGCGTGAGGGACTAAATCCCGTCAACAATCACATGAGCGGCCTCGGGAGAAGATCCTCCCCTAGCAGAGTGTTTCCATGAGACTGACGTCGCAGTCAACAGCCTGTGACAGACCTTGAGCCAGAAACAGCCAAGCAGTGCCGAGACCTCTGGCCCACAGACACCATGACATAATGAATGCTTTAGGTTAAACTGTTAAGTTTTGGGGAGATTTGTTACACAGTAATAGGTAACTAATATAGCAAGAGAGGATAAAATTAGATTATAGAAAGCAGCTCCTTGTACTGTATGCTCACTATACTGTATGACTTTTCTAACTTCATATCCGTATAATATTTACTCTTTACAATGCTGGCGGTATGTGTTACTTAGGCTGGCAGATTATGGCAAATACTAACAGGTTGTCAGGAAAGTCGTGATGCGTTTTTGCACAGAAAAGCATGTCGTGACTTTCCTGACGACCTAATACGAGCGGGCTCATTCAGCACACACTCCAACGGCTTCTACTGCCTTCCTGCACTATAGAAGCTAGAAAGCTTTAAAAAGAGCAAAAACAAAAACAAGGAACCAAATAACCCACAGTTCCGACTCTCTTGCAGCTGGGAACCCATGTGTGACCCAGTTTCCACCAGGCAGGCATACAGCTTGGGGGGAACTTAGAGCTGTTTGGGACGGCGCATGTTCCCACAAGTCAGCAGGTGGGGACGTCTGTTACCCGGGAGCAGTGGTGGCAGAGGCTCCCGGTCTATGTGTAGATTGGACTCTAGTCCTCAGAGGCCCACAAGCTTTGCTCGTCATTTGGAGTTTCGGTAAAGCAGTCTATAGAGTAGCTGGGCATTACCATGTGGTACCACTATTTCCGGTTGGGAAACATCCAAGACAAAGTAAATCTTTATTCATGATAGAGTGTATGAGTGTGTATGTGTGTGTGTGTGTGTGTGTGTGTGTGTGAGAGAGAGAGAGAGAGAGAGAGAGAGAGAGAGCAGTGAGCATCAGCCACAGGGTCTGGTCATGCCACATCCCTTTTCCCTGCTTCTTCAGCTCACTGGAGCCTGGGCACTTCCGCTTTTGCTCATGTGTCTCAGGCTGAGCAGGCCATGGATGCAAATTGCAGGTGCCACGTGGGACCCAGCTTCTCTTGAGCAGCGCTTTGCCACTACACCATGGAGCTGGCTGCTAAGGGAAGGATTTAAGGCTACACTTCTCCCTCTATCCCCTTTGCCCTCCCTCACATTTTAAGTCAAATTATTAACTTAATTATTTCAAAGTTTATTTAATTCTTCCATGAACAAAAGAGATAAAGACAGACACACAAGGAAACAGGCACTGCCATGGTGCACCCATGCCATGATTCATCCTTAGCCTAAGCCAGCCCCCAATCATGGGGATGCACCCAGCATGTTCAGGGATGTCTCTGGATGCAAACTCGGAACCTTCCCATAAAGGTCAGTCTCACAGAACAAGACTGTTGCAGTACTGGCAGCCCCAGCATTAATTATTAATACTATTACCTTGAATTTCTTTTGGCACCTTCAAACTTTAAATAATAAATGTAAAGTTTTACTTTCTTTTTGTTCAATCAATTTTATCTTAATTTAAATCCCTATAAAAGTCTACCCTTTCCTCCAACTTTTCTCCCTTTGCTTCAACTAAGCTTTTGAGAGTGAAAGAAGGCAATGTGATTATATTGGGACAAAAGGGAGAATCGATAAGTCTTTGCCCGTACCATTTAAGAGCTGTATTCCTGGTAGTTCTCTCTATCAGACTGGAAAAATATTCTTATACTTTTTCATTAAAACAAGTTTAAGGTAAAAATCAAATTATATATGTATTTTTTCAATAAATTACAATTTATAAAAAATATAAAAGAAAAGTATACAAGCATATGAGAATTTTTAGATTCCAGGGGTCTGGACTCCCACATGGACAACTGCGGTTCAAATCCCATACCTGGCGACTTGCTTTCTCACTTTCTCTCTCTCTTTCTCTCTCTCACTCTGACCCTTGTTAAATTAAAATAAATAAATAAATAAATGTTAAATTAAAAAAAATTTAATTTCCATATAAACATTATGTCATATGATACTTATCTTTCTGTGTCTGGCTTATTTCACTTGCCATAATGTCCTCCAAGTTCACTCATGTTGTCACAAATGACAAGATTTCTTTCTTTTAAAAGGGTGAACAGTGTTCCCCTGTGTATACATACCACATTTTCTAAATCTAAAAACCTGGAACTCTTAGAAGTAGAGAATATAGTCTCTTTTACTACCCTGGGCAGAGGTGGGACAGGAAACTGTTCAATGCCAGTCAAAAGATAGAAAATTTTGGTTATATAGAAGGGTAAGTTCAAGAAATTGATCATACAAAATGGTGACTACAGTTAATGAAAATGCATTGTACTCTTTCTGTTTTGTTTTGTTTTGTTTTAGAGAGATTATTTGCTATAGGGCATGTGTGCTTGCTAGAGACACAGAGAGAGAGAGAAAGTGAGAAACCATCCTGGGGTGGGGGAGGGTGGCCACACCACAGTCCCTTCTCTTCCATTCTCCACCTGGGATTTTGGGCACACATGCACCTGTGCCTGGTATGATTCTCAAGTTGGGTTTAGGACTTGAACTGCAGCTGGCCATGTAGGAGTCCAGTGCCTTAACCACTATGCCACCTGATGACCCTGGCATTGTATTCTTAAAAATATATGTTATCATGAATAACTTTTGTATATTCTCCATAAAAAATAAATATGTGAGGTAATTCACATGCTAATTAGCTTGATTTCACCATTTCACAATGTGTACACATTTCAAAATATCATGTATACCTGTAAATACATGCAATTATAATAAATTTTAAAAATTAAAAGTGTTAACATCGGTTATTTCCAGATGGAAGGTAACTCTTACTTTCTGTTTCTTTGGATTTTCCACACTTCCCTAACTTTCTCCACTATGCAGGAATTATTTTTAAACTAGGAAATAAAACTTACTGGGAAATACAAGAACGTACTCAGCCTGCGTGAACAAAGACCTCAGCTCATAGCTCAGAAAGTATCTCCCTTACTAACTTAAGGGACAGCACAAGGCCTCGTGCTCAGAAGGGCTTTGCATGTTCTAATGCTCTGCTGCTTTCATCTGAAAAATCTTGATAGCTTTGGAACAAAGGTCCACATTTTTATCTTGCATTGGGCCCTACAAATTGAGTAGCCATCCCTGACTGACAGGAAACACCGAATTGTTTAAACAGAACGATCATGTTCATAATGCACAATGTAGATGGTCTATCCACTTATAGAAAAACAAAAAAAAGGTTAAAAATAATAATAATAGACTTAATTAAAATTCCAAGTACATCTCAACAAAAACCTGAAGCTGATAGCAGAAGCAAATCTGAATGGATGAATTATCTCATCTTCCATAGGGAGAAGGTAGGTAGATTTTGTTTTGCTTATGAAGTTAATGAAACTGACTTGAAATCCTCACATTTAAGTATGTTCCTTAAAATTTAAATAAGATCCGTCTTAATAACTTTCAAATTACCACAGGGAGAAGAGTGAGATGACCTCTCAAAGAAAACACAGGCCACACAGTACAGACAGGAAATAAAACCTCGCACAAAATGACAGTGCAACTGTGAAGAATCACACATGTAAATGGTATTTACTCATATATTGAGTCACAAAATGAAGCCCAATGAATTAATGTCTATAAGAGACACTATAAAGGAGCCAGCGTGGTGGTGAAGGTGCTCCACTCCCACAAGGCTGACCAGGGTTCGAGTCTCAGAGCTAGCAGCTTGAAAATCACACTGGGCACCTGTGCATGCATGTGTGCCCCAAATCCAGAGGGGAAGGGACTTGCTGTGGCCGTCCCCACAGGGGGGTGGTTTTTCATGTTCTCTCTCTATGTCTTTCTGTCTCTAATGAGCACGCACCTGTGGGGAAAAAAAAAACAAAACATACAATTAAAACAGAAGATCTATAATTATTGTTGTCTTAGGAGACATTCCTAAGAGAAGAGAAATCAAAATTTTAAAAAATGGGCAAAACATGACAGGAAGACGCAAACAAAATAAAACACGGATCATGAGATACCCTCAAGTTAAAGGGCATTAACCTCGCCTGAGCGCACCACTGTCTGTGGATGAAGAGTGAAGTCTGCAAGTGATCACGAGTCACTGCATCCATGTACACGCATGGGAATACTTTTTCATTAAAACAAGTTTAAGGTAAAAATCAAATTATATATGTATTTTTTCAATAAATTACAATTTATAAAAAATATAAAAGAAAAGTATACAAGCATATGAGAATTTTTAGATTCCAGGGGTCTGGACTCCCACATGGACAACTGCGGTTCAAATCCCATACCTGGCGACTTGCTTTCTCACTTTCTCTCTCTCTTTCTCTCTCTCACTCTGACCCTTGTTAAATTAAAATAAATAAATAAATAAATGTTAAATTAAAAAAAATTTAATTTCCATATAAACATTATGTCATATGATACTTATCTTTCTGTGTCTGGCTTATTTCACTTGCCATAATGTCCTCCAAGTTCACTCATGTTGTCACAAATGACAAGATTTCTTTCTTTTAAAAGGGTGAACAGTGTTCCCCTGTGTATACATACCACATTTTCTAAATCTAAAAACCTGGAACTCTTAGAAGTAGAGAATATAGTCTCTTTTACTACCCTGGGCAGAGGTGGGACAGGAAACTGTTCAATGCCAGTCAAAAGATAGAAAATTTTGGTTATATAGAAGGGTAAGTTCAAGAAATTGATCATACAAAATGGTGACTACAGTTAATGAAAATGCATTGTACTCTTTCTGTTTTGTTTTGTTTTGTTTTAGAGAGATTATTTGCTATAGGGCATGTGTGCTTGCTAGAGACACAGAGAGAGAGAGAAAGTGAGAAACCATCCTGGGGTGGGGGAGGGTGGCCACACCACAGTCCCTTCTCTTCCATTCTCCACCTGGGATTTTGGGCACACATGCACCTGTGCCTGGTATGATTCTCAAGTTGGGTTTAGGACTTGAACTGCAGCTGGCCATGTAGGAGTCCAGTGCCTTAACCACTATGCCACCTGATGACCCTGGCATTGTATTCTTAAAAATATATGTTATCATGAATAACTTTTGTATATTCTCCATAAAAAATAAATATGTGAGGTAATTCACATGCTAATTAGCTTGATTTCACCATTTCACAATGTGTACACATTTCAAAATATCATGTATACCTGTAAATACATGCAATTATAATAAATTTTAAAAATTAAAAGTGTTAACATCGGTTATTTCCAGATGGAAGGTAACTCTTACTTTCTGTTTCTTTGGATTTTCCACACTTCCCTAACTTTCTCCACTATGCAGGAATTATTTTTAAACTAGGAAATAAAACTTACTGGGAAATACAAGAACGTACTCAGCCTGCGTGAACAAAGACCTCAGCTCATAGCTCAGAAAGTATCTCCCTTACTAACTTAAGGGACAGCACAAGGCCTCGTGCTCAGAAGGGCTTTGCATGTTCTAATGCTCTGCTGCTTTCATCTGAAAAATCTTGATAGCTTTGGAACAAAGGTCCACATTTTTATCTTGCATTGGGCCCTACAAATTGAGTAGCCATCCCTGACTGACAGGAAACACCGAATTGTTTAAACAGAACGATCATGTTCATAATGCACAATGTAGATGGTCTATCCACTTATAGAAAAACAAAAAAAAGGTTAAAAATAATAATAATAGACTTAATTAAAATTCCAAGTACATCTCAACAAAAACCTGAAGCTGATAGCAGAAGCAAATCTGAATGGATGAATTATCTCATCTTCCATAGGGAGAAGGTAGGTAGATTTTGTTTTGCTTATGAAGTTAATGAAACTGACTTGAAATCCTCACATTTAAGTATGTTCCTTAAAATTTAAATAAGATCCGTCTTAATAACTTTCAAATTACCACAGGGAGAAGAGTGAGATGACCTCTCAAAGAAAACACAGGCCACACAGTACAGACAGGAAATAAAACCTCGCACAAAATGACAGTGCAACTGTGAAGAATCACACATGTAAATGGTATTTACTCATATATTGAGTCACAAAATGAAGCCCAATGAATTAATGTCTATAAGAGACACTATAAAGGGGCCAGCGTGGTGGTGAAGGTGCTCCACTCCCACAAGGCTGACCAGGGTTCGAGTCTCAGAGCTAGCAGCTTGAAAATCACACTGGGCACCTGTGCATGCATGTGTGCCCCAAATCCAGAGGGGAAGGGACTTGCTGTGGCCGTCCCCACAGGGGGGTGGTTTTTCATGTTCTCTCTCTATGTCTTTCTGTCTCTAATGAGCACGCACCTGTGGGGAAAAAAAAAACAAAACATACAATTAAAACAGAAGATCTATAATTATTGTTGTCTTAGGAGACATTCCTAAGAGAAGAGAAATCAAAATTTTAAAAAATGGGCAAAACATGACAGGAAGACGCAAACAAAATAAAACACGGATCATGAGATACCCTCAAGTTAAAGGGCATTAACCTCGCCTGAGCGCACCACTGTCTGTGGATGAAGAGTGAAGTCTGCAAGTGATCACGAGTCACTGCATCCATGTACACGCATGGGACATACATATGCATACACAGCTGCATTCTATCCTTTCCTTTCAAATATACCACCTTGAAGAAAATGATAAGCCTATATTCTGATTAGGTTCAAAGTCCACACTGCAGAGATAACACACTTTCCCAAACCTGTCACAAATTAAATGCAGTTGCAAACAAAACACCTTGTTTTTGTCATTTGGTCAAACTTATACAAAGTTGTATAAAATAATGTATAATCTAGAAGAGCCAAGAGGAAATTATAAAAATAAAAAATAAAGTAAGTTTGCTCTTTGTACATGAAAACGCCGAGAACGATAGGAATGAAAACAGTATGAATGAAGAACTGGATGGTGAACGAGTGATCAAATATCAATATATGATAAAGGATCATTTATAGTCCGTGCAGAAGTCAGTCAATGGTAAACTACTTGGGGGAAAAAAATAAAGCTTAATTTGAACCTCACTCCTTAAATCCAACAAAAATTCAAAATAGATTGAAGGTCGTATTACAAAAAATAATAATAATACATACTTATAAAATGCTTCTAAGGGATAGTTTGCCCTCATTAATTCTTTTTCAAACATTTATATGTACTCTCACAAATTTCCTTTTTTCTTTCTCTCATGTTTACTGTGTGTGTGTGTGTGTGTGTGTGTGTGTGTGTGTGTGTGTGAGAGAGAGAGATAGAGAGACAGAGAGAGATAGAGAGACAGAAAGTGAGAAATCACCCCCCAGGGAATTCTTCTTCTCCTCCATTCTCCTCTCAGGATCTTGGGCACACACGCACACGCGCCCGGTGTGAATTTAAGCCACTGGGTCCGGGACTCAAACTGTGGTCAACGACATGGGAGTCCAGTGATATAGCTATTACACTAATTGCTAGTCCCAAGAAATTCTTAAAAGTAGTAAATAGCAGGTTAGCGTCAGCTGAAGCGAAAGTATGTGATTAAAAAAAATTTAATTTCCATATAAACATTATGTCATATGATACTTATCTTTCTGTGTCTGGCTTATTTCACTTGCCATAATGTCCTCCAAGTTCACTCATGTTGTCACAAATGACAAGATTTCTTTCTTTTAAAAGGGTGAACAGTGTTCCCCTGTGTATACATACCACATTTTCTAAATCTAAAAACCTGGAACTCTTAGAAGTAGAGAATATAGTCTCTTTTACTACCCTGGGCAGAGGTGGGACAGGAAACTGTTCAATGCCAGTCAAAAGATAGAAAATTTTGGTTATATAGAAGGGTAAGTTCAAGAAATTGATCATACAAAATGGTGACTACAGTTAATGAAAATGCATTGTACTCTTTCTGTTTTGTTTTGTTTTGTTTTAGAGAGATTATTTGCTATAGGGCATGTGTGCTTGCTAGAGACACAGAGAGAGAGAGAAAGTGAGAAACCATCCTGGGGTGGGGGAGGGTGGCCACACCACAGTCCCTTCTCTTCCATTCTCCACCTGGGATTTTGGGCACACATGCACCTGTGCCTGGTATGATTCTCAAGTTGGGTTTAGGACTTAAACTGCAGCTGGCCATGTGGGAGTCCAGTGCCTTAACCACTATGCCACCTGATGACCCTGGCATTGTATTCTTAAAAATATATGTTATCATGAATAACTTTTGTATATTCTCCATAAAAAATAAATATGTGAGGTAATTCACATGCTAATTAGCTTGATTTCACCATTTCACAATGTGTACACATTTCAAAATATCATGTATACCTGTAAATACATGCAATTATAATAAATTTTAAAAATTAAAAGTGTTAACATCGGTTATTTCCAGATGGAAGGTAACTCTTACTTTCTGTTTCTTTGGATTTTCCACACTTCCCTAACTTTCTCCACTATGCAGGAATTATTTTTAAACTAGGAAATAAAACTTACTGGGAAATACAAGAACGTACTCAGCCTGCGTGAACAAAGACCTCAGCTCATAGCTCAGAAAGTATCTCCCTTACTAACTTAAGGGACAGCACAAGGCCTCGTGCTCAGAAGGGCTTTGCATGTTCTAATGCTCTGCTGCTTTCATCTGAAAAATCTTGATAGCTTTGGAACAAAGGTCCACATTTTTATCTTGCATTGGGCCCTACAAATTGAGTAGCCATCCCTGACTGACAGGAAACACCGAATTGTTTAAACAGAACGATCATGTTCATAATGCACAATGTAGATGGTCTATCCACTTATAGAAAAACAAAAAAAAGGTTAAAAATAATAATAATAGACTTAATTAAAATTCCAAGTACATCTCAACAAAAACCTGAAGCTGATAGCAGAAGCAAATCTGAATGGATGAATTATCTCATCTTCCATAGGGAGAAGGTAGGTAGATTTTGTTTTGCTTATGAAGTTAATGAAACTGACTTGAAATCCTCACATTTAAGTATGTTCCTTAAAATTTAAATAAGATCCGTCTTAATAACTTTCAAATTACCACAGGGAGAAGAGTGAGATGACCTCTCAAAGAAAACACAGGCCACACAGTACAGACAGGAAATAAAACCTCGCACAAAATGACAGTGCAACTGTGAAGAATCACACATGTAAATGGTATTTACTCATATATTGAGTCACAAAATGAAGCCCAATGAATTAATGTCTATAAGAGACACTATAAAGGGGCCAGCGTGGTGGTGAAGGTGCTCCACTCCCACAAGGCTGACCAGGGTTCGAGTCTCAGAGCTAGCAGCTTGAAAATCACACTGGGCACCTGTGCATGCATGTGTGCCCCAAATCCAGAGGGGAAGGGACTTGCTGTGGCCGTCCCCACAGGGGGGGGGGTTTTCATGTGATCTCTCTATGTCTTTCTGTCTCTAATGAGCAGTGGTTTTTCATGTTCTCTCTCTATGTCTTTCTGTCTCTAATGAGCACGCACCTGTGGGGAAAAAAAAAACAAAACATACAATTAAAACAGAAGATCTATAATTATTGTTGTCTTAGGAGACATTCCTAAGAGAAGAGAAATCAAAATTTTAAAAAATGGGCAAAACATGACAGGAAGACGCAAACAAAATAAAACACGGATCATGAGATACCCTCAAGTTAAAGGGCATTAACCTCGCCTGAGCGCACCACTGTCTGTGGATGAAGAGTGAAGTCTGCAAGTGATCACGAGTCACTGCATCCATGTACACGCATGGGACATACATATGCATACACAGCTGCATTCTATCCTTTCCTTTCAAATATACCACCTTGAAGAAAATGATAAGCCTATATTCTGATTAGGTTCAAAGTCCACACTGCAGAGATAACACACTTTCCCAAACCTGTCACAAATTAAATGCAGTTGCAAACAAAACACCTTGTTTTTGTCATTTGGTCAAACTTATACAAAGTTGTATAAAATAATGTATAATCTAGAAGAGCCAAGAGGAAATTATAAAAATAAAAAATAAAGTAAGTTTGCTCTTTGTACATGAAAACGCCGAGAACGATAGGAATGAAAACAGTATGAATGAAGAACTGGATGGTGAACGAGTGATCAAATATCAATATATGATAAAGGATCATTTATAGTCCGTGCAGAAGTCAGTCAATGGTAAACTACTTGGGGGAAAAAAATAAAGCTTAATTTGAACCTCACTCCTTAAATCCAACAAAAATTCAAAATAGATTGAAGGTCGTATTACAAAAAATAATAATAATACATACTTATAAAATGCTTCTAAGGGATAGTTTGCCCTCATTAATTCTTTTTCAAACATTTATATGTACTCTCACAAATTTCCTTTTTTCTTTCTCTCATGTTTACTGTGTGTGTGTGTGTGTGTGTGTGTGTGTGTGTGTGTTCTAGACACAGTCTCACTGTGTCATGATTCTCCTGCCTCAATTTCCCAAGCAACTAGGACTAAAGGCGGTAATACCAAGCTCAGCTTGAGGGTTGGTGGGAATCAAACCCAGGACTCCCACGTGGCCTTAGCCTGTGGTGCAGCACGTGCTACCATGGCTGGGCCTGCTCTAGTCTTATATATCAATTACAGAATTAGTCTTGAATCATTTCCAAGTAATCTTTGGGGCTTCTGACTGGAATTGTGCTAAATGTACAGATCCCAACATGGGCAAAACTGGTACCTTAAAAATGCAGTGTTTTCTATCCAGAATCAGGGATGGCTCTACATTTTATTCAGTTACCCATTTACTTGCATAAGGTTAGCTGTTTTCTTCATTTTGATTCTTTGCAGTTCTTTTCTATCATCGCACCTGTGTGGTTTATCATCTACTTTTCTGTTACATTTCTCTCTTCCCTTGGAGTTTGGTTGTGGAGGCTGGAGTTACCACACTCCTCAGTTCCGTGGCCTGCTCGCTCGTGTTTGTGGTCGATTTGCTCACTCGCCAGCGATCAGCTGCTGTGCCATGGTGGGTGTACCTGTGCAACTTCACTGGGCAGTGCTCTCTGAAGGCCGCACTGGCCTTGGTGCACCCAGTATTTTACTCCGCGACATGCTCCTTTAGGTTATGCAGGGTTGTTTCTGTTTTTGTTTTTGTGGGGGAACTCCTTTCTCTGCAGCTTCCTTTTCTCCCAGAACTCGGTTTCTCAGTCCCTAGCTGCCTTGGCAATTCTGAACTCCAGTTTAGGTCTCCCCAGTCGGATGGGACTGCCACCATAGCCCACTGCCGGATTCTGGGGCCTCCACACCCTGCAGCGTGAACTGGCAAATGCTCTGCAGATACACAGCTCTGGCAGAGGCCCTGCTCACCTCCATGAGTGCGTTTCCTTCTGTCCGATGTCCTGACTACCTTGGCTACTCTCCCATACCTTCGAATGGTCTTTGTTTTGCTTTAATGGGAAGGAGGGTCTGGGGGTGTTGTTTTCCAGTTTCTGTAGTTGCATGAGTCATGTCATAGCCAAGCACACAGCTCTCCAATTAGCCTTCAGGTAGTAAAGCTACACTGTCTGTCCTTCCATGTTAGGTCGTAACTGTGACCACATTTTTATCAAGTGGAAATTGAAGATAAGGTGCTCCAAGACATGAATCCCAGACAATGCAGTCAAGATTGCATGACAGAGGGACCAGCAGTTAGCGTAATGGCTATGTCGCTGGACTCCCACGTAGTCGACTGCGGTTCGAGTCCCGGACCGGGTGACTTAAACTCACGCCGGGCGCGTGTGCGTGCGTGCCCAAGATCCCGAGAGGAGAATGGAGGAGAAGGGATTGCAGCGTGGCCATCCCCCATGGGGGGTGATTTCCTGCTTTCTGTCTCTCTGTCTCTGTCTGGCGAGTGTACATGCCCTATAGCAAAAATCTCTCCCCAAAAAAAGATTGCATGACAGAGTGTTTGTTTTTGCCTCAGCCTCCCAAGTGGCTGGGACCACAGGCACGTGCCTATACCTGGCTTTCTGGTGGGCTGGGACTTGCACCTCCCGTGTGGCCTCAGCCTGCCAAGCACCATGTCAATCAGCAAATGCTGCCATGATGGGCCAGACATGGGTTTTAAGAATTGATTATTTCGGGGGCCACCAGGTGGCATGGTGGGTAGAGTGCTGGACTCCCACATGGCTGACTACGATTTGAGTCCTGGACTGGTGGCTTGCTTACTCACTTCCCCTCTCACTCTCTGTCTCTCTCGGTGAGTGCATGTGCCCTATAGCAACTAAATAATAATAATAAATTAACAAATAATTCTTTCTAAAAAAAATAATTGGTTTATCTGGAGGTCCAGTGGTGGTGCCACAGTAATGCGACTAGTCCCACGTGGGAGGGGCCCTGAATTCACATCCCAGGACCCCATGTGCGTGTGTGCCTGTGACCCGAGCCAGCAGAGCCAGGGAAGACCACGGCATGAGGGCCTTGTCTGTTTCTCCCTTTCTCTTTCTCACAGAAGAAATAAATAAACTTAACAAAAAAAAAAAAAAAGAATTTGGAGGACCATCAGTTAGCATAATGGCTATGTTGCTGGACTCCCATGTAGCCGACCGCAGTTCGAGTCCTAGACCCGGTGGCTTAAAACTCACGCCGGGCGCATGTGTGTGCGTGCCCAAGATCCTGAGAGGAGAATGGAGGAGAAGGGATTGTGGTGTGGACCTCTGGGGGGTGATTTCTCACTTTCTGTTTCTCTGCCTCTCTCTGTCTTTCTGGTGAGCGCACATGCCCTATAGCAAAAACTTCTCAAAAAAAAAAAAAAAGAATTTTAGGCTCTTGCATTTAAAGTGATGGCACTGTTAATTACTCTAATTTGATCATTACACATTTTATACATGTATTCAAACATCACACACTACCCCATAAATATGTGTGATTTATCAAGTGCCAATTAAAAATAAAATTTAAAAATAGCATCATTATAAAATAGTAGTATAGGACATGGAAGAATATTTCCTCGTTGGAAATCTAGCATTGTATGGTGGGTGCCGGCCTCTCCTCCCCTCTGCCCCAAATTCACTTTTCCTCATGGTCCCATAGGTGCCGAGGCTAGGAAAACAGGAAGGGGCCTCTGACAGTGAGACCCACGGGAGGGAGAGGACAAACACCTCACGCGCTAACACCAAGAAGAGCCTGGGCTGACTGCGACTGTGCGAAAGGCCTCGTTATCTACGGGTAACTAACAGCTCCCCTCCCGGCCCCCATCATCCTGGCTGCAGGAGTGGAGCTGACAGAAGCTGTGCTGGAATCTCTGGGCAGGATGTCAGGGGGGCGGGGTTTCAAACCGGCCTGCAGCGAGGGGAAGAGAGGCTGGAAAGGGTCTCCTGCTGGGGTGACAGGATGGCCCTGTGCTGCGTGGGGCCACGTAGCTCCAGCAAGTTTCCTGGACGGGTCACCTTCTCGACAACCTGGAGGACCAGGAGAGACACTAGAAGAGAGACACTGCTTCCACATCTCTTCAAGCACTGAACAAGCTGATGGGCTGCGGTGTGTCGGCTGAATTCGGCCAGAGGACTAGGCGATAAAAGTGCATTGTATTAAGGATTTCCGAGGACCAGCAGTTAGTGTAATGGCTATGTCGCTGGACTCCCACGTAGTCGACTGCAGTTTGCGTCCTGGACCCGGTGGCTTAAACTGACGCCGGGTGCATGTGCGTGCGTGCTCAAGATCCCGAGAGGAGAATGAAGGAGAAGGGATTGCGACATGGCCATCCCCCCGGGGGGGGATTTCTCGCTTTCTGTCTCTCTGTCTCTGTCTGTCTGGCAAGTGCACGCGCCCTATAGCAAAAAA
>NW_006159550.1:4541193-4596800 GCF_000334495.1 Tupaia belangeri chinensis | reverse complement strand
AGAGGAGAATGGAGGAGAAGGGATTGAGGCGTGGCCATCCCCCCTGGGGGGTGATTTCTCACTTTCTGTCTCTCTGTCTTTGTCTGTCTGGCAAGGGCACGCGCCCTATAGAAAAAAAAAAAAAAAAAAAGGATTTCCGTTAAGTAAGTAGATTTTAGCTGCTTTTTTCACGCACAGAGAGGTAACTGGTGAGCAGATAGGTACGCAGATCTGCATCATGACAGCGGCCACCTTCCTGTCCAAAGGCACCTCTACACACCCGTGTGTCTGTGTCCCATAACAGCATGCTGCAAACCTCAAGTATACATAATCATTTTTTAAAAACAATAAGATCCAAAGATTAAAAGTAAAAAGCAGCTCAGGTGAAGGTTCCTGTGCACTGCTGTGTCCTGTGTGTGTACCGATTGGCTTGGAGTGTGACCATACGGCTCTGAACGGGACCACCCTGGGCTCAGTCCAACCAGCCCCTGGTTTCCTTCGGGGGCAGGCTACAGTTTCAGCAAATCCAACCTTGGAAGGCAGGTCTTCCATGGCACGGAACCATGCAAACGTGGAGAGGGTGCTCAGATTTGGAGCATTTGTGAGAACCTGTGTCCCCTACAGACAGAGAACGAGCCCAGGGACAGAAAGGAGCACAAGAGGGCTACTCCTGGTCGTAAGATAAAAAGGAAAGAAAAAAAAATCCTATGGGCTGGCCCCAGAGCACAGGGGTTAAATGCTCTGCTTAGAAACCCAGATCCCCATGGGTCCAGCAGGTGGAGTCATGGTTACGTCACTGAGCTCCCACACAGTCGACTTGGGTTCAAGTCCCAGACCTGACAGCCTAAAACTCATGCCAGGAGCATGTGCGTGTGTGCCTGCCCAAGATCCTGAGAGGAGAATGAAGGAGAAAGAGTTGGGGTGTGGCCATCCCCCCGGGGGTTGATTTCTTGCTTTCTGTCTCTGTCTCTCTGGCAAGCATATGTGCCCTATAGCAAAAACTTCTCTAATAAAAAAAGGGAAAAGAAAAGAAAAAAAACCCAGATCCCACATGGCTGACCCTGGTTTAAATCCCAGCCTTTGTCAGCTTTGAAGAACACAGCAGGCGTGAGTGTGTGCCCCAAATCCTGGGAAAGTGGAGAAAGGACCGGGACAAGGCCACGCCCCACTGGGTGCTTTCTCTCTCTCTGGCAAGTGCACGCACACACTGGCAAAAGTTTTAAAATCAATTTTTAAAAAATCCTGAACACATCCAGAAACAGAGAGGGCAATACATGTGTAACTCGAAGCGTTATTCTGGTCCAAGCCCTTTCAATCCTTAGCACAAGCCTTCAGGGTCGGCATTATTTAGCCTCTTTCTTATTTAGCCTCAGAGGAAGCGGAGGCCTCAAGACGGGAAGAAAAGGCCCCAGGCGTGTGTGCCTGCCCAAGATCCTGAGAGGAGAATGAAGGAGAAAGAGTTGGGGTGTGGCCATCCCCCCGGGGGTTGATTTCTTGCTTTCTGTCTCTGTCTCTCTGGCAAGCATATGTGCCCTATAGCAAAAACTTCTCTAATAAAAAAAGGGAAAAGAAAAGAAAAAAAACCCAGATCCCACATGGCTGACCCTGGTTTAAATCCCAGCCTTTGTCAGCTTTGAAGAACACAGCAGGCGTGAGTGTGTGCCCCAAATCCTGGGAAAGTGGAGAAAGGACCGGGACAAGGCCACGCCCCACTGGGTGCTTTCTCTCTCTCTGGCAAGTGCACGCACACACTGGCAAAAGTTTTAAAATCAATTTTTAAAAAATCCTGAACACATCCAGAAACAGAGAGGGCAATACATGTGTAACTCGAAGCGTTATTCTGGTCCAAGCCCTTTCAATCCTTAGCACAAGCCTTCAGGGTCGGCATTATTTAGCCTCTTTCTTATTTAGCCTCAGAGGAAGCGGAGGCCTCAAGACGGGAAGAAAAGGCCCCAGGTCCCATGGGTTGACCAGGACAGGACACACCACGTTACCACAAGGGCATTCCTCGAAGCCTGGGCGCCTCACTGCCTCTCCACGGTCTCCGTGGTGCTGACAGTCCTCAGTGGCTGGAGAGCCTCACTGGCCAGTACTGGTGTCTCCAATTACGACAAAGTTAAAGGACACTCAGCAAGTAGAAGTAACACATGTAGAAAGATCTCCAATCGAAGTGTTCTGTCTTTTGAATTTTTATGCTTTCAAGGGAAAATACATATTATTTTAAAATCCACTTCACATGGACCAGGTTTACTTAACAACTAGCTTAGGAAGCACCTGGCAACAAACAGGCCCTGGCTCTTAAGTCGGTGCAACACAAATTTTCTCATGCTCTATGGGAAAATCTGCCCATTAGGAGCTAAAAATGTCTTACTGGCCTAATTTTAGAACTTTCCCTCTGGTCTCTGAGAAGTGACAGGAACCTGGACAGGAGAGGCTGCAGGGGGAGCTGGAAGGTGCCATGGTCCACAGCACAGAGGGTGCTCAGTTGGCCCCGGCTCCGATACTTCCTGGCCACATGGATTGAGCAAGCCATGCCGCCGTTTATGCCTCCCTCTCCCTCTGAAAATAAGATCTGATGTGATGCAGGTGTCTCTGTTACCAGGCCTTCTGGACTTTCAATCTATTAATATACTTTTGTGAGTCTCTAAGAGGGGAATGGAAGATTGTAGCATTTGCCAAACTTGTCTTCTTGTCCAGTGCCCTTTGTTTTTTGAACTTGGTGGGTGGGCTGATGTCCCAGGGAACATTACTGGCAAACACTGGAGTAAGGCGATCCTGTTCAAATGTTCTAGATTGGCTCTGAAGGTGATGGCACAACGTGTCTCTCTTTTTATGTGTAGAAATGTCCATCCCGTATTTTAATAGATTGCTCACATGTGCCCGGTGTGATTTTGAAGCCACCATGTCTGGGACTTGAACCACAGTCAGCTATGTGGGAGTCCAGTGACATAACTGCTATGCCATCTGCTGGTCCCCTATCCTAGGGTACTAACAGTGGTTACCACTAAATGTTGTAATTATGTATAGATTTTATGATTTTACTTTTTAATTATTATTTTAAAGTTTATTTATTTAGAGAGTGACAAGCATCCTCAACAAGGTCTCATGCCACTCCCTCCACCGCAACATTTCCCAGTCAACCAGAATCACAGTACATACATGTGTGCCTGGCACGTTCAAGTCAACCTGGGACTCCAACTCTGACCTTCTTTGTGGCTTCCAGCACTGCAGGATGTTGCACTAGCACTGTGACACTAGGCTGGACCGTTAACTTTTTTTTAAAAAAATTATTTAATTAAACTAATTAATTAGTTTATTTTAATTTGACCAGAGAAGGACAGAGCAAGAGAGAGAGAGATGGAGACAGAGGGAAAGTGAGCAAGCAAGCTGCCAGGCTCAGGATTTGACCCAGAGTTAGCCACGTGAGAGTCCAGCACCCTTAACTACCACATCACCTGCTGGACACCATTCATTTTTTAAAAATAAATTTTCATAGCATATGTGATCAGAGAAAAATGGAACAGCGATATTTTATTACCATCTCTATGTTTCTTAAATACCTTTATGCTTAATTTTCTTAATAAAAACAAAACAAAAACAAAAAAACAAACAAACAAAAAACTATGGCTAGGACACTGGCCTAAGTGATGAATCTATTTCAACCTAAAGAAGTTTCCAGGGAAAACAGGGCTGGGAGATAGGCAAATGACTTGATATTTAGTTCTTAAATAGTGACAAAAAGAACAGGCAAATGACAGATTTAGTATTCTCATCTGAAATCTCACCAGCGAGCTTCCATATGGCTGTTCCGAGGCAGGCCACGCGGAGAAAACTTAGAAGGGCTTCTCCCCAGTGCTGGGCGTGTCCCCTGCAGGGATATACGAGCTTACAAACACGTATGTCCGCATTCGTGGGATGCACAGTTGTTGAGCCGTCTTTCAGTATCAGCTCCATCGGTGAGGTTTCCACTTCCATGGCCAGCTGCTGCCGTGTCTGTGCAGGGCTGTCCCCTGCCCCACTCAGAGCCACACTGCCTGCTCACGGATTTTGTTTCCTACTCTGGTCTTTCCTTCACTGGGCCAAACAAGATTTTCGTTGTGTTTTTGTTTGCCTATTTTGCTTCCTCCAAATGGAGAGGAAGACTCTCCTGTGACTATCACCCCAAGAAATGAAACACATTCTTTTACATCCACTAGAACAAAGTAGCCGGGACACCCCTGCCCCCAGGCCTGTGCACCCATGCACAGATAACCCACAGGGCGGATGGGCTCACCTCGTTCCCAGCCACGGGACTGACAGCTGAGAGGCAGTGAACAGGTCAGGCTCCAGACACACCTGGATCTGAACCCCAGACCTACTAGCTCCCAACCAGCAAGCCCCACTTGCCTTTTGTTTAATAACAGAAGTTGTGAACTTTGGCGAGATGTGTATATAATGTATAACAGTATCTAGGACATAATAATTGTTTAATGAAATATAACTATTATTACCAAAGAAACTCCAACACTCGAGTGGCTCAAAAAACAACAATCATTTCATTATGTTTCGCGTTGGCTGGGCTCAGCTGGGTGCTTCTCACTTGGGGTTGCACTGGGCTGGTGGCAGAGGTCGGAGTACCTTGAAGGTTCCTCGCTCACATGTGTGATGGGTGATGCTGGCTGTTTGCTGGGACTTTCGCTGGGGCTATCACCTGAACCCCCAATTTACAGCCTTGTTTCTGGCAGGCCTGTGCTTTCTTACAGATGGTGGCCAGATGCCAAGAGTGGGCAACCTAACGGAACAAGATGCAAGTGCGTGGTACTCTGATGACCTGGCCCGGCCATCTCTGCCCTGTCTAGGGGTCAAGGCAGCTCTAATGTCAAAAAAAAAAAAAAAAAAAAAAAAAAACAAGCAGAAAAAGAGGGGTTCAGCGGGGGGCTGGTTAAGACACTGATTAAGATGTCGGACTCCCACATGGCCAACCATGGTCTGAGTTCCAGAACTGGTGGATTGAAAATCACACTGGGTGCATGTGCATTTGTGCCCCAGATCCTGAGAGAATGGAAAAGGGATTATGGCACGGCTATCCCCTCTGGGAGGTGAGTTTTCACTTTCCATCTCACTGTCACTGTCTCTGTCTCTCTATGGTGAGTGCACATGCCCTATGGCAAAAACCTAAAAAAGCAAAAACAAAACTAGACTAGATATATTGGGGTGGTCATTCATAGAATTCTTTTAGTCTTTGATTAAGTTCTCTTATCTAGAAAGTACTTGAAGAAAGCAGAGAATTGGGGGTTTCAATACACACATTGTCCTATGTCTAACCCTGGAGATGATTCCTATTAAGTATGTATTTCGGCGTGCCTGTGTTTTATTTAAATAGCTGTCGATGGAGGTGATATGTACATAAGAGCGAAAAACAGCAGAAGGACACAACTTGAAATTTCCACCGTATAAATAGATGAGACCTTAGACCCATCAACATGCTTCTATATCCTGAGACCAGAAAGATGCCATGACAATTTTCCTTAAAACCACTGCGAAATGCTCTTCCTCCAACACTCGCATCTGTGATTAGCATTCTGGAATGGACATTTCCTCCTCCCTCTTCTATTTTTATCAGACTGTCTTTAGAGATTTTTGGTAGATTTTTCTCAGGGAAATAAGACTATGATTGATATCATGATCTTGCCCGGTTGATCACATTTTCTAGATTTTCCTTTTTTTTAAATTGCATGAGAATGCAAGTGCTCGCCAGAGAGACCGAGGGCGGGAGGGGAAGCACCCTACCACTGGGCGCAGTCCCACTCTAACCCCCCTCCATTTCTCCATCCTGCTGCGATTTGGGGCACACGCACATGCACCTGGCATATGTTTCAAACCACGGGGGCCAAGACTCCAAGCAGAGCTGGCCCTGTGTGATTTGGTTCCCTTAACCAATAGACTATGAGGTCATTCCCAGATTATCTTCTTCAAGACTACAGAAGCATGGTTTTAACTTCTCTTTTAATTTGGCTTAAAATTAATTAATTTTTATCATTGATCCTAGCTACGTTCACAACACCCTGACGCTGGTAACGAGCTGCACAGATTGAGAAAACAAAGTCATACTTTTTGAAAGAAAGCGAGCCAAGTTGCTGCCTTCTTTAGAAAGTACATCACCCACGAGCCTGGTGATGTGGCAAGTGCACAGCTTGAGTTGGCTCTGAGAAAATGCCTTAGAAGATTCATTCTAAAAGTGTATTTTGACCTTATTAAGCAAGACTACAAAGTCACATTCATACCCAAAGACATCAAAATAGTAACTGGTAAGAGTGTTTTCCTTTGGTGTCACTAAGAGATATACCAGGCAGTGCCACTCAGCAGAGTTCTTCCCAGGTCAGGATGAACTTGGCGTTGAACTGTTATTGGAAGAACTTACAAGACAGTTTCATCTCTCCCACCCACTTAAAAAAACGGCCAGAGGGCTCATGAACTTGCTAGAGAGAGAGAGAGAGAGGCCCCAGTGGAGGTGTGGTTATATTGCAATCCCTTCTCCTCCATTTCCCCATCCTGCCGGGATTTTCGGCATGCACACACACATGCCCCGCACATTTTTTAAGCTGCCGGGGCTGGGATTAAAACTGCAGTGAGCCATGAGGGATCTGGCTACACTCACCCCTAAGCTACAGGGCAGACCTGATGGTTTCATCTCTTAGGCAAAAACACAGAAACTACAAGTTGGACAGTGTAAAACTGCTAGGAATATGTGTTTTCACGGAGTCGTCATGGAGGCAGAATTTCCTCACTGATGGGAACTGACGACCTTTTTAACATTTTTGTACATTATTTTTGATCCAAGTAATATGTAAATATATTTTTATAAAAACAGTTCAAAGCCACATGCAAAGCAAAATGAAACATCATTCCCGGTCCTGTCTTCATGCCACTCTCCCCCCACAGATAACCTACTGTGTCTTCTATGCACTGTACCCTCCCTCTGCACGTACTTGCCTATACATGACACATACCTGAGATGGAGGAACGGGATTCTCCGTCCTATGTAAGTGGACCATTTTACACGCAGTGTTCTGCAACTTGCTTACCTATACTTTATGATGTGTCCTGGGTTGCTCTCTAGAACTTCACAGCATGATCCACGGCTTACGTGGCCCTTTACCGACTGACATGAACAACAACCACTGTTGGTTGTATTTTTGCACACAGTGTATCTATTAAGTTGAATTACTGCAGTGAGGCCGTATCTATTTTTACTTTAATTAATGTTGACAAATTACCTTCCAAAAACCTGTGAGCAATTTACACCTCCAACTTACAGTACAGAAATACGCCTGCGGCCTGAGCTGCTGCCAACGGCTCGGCACACTTCACTGCACGTCCTTCTCAGCGCCGCGGAGCTCGTTGCTGTTGCTCGGCCATTTGTTTTGCTTTTCAAATCTCCCTATCTTTTGCCCACTATTTACTTGGTTACTTGGCTCTCTTTTTAAATGAATCTTAGTTGCTTATATGCTCTAGATATTTAGAGGAATTTCTAAACTTCTGGATGGACAGGAGTCATATCGTCACCCTTTTTGCGTTCCTCTGGACTGAACACTGTGCAAATTTATTTTTACGGCATTTACACAAAGACCATCTTTGGTTAAGCCTCAGCGATATGTGAGATTATAAAGTCTCTCTCTCTGTCTCTCTCTCACATACACACACACACACACACACACACACACACACACAAACTAGACCAAAAGGTGATGTCCGAGAAAGGACCACCAGTGTGTAGAAATATTTGTTCAAAAAATGAAAAAAATTTGGAGTATTATTTTTATTAGAAAATTGGCTTTTTTTTTTCTTTTTAAATTTAAACAGGACAACAACAGAAAACCAAACAAGTGAACGAAGCTGTGTTCAAGGGCAGACTCAGATTGATCTGCGCCATCAAGAAGGCTCCTGGGCAAGTGGGCTGAGCCGCCTGGAGGGGCTCTCACTCTCGGTTGTCGGACGACCCTGCTCCAGCAGCCCCCACCTCCTGCTGCCTCTTCAGGGCTCTGTGCACTGTTCACGCCTCCCTCCTCAACGGGCCCAGCTTCCACACCGCTGTCTGATTAACAGGCCAGAAACCAAACTCTCCCCTAAAGATGGCCACATCCCTCAGACTCAGCTTCCGCTGTCCTCTGGCTCAGGTCACTTTCCACCTCCCTTCCTGCCCATCTCCCCAGGGACCCCCTCCTTTCTGCCACCTCTGGTTTCTACAAATAGGCTTCCTTGACCTTTCCAACCCAATCAATTTTCTAGTCCGGCCCCACTGGTCACCAAGGATTACATCCATGCTCTCAAACACTACGAATTGGTAGTCCTGCCACCTGGAGGGCCTGGCCTCTATTGGGTGTAATTTGCAACCTTTCCAATGCCCTTAAAAATGGGCACATCAGTGGCTGCTTTGGCAGCATATACACTAAAACTGGAACAATAGAGATTAGCGTGGCCCTTGAGCAACGATGACACACAAATTCATGAAGCGTTCCATATTTTGGGGATCCCTGAATTGCATTCTCTACAACTGCTTTCTTGAAGCGTTAATTACCTCATCGGGTGGACAACCCCTGTTGCGCTGAAAGATTGTTACTAGGTACTGACTCAGATCCTGAAGACCAAGACTATGAAACACACGCGCACACACACACACCAGGTATCTTATGCTATGGAAGACAGGATACGCGACGTCCCAATCAACACAAAATACCCTCACATTCTACTTTCACCTCTATTATTTTCCCAGAGGTTCTCTCTCACCTGTAAGAAAACAGCCTACGTGATTCATTTGCAAGAATAGTTTAACGAAAGATGCCTGATTAGCTTACAAAAGTACACATTCTCCAACAGCCCCTAAACAAAGCCCAGAAACGGCAGGTGGCCCTTGAGAAATGACTTCCCAAGACGGTGGCTGGTCTCCAGCCCTTTCCACCTTTTTGGTTCCTGGTTCTTCTCCCTCCTCAGGACACTTGGCGGGCCTTCTTCGCAGACTTGTCCTGAGCCTTCGCCTTTCAGTTAGACAGGTGAGGGAAGGGGACAATACATGTCTCGTTAGGGAGTAATGTTAACAGGCGATGTCCAGTAAGACTGTACACCCCACAGTACCCAGCCAGTGAGGAGCTAGGGGAGGGACCTGCGCACTAGGAATAAACTGCTTGTTGTTACCCGTTCCAGTGGGCCTGCCCGTCAGACACCCGATCTTGCAAGACCCCATGCCATCGAAGTCTCGCTTTGCCTGCCCCGGGTCTCCATGTCTATTCTTTGGCATTGGACGGGTAAGACCATTTCTCCCAGCATCTCTTCTCCAAAAAGCAAACAAGACCACTTGCATCTTAAACCATGAATCTTTTTCTCAGGAGCTTTGAATAATTTCCTGTGCAACATGTCTTATAGCACAAATTTAATTCTATACAAGTTGCAGTAAAGTTTATTTGGATATTTTAACTTGTTAAGTGTATGTTTTCTGTGTCCAACCAGACTTTAAATAAACAACCCCCTCCCAAAACAATGGGCATATCACTTGAGCTGAGACTTCATCAGGACATAAGGTGACCAGGCCACGCACAAACGAGCAGAGTGCGGGAAAAGAGCCTGTGGCAGGAGGGCAATGCCGTGTCTCTCCACAAGATGGTGATCTTTTTTTCTGTGTAGTTTTCATAATGAACTGTCAGGAGAGAACTAGTATCAAAAATTGTATTAAAGTCAATAAATAAATTCCGGGGGGGAGGGGAGAAAGAGAAGGTCACCTATAGATTAAAAAAGAGACTTAAGTATGACTTCCCTGGCTCCTAATTTGAATAAACTGTAAAAAACACGTGTTAGACAGTTAATGCACCCTTCGACTGAATATCTGATAGTAGGAAATTATTTATTTATAAGGATGAGAGTACAGTTTGGGTTTAGAAAAAAAAGAGTTCCTGTATTTTTATGACATAATTTAATATTTACAAATGAAATAACACAAGATTTTCTTTAAAATGATCCAGTTGGGGCAGCCAGTGGCATGGTGGTTTGGTGGCTGGATCCAAATGGGCAACTGCATGGTTTGAGTCTCAGACTGGTGGCTTGGAAAATATGCTGGGCCCTGCGTGTGTGCCCGAAGTCTCTAAAGGAGGGAGAAGTGGAGGAAAAGGGGCGTGGCTCGGCTACTCCACAATGGGGTGGGAGGTGCTCTCTCTCGCTCTCTCGCTCTCTCTCCTCTCTCTCTCCCTCCTCTCTCTCTCTCCCTCCTCTCTCTCTCTCTCTAGTGAGGACGTGCACTCTCTGGCAACTTTTCTTCTTTTTAGGTTTGCACCATAGGACACATGTGGTCACTGGAGAGACAGAGAGAGACAGTGAGAAGGAAAGTGAGAGATCACCCCCAGGGGGAATGGCCACGCCGCAACCCCTTCTCCTGCATGCTCCTCCTGGGCTTTTGGGCACACACACATACACCTGGTGTGACTATCGAGCTGCTGTATCTGGGACTCAAACTGACATCAGCAATGTGGGAGTCCAGTGCTATAGCCACTACGTCACCTGCTGGGCCCCCCCTCTGGCAAATTTTTAAAAAAATTATCCAGTATATAGGAGGAGGGTGAGGCAGAGAAGAAATATGACTATTGAAGTTGAACGATGAGTATCTAAGGGTTCACTATAGTATCCTATTTTTGTGGACATTAGAACATTTCCATCATAAGAAGTTTTAAAAGGTACTATGAAAACCCACGTGGAGCCCCACACAGCACAGTAGGAATAGCTGAGTGACGTTACTCAGGGAGGCTGAGCTTCTGCATGAACTCCGAGAGCCGGCTCTACTCCCTCTCTTTGTCTCTGGCTTCCGTCATTCTCTGTTCTCTGTTACCACTCATCTCTGCATCTCAGATTTGAAGGAAGTACAGCAATCTCCTGACCCTCACTCATGCTTCTGTCAGGGCCTTAAGTTATTTACCGTGGCCAAGTGACCCTTGGCCTGACGACCTGGAAAGATATTCGCCTTGCCAGGGCTTGGGGAACCCCCACCCACCTGCCCTGCGCCTTCATCTTCCCTGACTTCACAGGCACTCCCGACAGGGCACAAACTGCTTCGTTAACCCTGAAAGAGTAATTCCAGTAGGGGACCATTTGGGGCCTTCGCAGTTCTCTCGCTGCGATGGTGCTGCAGATGATGCATGCCTGTGTTACCACCCAAAGGAGCAAGTCCACCTTTTAAAAGAAAATATTAGTTCTTTGAAGATCAGTATTTTGTCTTGGAATTCGTGGCTTCACCAAGGGTTTCAGCACAAATGTGGGTACAGGCCACTACCTGCTACTCCACCATCTGTGCTAAATGACCCAGAGGTTCTCCTGCAAACTTGGACTGATGGAAACAGGCAATCGTTTTCTTTAAAAAACAGCAAAAATAACCTAAAAAATAATAAAATGTGTGATCTTCAGGACACCGGGTCCGGGACTTGAACTGTGGTCAGTGATGGGAGTCCAGTGCCTTGGCAGCCTGCATCCTGCTTTATAACGTTCCTGTACCATGATGCTGTTTACCTATTACCCCTCAGCCCCGCACCTACCCTTGTTTTTTATTGTGCTGAGGCTGGAAGTCTGTAAACTGCATTCCCTGTGCTTCCTTACCAGACAGATTCGTTCTGTACCCTGCGATAGGAAACACTCCTGGAGGATCGGAAGGCAACCCCTCAGTCCCGCACCTGCCCTTCTGTTTTTTATTGTGCTGAGGCTGGAAGTCTGTAAACTGCATTCCCTGTGCTTCCTTACCAGACAGATTCGTTCTGTACCCTGCGATAGGAAACACTCCTGGAAGATCGGAAGGCAGGGAGAAAACCCTCCAACGTCTGGCTCCAACAGTGGGGGAGTTGCCTGCAGCAGCTAGTGTTTGCTGGTGGCTGCGAGTGCTGCTGGAGTAAGGGCAGGGCGATCCACCGAGGCCCACAGCACTCGGAGTAGCATCGCTTAGTCTGTGAGAGCAAATTCTCGCAGGAACACGGCAGGTCACGCCTGTGGCCTGGACCTGGCCCACGGAGTTAGCAGCTCATCTTGGGGCGTCACACTTTCTTCCTGTTCGCTTCTCTAGTCTCCTTTATGTCCCTTCGGCATCTTCGACGACTTCTCTATGTTAAATTTCCTGTTTGAGGGACCAGCAGTTGGCACAATGGCTATGTCTCTGGACTCCCATGTACTCAACCGCCGTTCGAGTCCTGGACCCAGTGGCTTAAACTCAAGCCAGGTGCATGTGTGTGCGTGCCCAAGATCCCGAGAGGAGAAAGGAGAAGGGACTGTGGTGTGACCATCCCCCTGGGGGGTGATTTCTCACTTTCTCTCTTTCTGGCAAGCGCACGCGCCCTATAGCAAAAACCTCTGTCCTCTCCAAAAATATCCTGTTTGAAATACATGAAGGGGGTTTCTCTTCACCTGACTAACACCGAGAGACTGTAACTGCGGCAGCGCACAGAGCACAGGCTCAGGTAAGGTCAGATGCAGAGATAAGGAGGACCTTCTTGGGAAACGTTTTGTGGGGGGAGCATGTCAGTATAGATTATTTTAAAAACAGTCACTATAGATTAAATGTATTAAAAAATACATTCCCCTTAAGCGCCCACCTCCCAGTCCCCAGCCTCCCCTCATCTCGGCGTGTGGCCTGGATGGCCCGACTCCTGTCAGTCCCATCAGGTGGCATCAAGCGTGCACGTATGAACCATGCCTGGCCAATCCGAGTTCATAGAGAGCTTTCAGGAACCACCGCAAGATGAACTCTGTCTTCTGAGCTGTGCCTTTGATGGGCTGGAAGTGTATTTTTGGAAAAAACAAAAACCAAAGAAAACCCAAAAACCTCAGTTCAAGTCTCTCGAGGTCAATATGTCTTTTCCATTCAAGAGCTTCATTATTTGTTACTGAAAAATAATAAACACGTATGAACCATGCCTGGCCAATCCGAGTTCATAGAGAGCTTTCAGGAACCACCGCAAGATGAACTCTCTGTCTTCTAAGCTGTGCCTTTGATGGGCTGGAAGTGTATTTTTGGAAAAAACAAAAACCAAAGAAAACCCAAAAACCTCAGTTCAAGTCTCTCGAGGTCAATATGTCTTTTCCATTCAAGAGCTTCATTATTTGTTACTGAAAAATAATAAAGTTCCCATTATTTTCATGGCCATGAAGAAAAATTATGTTCATAAAATCTCAGCTGAGGCTACTGCCTGTGACCAGGTTGCTGAGGTTATTAAAGTCATTTTTCTGTATTAAATGAATGTAAGAAATTGTAGGCACTTTGGGAAGAAAACTCAAATCTCATGTTTCCAGTGATCTTAAAGGAGGACCCTAACTATGCATTAAGGGTGTAGCCCAGAATATAGGGCCACCTGAAGGCTATGTGGCAGGAATCAAAGCCATTTCAGCCCCGACTGAGGTTGCTGCTGAGGCAAAAGCAGCAAGCAAGCTAAAAATCAAGCAATAACTTCGTTCTGCTGTGGGTCTTCCATACTGTAAATCAAACGAGACGCAGTCCCTTGGGAAACTGCCCATTTTACTAACGGTTGTCGGATGACCGTGAAGCCAAATCATCCTTCCAGCGTCCGGCTCTACTTCTGGATTTGGTTAGCAAAATGAGAGGCCTAGAAACGGCCAGCTCCCCTGGGGGCATTTAAAGCAAAAACTGTATCTGGCAGGTTCCATATCCACGGATTCGACCAAGCACGGCTCAAAACTATTTCAGAACAAATCAACACCACAAAAATTTAGTTATAACAACTATTTACATGATACTTACATTACATTGGTATTACAAGTAATTTAGAAGTGATTTAAAGTATATGGGAAGATATGTGAAGATTATATGCAAATACTACATCACTTTATGTAGACACATGAATATCTGGATTTTGCTGACCACCAGGGTCCTGAAGCCAATCCTTGTAGCTATGAGCAGAGGCTCGCATTGAGGACCTACTGTGGAAAGCATTTTGTAAAGGGCTGAAACACACAACGCTCTTGGTGCCATTTAATTTCACCCTGTGACAGGATAGCCTGAGGATAAATAAAGTGCAGTAGGAAACATAGGCCCCTGGGGGATAAGGAGTTACACACAGCTGATCCCAACACCTGTTCCTGCCACTGCCCAACTTCTGCAAGTCATTTTACGTCTTTGGCTCGTCGTTGCTAGCTTTGTAAAAGGTGGGCAATAGTATTTCTCTTAAGGAATTGTTACACTGAGTGCCTGAGACAACACCCGAAGGACACAGGGGAAGATGAAGGAGCATCCTGCCCAGCATCAAAGGCACAGCCTAGGACAAAGGGTCATCTCAAGGCAGGTAGGATGCACCCAGCTATGGACGGCACCATCATCCTCTGTGGGGCTGCACTTGCCACCCGCAGTGTAGCAGCAGAACACTGACCAAGCCGTGAGATACGTGATGGAACTTTTAAATAGGCCTTGAGGGACGGATGCAAGGAAACACACTCTCCCACACACGTGCACACACAGAATATACACACATCCACTATAAAACTCCTTGATCTCCTGATCCATCCCATTGGATGAACTTATTTTCTTAGAAGTATTATTTTCTTCTGTTCTTTTCCCTCTACCTTGATCTTTTCTTACATTCCCACAGCAGAACAGAAAGGATGATGCCCAGACTGTCTTAAAACCACAATGGTGATGTTGCCATAGTTTGCGCATGAATGGAGAGGAAGAGGAGGCTGAAAGATTAGCCCAGGATTAGGTTACTGCAGCGCTGACGCGTTCATCTGTCTTGTTTTGCAAAGCTAGCTCCCCTGTTATTGGTCAGTTACAGATTTGAGTGATGGATACGTGTTCTGTGTGTGTGTGTATAGATACACAGTCTCCCGAGACATTTAACTAGACACTGGGACGGACACAGAACTAGTAAGGCACTGCTTGCTCTCTGGGAAATGACACGGTAGTCCAGTGGGAATCCAATGAATAATTAGATTATTTCAAAGATCCCAAAGTCTTTGGAGAAGTTCGGCGTACTGTGGAGCACCTAAGAGGGAAGGTAGCCTTACCTGGAACAGAAGGCAATTCCGGGGACGTGATGACGGATACACAGAATTAGCTGCGAGGCATCTGGGGGATAGCCTCCCTTTTTTATTTGGCATCACTTCCTCCCTGTGTTTAGTGAGTCCAGACTCTGGCCCTCCTCCTGGAGGAGAATGGCCCCACTCTTCGGTTGATGCTATTTATAACTAAGAACAACGTGGGCGAACACGGCTACAAGTCCCAGCTCAAAGGGACGACCTGCCATCGCACGGCTACACTCTGGCAACCAGAGTTCTGCTAGGCTTACCAGTTTGTTGCTCTGGATTTCCCAGGAGGAGCGTTTTGCAGGTGAAAAAAAAGAAGTCAATCTTGTCTCCTCTTCAGATGGAGAGCCCTGGCCCTGCCAGAGACCTGGAGACGCAGACACAACCCCATCCTTCTTGCAAGCTTTGTACCCTTCTTGCACCCTTTGATCAAGGTCAGTATGTTGCTTTATTTTACTTATTTATTTATTTTTAGGGGTTTTTCTATAGGGTATGTGCACTCTCTGAAAAGACAGAGAGAGAGAGACAGAAAGTGAGAAATCATCTGCCAGGGGTGATGGCCACACTGTAATCCCTTCTCCTCCATTCGCCTCTTGGGATCTTGGGCACACACGCACACGCTCCCTGCATGAATTTAAGCCACTGGGTCCGGGACTTGAACCGCTTTTGACTACATGGGAGTCCAGCGACATAGCCATTATGCTAACTGCTGGTCCCGTGTGTTGCTTTCTTGTCACAACCAAGAGTCCTAATGCAGTCACATTCCAAAATGTTTGTGTAGATGTATAATTTTGTATAACAAATATTTTGAACCTAAAGCTTAGGCTGATCGCTTCTAAGAAGCTCTTTTCTTTATTAGTGTTAAGACTGTGCATGCACGAGAGCGATGAGGGCCTCTACCAGTCCAGGCTCCACTGCCACAACCCCTTCCTCCAGTTCCCGAGTCCACTGACACGTTGGACACTCACATGCATGCCAGCGTTCCGGGCTGACAGGGCAGGGATTCAAACCACACTTCCACGTGAGATCCCATAGCTCTCAAGCAGCGCCACGGGGCCAATCTAGTGTTGTTTATTTTTTTATTTTTTTATTTTTATTGAAGCCAAAGGAATCTTTAAAAAGCTACCTATGTTAAAATGAATTTCAAATTATGGTAACTTAATCTACACATATTTTACCAAATTCTTTTTTTTTTTTTTTGAGAGGTTTTTGCCATAGGGCAGGTGTGCTTGCCAGAGAGAGAGAGAGAAACAGAGACAGTAAGAGGGAAAGTGAGAGATCACCCCCCCCCAGGGGGGATGGCCACACTGCAATCCCTTCTCCATTCTTCTCTTAGGATCTTGGGCATGCATGTATATGCGCCCGGCATGATTTTCAAGCCACTGGGTCTGGGATTTGAAGTGTTGTCAACCATGTGGGAGTCCAGCAACATAACTGTTATGCCATCTGCTGGTCCCAATTATTCTACCAAAATCTTAAGAGCGCCTCTTCTAGATATTCAGAATTAGAAATGAATGTTCCACGTTTAAATAAACAAACAATTCCTGCTACCTTCTCAGCTATACATACTGGTGGGGCAGAATCAGAGAAAGCAGAGGTAACTCCTGGAGTAGTAAAGACATATGGGATTTAGGAAGAGCCAACACGCAGGCGGGCTCAGTGTACCCAGTATCAGAGGTCCGGCGGCAGGTGTTTGGACAGGAAGGGGAAGCGTCTTCGTGCCTTGAGACCGTCCATCAACAGAATAAGGAACTGTTGTGTCATATGAGTCTGCGAGGGCCACGGCAGAAGGGCATGCCCGTGTGGGTCCAAGCCAATGTACGTTCCCAAACTCTTGAGGCCAGAAGCACGAGGTCGAGGTCCGACAGGGCTCTTTCTTTTGAGGCCTCCCTCCTTGGGTAGCAGTCGGTTCCTTCTTGCTGCCTCACCATTCCTCTAGGCATGTGTCTGTCTGTATCAAAATTTCCTCTCCTTATGAGTCACATGGGCCCATCTGACCTCGTTTTATATTACTTACATTTATAGAGGCCCTATCTCTAAATAGGGTCTGAAATACTGGAGTGAGGACTATGATATCTCAGGTGTTCTTTTTTTGGTGGTGGTGGGGGGGGTTACATGATTCAGCCCAAAACACATGTGGAAAGACACCCGTACTCGTTTTTCTTTTGAAAAACTACTGTCACCATCACAAAGAAAAACAAAAGATATGTGTGTGTGTATGTGTATTTATATACATACATATAATACATATATATTTAAAGAATTATTGTATTCAACTTTATTTACCTATTTATTTATGTGTTTATTTATTTTAATTTGACCAGAGAGCAACAGAGTAAGAGAGAGAGAGAGAAAAATCCAGTCGCCAGGTCTGGGATTCAAACCACGGTTGGCCATGTGGGAGTCCAGCGCCCTTAACCACCATGCCACCTCCTGGCCCCAAAACCAAAAAGATATACTGACAACTGTGTAAGAATTAGGATTATTAGAAACTGAATAATATATACTAATACAGCAATTAGGAAAAGGAAGCTGGAACAGGGTCTGCTGGGAAGACAGTGGCTCTTGCCCAGGGGGAGGAAGGGAGAAAGAGCCCTGTAGTGGCACTGCATTCACAAGCTAGTCGAAGATGTGGGTGTTCAGACATAACAGATGGGCAGAGGATCTGAGTGTAAAAATAACGGAGTCTGAGAGCAACTGATTAAATGTGCTGTTTCTAGAGGGATTTAGAGTGCAGAGGGGCCTTGCAGACCAGCTCCTCCATGGGCTGCTCAGGGTTCAGTCTGCAGCAGCCTGACAGATGGCTGCCAGCCGGGGCTCGAACGGGTGCTGACCTACAGGGGCACATCGACCTCTCACTGGACATCTCCAGACATTAGAGAGTTCTCTTATTTTGGGCTTACAACTTTTTCCATGTAACTTACTCTGATTAATTTCAGCAACCGGACTTCTGAAACAACATGAAAGAAAGTTATCTTCCCTTTCCCCTTTGTATGTGCCAGACTTCCAAAGCTTGCACACTCAATATGCCCCTCACTTTTCACGTCTCTGCAATAATGTACTATCCAATTCCCTCACTGTTTTTTTTTTTTTTTTTAGGTTTTTGTGATAGGGCATGTGTGCTTGTCTGGGAAAGACAGACAGGATGTGAGAGGGAAAGTGAGAAATCTCCCCCCTCCCCACCCCGGGGGATAGGCAAGCCACAATTCCTTCTCCTCCGTTCTCTTCTTGGGATTTTAGGCATGCACACACATGTGCCTGGCATGAGTTTCAAGTTGCCATGTCTGAGACTTGAACCTCAGTTGCTCATGTGGGAGTCCAGCGCCTTACCCAGTATGCCATCAGCTGGCCCCTTCACTTGTTTCTTAAGTGATATGACTTAAAACTCCATTACGCTCCTACCTGCTCTTCTCTTTGTCAACAAATCTGTCTTAAAAATATCCGAAACAAGACGCTCCTTTCTGTGACTAGGACTAACAGTCTACTACAACGTTACACTGGCTTCTCTTAGCAGTCCTGATGGTCCACATTTGTCGGAGAGTAACAGAGGGGCTGTGTTCCACTCTGGGACTCTGAAGAGCAGGAAAAAGTGAGCAGCAGCAATAGGAAAGAGCTGGAGGTAAAACAAGAAGCAAACCCCTGGAATTTGCAGAAACGTGCAGTCTGGTCTTCCTGAAGAACTACGGAGAAGGCCTTAAGTCATTTTTTTTTCTATATGGCAAAATTTTGGCTATGGAGTGCAAACTTAACATTCAGCTTTAAAGATAATTTTATTTTAAAAACTATGTGCTAAACAATCATTGGAGTCATTTTTAGAGTAAGGCCTAGAATTGAGTAAAATTAGGCCTTAGGAGTAATTTTAATGTTGCCCTTTCACATTCTCTGGTTTGGACACACCATAATTCCTTCTCCTCCATCCTCCTCCTATGATCTTGGGCACACACACACAAACAACCAGTGTGCTTTTTTTAAGCAGCTGGGTCCAGGACTCAAACCATGGTCAGCCATGTGGGAATCTGGCACGTCCAACTCCATGCCATCTGTGGGCCCCACAATGTGTCTGTTTTTTGACAGTCAATAGAATGGTTCATTTTTAGAAAGCCACAGCATGAAATGGAAACCACTGAAAGTACAGGAACCATGCAATCATCAGGTACCAAGAACCATAAACCGTGTTACCCAATCGACCAGGGCTCTTCGCCACGCTCTACCTTCCATAATACTCCCAGCGCTCCTTCTTGAGCAGAGAACCCCACGCCCAGAGGAAGAATAACGTCTTGCTCAGTTTATCAAGGAGACTGACAGTCCCTTCCGTGAGTGCCCTTTCCGTATTAAGCCTCTGGAGAATCTAAGAGCTGTCTTTCCTTTGAGCAGCAATTTACTTGAGGGGTAAGACACGCATCACATAAGTGGCTCTGTTATGTTTGTGCCATGTAACGGGAAGTTGGCGTGCAAACTGCTTTAGGTGAGAGGGCAGGGAACGTTGGGGAAGAGATGGAGACGGCAAGATAGTAAGCTGGTTTTACACTGAGGAGGAGGTAGAGCAGGGGAATTGAAGAGATGAGAAAAGGGGAAAAAGTGTGTCAGCAGGGACTGTAAGCACTGGCAGTATCAAAGTATCTGAGATCTTCACAGGATCAGTCCGGAAGGGGGCAGAGTCCATCAGGGAATGGTGGATACGAGGCAGACTGGGAAGGAATTGGTTCTGACTCCTAATAATGTGGGTCAAAGACAGCAGTAGAAAGCATGCAAAAACTAGTGTGCCGGGGAGAAAAGGTGACAGGCCGGATGGGGAGGGAGAGGAGGAAGGGCACTCACGGATACGAGGCTTCAGTTGGGCTGAACTCGGGAATGAGTTGTGCCTCACAAAGAGGTAAGAAAGTACGTAACTGAGGCTTTTCTGACGGTGGCGGTGAGACCGAGACAGAGAAATACAAGGAGGAAGCAGAGGCAACTGCAGGATCTGTCGATGAGAACATCTACCAGGAGAGGGCCACACGGACGAGTCCTCCTGCTCATGCTAAAGCATGCTGTACGTCTCATTTAACATATGTCAGTATCTATCTATATAGTAGAGGGGCTGGACTATCATCCATTTACTCAAACATTCTCAAGTGCCCACTCTGCCGTGGGCTGCAGATACAAAGATGAACAAGTTATGTTCTTCACCTTTCTTGAGCTTACGGTTTAAGACATACATGAATAGAACTGGCAGGACAGTTTTTGAGGTAGTAACCAAGGTTACTACGGGTTACCAGGATCCCCCTGCACAACTGAGCTTTCTGCTGCTGCCACCTTGTTCTTCGTGAGAAAGCAACAAGGGCAGAGAGAACACCACAGAGAAGGAAAAGCGAATCTTCCAAGTTCCGAAACAGACATTTACAACGTTACAGTCAGCAGCCTGCACAGGCCTCAGCATTTTGAGTACCATAAACCCAGATTATACCCAGTGCTACATCTAGGAAGCACTCCACTCGCCTGAGGGGAGTAGGAGACAGGCTGGAAAGGAAAGGAAGACTTGCCCTGCACTGAGGCCTGGGGCTGGGCTGCAACAGACCGGCCCACTAGAGAGGTCGAAGCTCTGAGGAGAGAAGGCATCTCACCTCACTTCCTGCTTCCCCTGAGAAAGTAGCAAGCCTTATTCTATTCGAGTGTCTACCCCAAATTCATGTGTTAGAATCTGGTTGGTTGTGACGGAATTAAGAGGAAATTGGGTAACTTCATGGTGTCAGAAGGTGGGACCTTTGGGAGTGACTGGGAAATTGGGGTGGGGCCTCTGTAATGGACTCTTGGTGGAATTATGAGCAGGGGGGAAAGCGTGCGTGTGCACACATGTGCACGCGTGCACACACACACACACACACACAACACAGAGATGTGTGGCCTCTTCTTTCATGACGTGATGCCCTGTGTGACCACGGGATCCCAGCAGAAAACCATGACCATTCGGGAGCCCTGGACCTCGGACCTCAACCAGGAGATGACTGTCTCTAGTCTCTTAAGTGACCCAGACTCGGGTATTTTCAGCCGCGGGCAACAGAATGGACTAGAACACCTTGCACACAAATGTCCATCCCCTCCAGCCCTCCCCACCCCCTCCACACGTCCCCCAGGTGTGGTGAGAAACAACGAAGATCAGCTTGGTTCTCACCAGACATACAAGGAAGTTCGTCCTCAAGTTTCCCCAGCCCGGATGGAAGGTGGCAGGGCCGGGTCTCAGACGCAGCAGTTACAGCAAGGATGAGGACCAGAGCTGGGGCTGCAGACACCTACAAGATGCTGGCGGCAGCTGCTGCAAGGCCAGTGAGGACGACTGGTGTTCCAGCCAGTGCCAGCCAGGACAGAGACCAGCTGAGGGCCGGGTGCCCCCTCCATGAAACCAGGGCAAGAGGCCATCTCTGCCACAAAGCCCCAAAACTGAGAGGCAACCTGGGAGAGAAGGTGGTGCCACTAGGCAGAATGTGAACTCAAGAGAAGACTTGCGGGGCTTGATTGTGGTGCGATGGTAAAACGTGGCCCTCTGTGAGCTGACCACGGGGAAGGTTCCTAGTTCAAGACTAGGACCTTGTGAGGACAGACGTACATCTGACCACGACACGGGCTGGCTGAGGGTGAGTCGCAGTGTCAGGACCCTGCCGAGGGTGGTGCTGGCTCTCTCATCATGGAAGAGAAAGCAGAAAGGACAGGTGAGAGGCGTCCTCCTGTCTGGGCAGAGAAGTACAGGACGAGGACAGGAGCGGGCCAAGGGAACTAAGGGTAACTCACACCGGCCAGAGTGCAGAGGGGGATCAAAACGGGCCTGCACGGTTACCTGAGGCCAGGCCCATGCATACGCCCTCCCACCCGAAGTTCACGGGATTCCGGAAGGACCGGAGAGGGGCAATGGCGTGACGACGGTGCCATTTCCCAACGACCACTGTGGGCGAGTGAAGAAGGCCTGAGCGGCTGACCTGGGAGCACCAGCGGCTCCTGCGGGCAGAGGTTCTTCTCTCCGCAGAGGTTCTGCCCTCCTACTACTGAGTCGGGTCCCAGCCATCGCAGACCCGCACTGCCCGAGAAATAGGAAGGCACTTCTTTCTAGGTTTCTTAAGTCAGCATTTAGCCAAGAGCCCAAAAATGGGAAGAGAAAGTTAGTTTAGCATCAAAACTAGTGGAGTTTTAATAGCCTGAATCTTGATAATAGAAACCAGAACCGATAATAGCAACGAGCCCAATGTCTCCCACACGCATATGTGCACACATAACGTGTCTTATTTAATGTTACTGAGCGCTTTAGAAGGAACTGAGAAATGTCTGTGTTTAAGAATTTTGCCATAGTGTACATGTGCTCACTGGGAAGAGAGAGACAGAGAGAAGGAAAGTGAGAAATCACCTCCCAACGGGGCTGGACACTCTGCAACCTCTCCTCTTCCTGAGACTTTGGGCACACATGTACATGCACCTGGTGTGACTCTGAAGCCACTGGGTCAGGGAACTGAACCATGGTCAGCCACGTGGGAGTCTAGCTCCTTAACCACCATGCCATGTGCTGGCCCCAAAAGGTGTGTATTTTTATTCACACAATGTTTCCTCAACAGCTCGCCCTGCTGGGCGCAGCCTGCTCCATGGCAGTGGGTGCTGGTGCCCTGGGCAGCATTCTCGGGGGTGGTTTGTGAGTTGCTCCAGGAAGTCCTAACCATCGCTTGCTTGTTCAGTGCCAATGAATTTGTAAGCCTGTTGAGACTTCATAAAACATGCCCGTCTGTTCCAGGAGTAGATCTTGCATTCTCTCTACTGTCCAAAACAAGCCAAAAAACCTACTTTTTTTAAAAAAAGAGTCAACACCCAGCTGCTGTGGGGCAGCAGTGATGCTAGTGTCACCAAAAGCTGAAGCCGCGTGGCAACCGTGGGTTCGGATCCCTGGGTCGCTCTGAAAATATCCTTCAGAGCTGGGGGGAAGGGACACAGGATGGTGTGTGCCTCTGTGGCTATTATGTACATGCATGTCACTATTGTTCAAGGAAAAAAAATCAAATATACAACAGTTCAGATTGGGCGCTCAGAAGGCATGCGTGGGTCTGCATTTCAGCTGTCATTCACTCGCTCTTTGACTTACAACTAGTTAACTAACCTTCACAGGCTTCAGCCTCATCAGTTACATGATGATGTCGGTAAGAATATCCATCTGTAGGGCTACAGGACAGCTAAATGAGACGACACAGGCAAAGTGCTCATATCAGTGCCTGACACATAACTTCAATCAGTGTTTGTTTTTCATAATGTCAAAATATATAGCTAAACAATGCAACAACCAAATTAATTTTAAAATGATTAAGAATATAAAGACCAGCTGATGATGTAATGGTTACGTTGCTGCAATATAAAGACCAGCAGATGATGTAATGGTTACGTTGCTGGACTCCCACATAGTAGACCATGGTTCAAGGCCCAGACCCAGTGGCTTCAAATTCATGCCAGGTGTACGTGTGTGTGCCTAAAAGCCCAAGAGGAGAATGGAAGAGAAGCGACTGTGCTGTGGCCATCCCCCTCGGGAGTGATTTCTTGTTTTCTGTCTCTGTATTTCTGTCTCTCTGGCAAGTGCGCATCCCTATAGGAAAAAATATTTCTATCCCAAAATAAATAAATAAATAATATAGAATTATTTGGCTAAAAAAAAGGTAACATAAAACTGCTGTCACGAAGTAACTTTGGCCTTGGCCGTCTCACACTAGGTGTAGGCTCTTCCGGGAGGATACGCAGCTTGAGCTTTGCAACTACGTTCCTCTCCAATACAAGTGCAGTAGGTTTGCCTTTTGCCTTTGCTTTAAACTGGGTTGGTCACACATAGTGATTATTTTGCCATATATAAATCCTTACAGACTGATGAAAGTAAAGAGGACTGAGCATCTTTTAACAGAATAGTCCAATGTGGTTGGTTCAAAGGGAAAGTCATTCTGACGAGGAACAGACAGTGGACCTTTTGCTTTGGTTTTGTTTTTAGGAGAGAGTTTTGCTATAGGGTGTGTGCACTCACCAGAGAGACAGGGAGAGACAGAAAGCGAGAAACCACCCCCTAGAGGGGGATGGCCACACCACAATCCCTTCTCTTCCATTCCCCCTTTGAGATTTTGGGCACACACGCACATGCAGCTTGAGTTTTAAGTTGCCGGGTCCAGGACTTGAACTGTAGTCAACTACACTGGAGTCCTGCAACGTAACTGCTACACCATCTGCTGGTCTCAGCCCTACGATTCTTAAAGGGGCCTGGAGCCCTGCTCTGAAGCTGGGGAGTCCTGTCGGTGACCTGGACCACATCTATATTTTCATGTCTTCACCTGTAACAGGGGTTTACTGCCTCCTTCCTGGGATGCCATGAGAGCTAAGCATGGTGAGGCTCACAGGTATGGTGGGGCCAGGCTTGCCATCGGCCTGCACTCAGCGCTCCTTCATATCCCGCCCTGCTCCACAGAAAGACAGAGCAGAAGCTGCACTTACTCCTGCCTGCGGAGTAAGTTTTTCTCACCCTTCTATGCTCTTAGAGAATGGCGATATATCCTGGACATAAGACAGTCATGGTGTGAGCTCTCATGTGTGCTCTGCTCTGCGAGGGCAAAAGAGACTCCACAGAAGGCAAAAGGAAACATCGGTCTATCTACCCTGCATCCAACAGGCCCGTTTCTCCTAGGAATCCCTCCCAGATTTCACAGGGTCACTCCTTTCTTCCCCATTAGCAAAACGTAACCACAATCCTTCAGACTCTGAAGGGCTGAAACTTTCTTCTCTTCTTTGTTAAGAATGCCAGACAGAAATCTTGACTATAGTTGTTCAAGTCAGGAAAAATGAGTCTTTTGCAATGAGAAGAGCTAACATTTATTCAATCAACAAACACTGAGTGCCTGCCAGGGCCAGACTCTCTGCTATATTAAGACATACAGGACACGTGACAAGTAAACATAAATCTGCAAGACATCAGCCTTCCAATGTTATGCCCAGATGTCACTGAATGAGTGACAATTAGCATAATGTTTCATCAAATGCCTACTAAGAAGTTAACTGCAACTGATGATGTATAAAGAAAACCAAACCCAGAATGCCAGAACTGCCGCCAGCTGAGAGTACAGAAACGAGGTCCCCAGAGTGCGTAGGTGCTCACTGGAAAACCACAGTCGGCCACAGCCTCGGACAGCTGGGAAAATTCTTGGTAGTCCACTTTGCAGTTGAATGACTTTACTAAGGTTTAAAAAATTCATGTCTACACCTAGATTCATGTCTTTATTACTAAATAAAGGAAGAGTCAAAGAAATAAATGATGAAATACTATGATCCCAAATGTTTCAAGGCATGGAGAAAGTCTCACCTTCTTTATCAGCCTCAGAGAGACCGCTCTAGTTGACAGGTACAAAGAAAACTGTCTCTGAATATACCACTGTCTTTGAGCATACCATGCACATGGACACACCTCTTACGACACCAAGCTGTGAACGCCCCTGCTGCTGCAGACGGGCTTTTGAAGAGCAGCAAGGGAGATACACATGCACAACTGGGCTACTTTTTCATCTCCAAAATTGCGCTTCCTGGTCCGCGGTTCTTTGCGCTGCAGATGTTGCAGAACTGCACAGGGGAGTTCTATAAAGTAATCAAAATACACATGTTAAAAAAGATGTCTTTATATTCTTACATTCAGAAATAAGGTAGGAGTAGGCAGGGACAGAGAGGAAGTAACAGAATGTCACACTCTTCTTTGGAGAGATCATCTTTGGTTCACAAAGGATTCAGTCAAGACAGCTGTTGTCAGTGACTCAGAGGACAGGCCCTGGCAGGGCAAGCCTATGTGACTCAGAAGAACCTGAACTGACACTAAGAAAGAATGGCAACATGGTGGAGAGCCAGGCCGACGTAAAATGGTTCTCCAGATCACACAGCTCCACAGCCCCACAGCCAGCAGACCTGCGGGGACTCACTTCCATGGTGTGCTGTCACCGTGTTTATGCAGTACACTACACTTCTACATCTGAAGCCGGGCAACCCGACTTTCATCTGGGATAAAAAGAACCTACTACAACGCAGAACCCAGAGAGCTCCGGGGGGGGGAAGGGGCGAACATGAGCTTCCGGTCACATTTCTCTCTCCAGCTGACGGCTGCCAGCTGCCAACTCACCAAGCTGGGCACGGGCAGGCACTCCTTGTGGAACATGTGCCGGCAATGGAAGACCACCATGCTGAAGGGCTTGGCTGCATCTGGCGAGAGAGAGAGGATAAGGTGGTGCCACACACAGACTGGGCATGTTGACACCACATGGATGGACAGTCCAGTACAGGCTGCCCTCAGAGGACTGCTCACCTATACAAGCATTCCTGAGGGGCGGTGTGCTCAAACACATGGCAAGCCTTATGATCGCGTGGCTATGGATCCACGGCTTACTGGCTCAGCCTCTGTCAGGTACCAAAACTACGAATGGGGCTATTCAGGGCCAACAGCCACGATTACGTGAAGAGTCAGAACCGGCAGGGGTGTGCTCCTGTGTGCCTCTACTCATGGCCACGAATCTCACATGCCACGTCCTGAAGTCTGGGTTGTGGCTGTATATGAACGCCTTCCCAGGTCACCCAGCACCTCTGCCAAGACCACTTGCTGACTTTAGAGGCAGACCTAGGTCAAATACCCAGGGCACGACCTTGCATTCGCTGCACTCCTGCTCGGCCGTCCCTCACTGCTCCTGCATGTGAGGCCGGCCTATTCCCATGAGATGCAGCATCCTCCGCAGATTGAATTGGGAATCTCATCTCGCTGTACAGGGGGTACATGTGGCCGCTTTCTACCCAAAACACTATAAAACACACTCCTTTCCTGAGCCCATTAGGACTTTAACAGAAGCACCTAAAAACCTAAACGTACTTCCTCTAGAGCAGAACCTAAGTGGAACGGTCTCTCCCGTTACTGCCCGAGTAAGTGCCCCTCGCGTAAGGGGGGGCTACCTATGTTGTCTAGAACTTGTCTATGCTGAATTTGTATTTTAAAAGCATTTTTAGTATCCCGGCAATTAAGCTTTGCTAATTTTTACTTTTTTTAAACTTATTTTTTAAATGTGTTTTTCAAAGGTCATGTGTGCTCACTAGGGAGACAGAGAGGGAGAAAGTGAGAAATCACCCCCTAGTGGGGGTGGCCACTCCACAATCCCCTCTCCTCCATCCTCCTCCTGGGATTTGGGGCACACATGCAGAAGTCCCAATGTGATTTTAAAGCTGAGCATGGGCAGGAACTCCTTGCAGAATATGTGCTGGTAATGGACTCAAACCGCAGGCGACCACGTGGGAGTCCAGCACCACTATGCCACCTGCTAGCCCCCAGTTTCTACTTCCAAGTTATGTGAGCTTCCTTATTTCATGTCATTATGATCGCCAAGTAAGGTGTTTGTCATTATCGTGAATTAGACAGCTACTAAGCACTGTGGGTAACAGATGTTTGTCTTTTAAAGAGTCACAGCAACTGAAATGGGAGATAACCTGGCCACCAAGAACCACACCAGAGAAAAAGACTACACTACACAAAAGGCAAAACTAGTTATAGGGCCTGTAGGTGGCCTGGTGGTTAAGGCACTGGATTCCCACATGGCTAACCACAGTTCGAGTCCTGGACCCAGTGGCTTGAAAACCACACCAGGCACGTGTATATGAATGGCCAAAACTCCAAGAGGAGAATGGAGAGGGGACTGTGGCATGGCCAGTCCCACAGGGGATGATTTCTTACTCTCCCTCTCTCTATCTCTCTCTGGTGAGCACACACGGCCTGTAGAGGGTAGGGGAACTACCTATTGAGCAGAAACACACATCACTCTTCTGCAGTGGAGTTCCGACATGTTGATAGCTAGTAGTTACCAGGTGGTGTTTTACCCTAGAACACCAGTTCTCAAAGAATGGCCTGAACCAGTACATCAGTGTCACCCAGAGCCTGTTAGGCAGAGTCTCAGCCTCACCCTGGCATGACAGAACCAGAGACCCTGGGGGTGGAGCCCGCGCTCTGGGTTTGAGCAAGCTGCCAAGCAACACTTGGTCTCCCTAGAGCTCCAGGACCTCAGCTCTGAAGCATGGCAGCACCAGCCCTCAGCGGAGCCAGGATGTGGGCAGATCTGTGCCCTAAAACTGGGTTATTTTGAAAGTTAAATATTTTCATAAAAAGCAATGAGTTAAGTGCAACATTTTAATTCCACCCTTCATTACTGCATGTTTGAGAACTTGTGCCCTCCCAACCATCTTACCTGATGGAAGAATAGGGGACAGGCACGATTCACAGATATTCTCCTCTGTAAGGAAACACACACTGGCATTACACACTGCTTCTCCCTGCTCTGCCTCCTCCGAAGGAGGGCACGGGGCCACACGACCGTCCGCTTTTACCCACCATCGACCAGGATGCCTTTCATTTGAGTCCGGTGCATTTTCTTCAGTAACGACAGAGAGTCAGCCACTAGAATCTTCTTGCAGCCTTCACGAAGCAGAATCTATTGCAGAAATTTTAAAAGAAAAGCAATCTTAGATTCGAATATGAAGAAGGGAGTGTCTTATTCAGAAGTCAGACACTGATACACTCAAAATACTCCAGATAGGCACTTACTATTCCCTGTACCCTCTTCACTCCAGAGCACAGCCAGACTGACCTTTCTGGCCACAATTTAGTCATTACTTTCTGCCTTTTTTTCCCTTATGACTTGTAAAATCAAATAGAAATTTCAAAGTCTAGTGAAGAAGATTCTGTATTAATTAGCCCTATGTGATGGCATTTGTGGTGCCCACTTGACCGGATTAAGGCCTATGGAGCAGGTACAGCATCGCTCCTGGGGATGTCTGAGAGGGTGCTTCAGGGCAACGGCGTACGTCTGAGACCTGAGTGGGAAGACCTGTCCTGATGTGGGGGTCACCAGCTAACTGGGCAGCAGCCTCGGGAGGGCAGGAAGCAGAGCAAAGATGAATTCATTCCCTCTCTCCGGAAGCCAGGACCCCTTCTTCTCCTGCCCTGGGACTCCTTCAGAACTCAGGCTTTCTGGCTGAGTGACCCCTCAGTATCCCTGCCTCTCAGGTCTGTGGACTTGGGTCAAGCTCTCTACCGGCAGCCCCGGTCTTCCGCTCGCAGGAAGTCGTGGTGGGACTCCTCAGCTTCCATAATGGTGAGAGCCAGTTCCCGAGAAGTACCCTTAAGCGTCTCCATCTCACCGCGTCTCCAGGAAGCCTGGTCGACAGATCCTGCTGTCGTCTTACAGGATTCCTCCTGCAGAGTCTCTGGCACTTAATCTGCTCATTCCCACCTTCGGGTCTTTGACTAGCATGGAAAACCTGCTATTCTGAAACCGCCCATTTCTCTGACAAACCCAGCTATTTGCTGCACAAATACACACTGGGTCCTACCAAACAGGAGGTGCTGGGCAGAGCCAACAAACTGGACAGACCGATCTCGGCCCTGAATCCCCTCCAAGCTGCGACCTGCTTTCGCTTCCCTCTAAATCCAGTCCCAATCCCGCAGCACGATGCTGCATGTGCCGGATGTGTGCAGTACTTGGCGATCACAGGCCCCTTACACGTGATGGCCCGAGGGAAGGACCACCGAAAAAGGAGCACAGGTATACATATGGGTGTGGGTGTGGATACGTGTATCTGTATTTGGAGAGGTTTTTGCTATAGGGTGTGTGCACTCACCCTAGGGACAGAGACAGAGATAGAAAGCGAGAAATCACTCCCTATGAGGGGATGGCTACACCACAATCCCATCTCCTCCATTCTCATCTCAGGATCTTGGGTAAGCATGTACACACGCACACGTGCCCAGCACAAGTTCAAGCGGCTAGGTCTGGAACTCAAACCACGGTTGACCACATGGGAGTCCAGTGACGTAACCATTACACCATCTGCTGGTCCCCAGACATTAATATTTTGTCACAAGATTCAGTCTCTCGTTTTTCAACCCCAAATTATACTTTTTGTGTCTTTATGCACTCTTCTTGTGCCTCTTTCGTTTTCTTAAATCATTTTCTCTTCTCCCAGGGAGAATGACAAGCGAGTCCTAAAACATCCATGGGCCCAGAAGACAGGCCTGCACAGAGGAGGACGATGTCACTTCCAGTTGGCAGCAACGCTGTGTTTCAAGCCAGGGGCATGACCCCGTCCAAGAGGCCTGCCTGCTTCAAGGCGGAGCCTGGCGGGGCTGGGCGGCCTTTCACCTTTCACACCTGCTCTGCGGGCCACGGTGCTGGGTCTCAGCAGGGGGGGAGAGGCCGTGCAAGGCATGTGTAAGCCAGGCGTCACCCTTTACCAGAACTCACTGCTGCCTTTAAAAGGGAGACTCCTGGGGCCTGGAGGGCCAAGAAGCCGTGGGACTGTGTTTACAGCTTTTTCTCCAGGCCCCATGCGTCTCAGCAAACGTGGAAATGTGCAGTCAGATGTCACTGACGCGGACCAGGTCATGCCGAAATCGCAGCCCCGCGGACCGGCTCTATGGCTGAGAAGCACATGTGTGGACGTGGCTGTGGGCAGGGCGGGCACTGTCGTCTCTCGGTGCGGAAGGTTCTCTCCACCCCGAGGCTGCCTCATCTGTCAGCCAGCTGGGCGCCCCGCCTTCATGGGTTTGGAAGGCGCGGGAACAGCCAGCCACGCTCCCCCATCCTGCCCGTCTGCAGCAGCACGCTGTCCTCCCCAAGCCCCGAACAGCGCTGGCTTTGGGCCACGCAGCCAGAGCCCTTTCCTCCTAATCACATGAAGGCGAATTCTCTGGGAGACACAACTCACGCCTCGATTAAAGGGCTATGAGAGTACTTCGCAAAGTCTGTGGAATAATGAAATCAAAGTACAGCTTATTTGGGTGCAAAATATTTTAAAATCCATATTGTTTTTTCACAATATACATTTTCCATGAACTTATAAAGAACAAGAGGGTACGTACTTATGAGAGAGAGAAAGAAAGGGAGAGACAGAGAGGGAGAAAGCACCCACAACGGAGCACGGGTATGTCACAGTCCTCTCTCCTCCACATGCACACACATGACCGGCATGTTTTCAAGCCACTGGGTTGAGATCCCACACCTGCACCGGCAGTGGGATGCAGCCTCCTTGACCACTCGCCATGAGCTCAGCCCTCGATGGACTTCCTGAAGACCCCTCACACAGCTGCCATGGCTGCTGCTGCTCGGCAAGAAATGACAGTTTTGGAAATCCAACGTTGACTGCCTATAGAGTGGTAGTCTTTAATGATCTACTAGAAATGGAATTGGGGGGGATCCATTTTTAAAAAATATTAAAATTTTAACAGATATCATTAAAGCATACAGGAAGAAAAGAAAACTAAATACAGTAAGCTACACAAGAAATATCAATGTCAGTAAACTTTAAAAAAACTTCAAAGCAAACATGAAAAGCTGCTCACCCCAGTAACAAAATAGAAAACTGAAGAAAACGAGTATCAAGCACACCACTCCTCCACCCTTGGTCTAGCATTTCAGAAGGAACCGGCTCTGCCCCTCAGTGGGTGGCCGAGGCCCACAGCATGAACGACGCAGGAAGAGGGTGGGATGACATCTGGACAGAGGCCTGTGTCCACAATCCAGGAAAGAAAACTGCACAGACTGCAAACTGGAGCAGCAGCAACTGCCGGCTGAGCAGAAACCGTCCTCTTGGGGGTTACACCGTTCTAAGTAGGTACAATCCGTCTGCCCAGAGCATTTTCTAGGAAAAACTTTAGCATTCAGAGGCAAACTGCCAAGAGCAAGGACCTGCCCAAAACCTGCTTGTCTCAACAAACCCAAGGCTCCGAATCAGAAAAACAACAGACACTTTAAGTTTTATTTATATGATGCCAAGCAGGTATATGAAAAAAAGACACTCATCTGTAGAAAACTGTCCTCGAGTCTACGCCTGTAAGGATGGGAGGCAGTCACGGTGGGCGAGTGAGGACCGCATGAGGCTACACGGTGGTTTCACGTGCAGATACCGTTTCCAGCATCAGACACCATGCGACAAGCCATCGTGCTGACAGGGACTCCTTGCAGCAATTCGTCGGTGACTCAGACACACGTGCTGTGGTCGACACTGACTCTACCCCAAGTTCCTATTTGCTATTTCCCACGAACGCCTTATCAGACGCAGCGGCAGTCGGTGGAAGGGGGCGCCTTCACTCCTTTCCGACCTTGCACCCTCGTGTCTGACTGCGTCCACGCAGGCCTCTCGTCCCGTGTGCCCGGCTATGGGCTATCCCACCTTCCAGCTGCCCCCGCCTAGCTGGCGGGTCTGGCATTCACGCACTCGGGGACACATACGCTCTCACTCTCCGTGTTTCCAATGACCGGACGGCATCCCGTCATGGCGGCTCTCACTCTGAGTACCATTTTCTAGTACGTGTGTTTGTTTTTATTTTTCAAATATAAAACAATTTTAAAAAAATTATAACCAGATTCCCACCATCACAATTTAACAAGTCTGTTCGTTTGCCACATGCTTCAGCTCTTATCCCCAAAGGTAAAGTATTACAGATGCAACCGACACCGTCTGCACCCCACGGCTTCTCCTTCCCTGCACACAGCTCCAGCTCTGTGTACTGTGTCCAGCTAAAGCGTGCAGCCGGTTGGGCGCATGGAACCCAGCGCTGGTCAATGAGATTGGTGTGGAGCCTGCGAGGTCACCTCTGCTAAAGAGAGCCGCAAAGCCTCATTCGGAGAGACACCGCTGTCCATTTTCCTGCCTGGCACGCGGGTGTGGGGCTTAGGGCGTGCATCTTGTGACCGACAGGCAGCATATGGAGGGAGGTACGCAGAGTACCGCAGACAGGCAGGGGCCACATACGTCCCGGTGGCCGACGGATCGCATTTATGAAGGGGGTCCTGTAAGATTCTCATAAGCTGAAACATCTACGATCGAGCGATGTCGTAACCAACGTGACACTGAAATATGACGGATTACTCACGCCGTGGCGATGCTGGTGTAGAAAGACCTGCTGTACTGCGAATCGTCTAAAAGCACGCACACGGGACACGGCCCTTGGCGACGACCAACGACTACACTGCTGGCCTGTGCATTTACTATTCTATACCTTTAACATTAATGTGGCGTGTACCAACTTTACTACATAAACAGCTTACTGTAACACGGCAGGCCGAGTCCCGGCAGCAGCCCCACACACCTCTGTGCATGTCTCCTGACCACATCCTTGTCTCCTGTGCTTGACTCGACTTCACGTGGTTTATGTTCGCCATGGCCCTTCCATCAGGACAAGGTGTGGAAGTGGAAGACAGTGATCCTGAGGGTCCTGAACCTATATAGGCCTTCGCTACTGTATGTGTTCCTGTCTTAGTTCTTAACCAAAAAAGTTGAAAGTAAAAAAAAAAAATAATTAATTTAAAAATACAAAAAAGCTTCTAAAATGCAAGACATAAAGAAAAATATTTTGGTACAGCTGTACCATGTGTTTGTGTTTTAACTGTTATTACCAAAGATTGAGAAAGTTACAGTAAGTGGGACCAGCAAATGACGGAATGGACTTCCAAGTCGCCGGGCGTGTGTGCATGCCCAAGATCCCAAGAGGAAAACAGAGAAGGGATTATGGTGTGGCCATCTCCTCTGGGGGTGATTTCTCACTTTCTTTTTGGTGAACACAAGTACCCTATAGCAAAAATCTCTCTTAAAAAAAAAGTTATAGTGGACCAGCAGTTAGTGTAATGGCTATGTCAGTGGACTCCCATGTAGTCGACTGCAGTTCGAGGCCTAGACCTGGCGGCTTAAACTCACACCATGTGCATGTGCATGTGCATGCGTGCTCAAGATCCCGAGAGGAGAATGGAGGAGAAGGGATTATGGTGTGGCCATCCCCCCTGGGGGGTGATTTCTCACTTTCTGTCTGTTTTTCCGGTGAGCCCATGTGCCCTATAGCAAAAAGTTTTCAAAAAAATAAATAAATAAAATAAAAAGTTACAGTAAGCTAGGAATAATTCATTGTGGAAAAGAAAAACTTTTTGTACATTTGGTGTAGCCCAAGTCTACAGCGAGCATAAAGTTGACAGCCATGTGCAATGTCCCAGCCTTTGCAGTCTTTCACTCCTCCCTCACTGACCCACCCAGAGCGATGCCCAGTCCTGCAGGTGCCATTTGTGGTAAGAGCCCTACACAGGCGCACTTTCAATATCTTTTATGCTCTATTTCTGCTGTACTTTTCCTACATTTAGATACATTTAGGTCCACAAATACTTACCATTTTGTTACAACTGCCTATAGTATAGTGCAAGGGGCTTTCAAAAAGTTCATGAAAAATAAATATTATGAAAACTTGATGCAGGCTTTTCACAAATTTTTTGCACTAAAATAAACTTGTATTTGCTTGTTTATTTATTTATTTATTATGTTTTTACTATAGTGTGCATGAGCCCACCAGAGAGAGAGAGACAGAGACGGGCAGAGAGGGTCAGGGAGAAATCATCCCCTGGGGTGATGGCCACACTGTAATCCCTTCTTCTCCATTCTCCTGGGGTTTGGGGCATGCATGAAAATATGCCTGGTCTCCAGGTCCAGGACTCGAACCACAGTTGGCCATGTGGGAGTCTAGTGCCTTAACCACCACTCCATCTGCTGCCCCCCAAAGTAAACTCGCATTCTAATTTCATCTTTGCATGAGCGTTTTGAGGTGCCCTCATAGTCTGGACAGTAGCATGCTGCACAGGTCTGCAGCATGGGGACAGCAGGTCATGTACCAGGTGGCCTCGGCATGTGGTCGACTGTACCGTCCAGTCTGTGAGTGCACCCTGAGGTGTGCACAACGACAAGGTCGCCTAGTGACGCGTGTCTCAGAATGTGCCCGTCAGCCAGCAGCAGGACTGTACACCACCATTTCGCATACAGGACTTGAGCATGGTGGGTTTAGTATACGTGGGACTTCTGGAGCCAGTCTTCCATGGATGCCGGGGACAGCTGTACATGTTGCGATGTTTTCAGAGTGTTTGCAGACTGTGAGGAACTTGTAAGTGAGTAGTTTTAAGGATCATGTCTTCTCCTCTCCAAAAATAGTTCCGGTTTTTCAAAATATGCCTAATGGCCTTTCAAAGATCAAGACTTTTTTTTACCCAGCAAAATCTTGGCTGTTTCCTTTGTTTCAGCCTGGCTCCCTAGTCTGTATTAGGTGGCTTCTGACGTCACTCTCAGAAATCTGTGCAATGTCTCTGCATGGTGATTAAGACAGCACTGTTACTGATCTCTGCCCTGTGACCTCTGTCTTCTTAAAATTCCACCAGGGATAAACCACTATCTTTTCTCTCCTGAACTTCATAGGACATTGGTTTTCATCTCAAAAAATATTTGGAGGCATTGCTTAAAAAAAGTACAATGTCATCTTTCAGATTCATTTTCCTTGTGAAACTTTTCAGTATTTTTCCACGCTAATCCCCAGCTATGGGCCAATTTCTTCCCATATTCCTCTCAATCACTCTAGTTTTCTAATATTACCTTGCTTCCCTTAATAGACCTAATTTTTTCCACATTCTGTTCTCTCTCTCTCTCTCTTTTATGTGTCTGCCATAGGGCATATGTACTTGCCAGAGAGAGGGAAAGTGAAAAATCTCCCCACCCCCCACCAGAGGAATGGCCATGCCACATTCCCTTCTCCTCCATTCTCCTCTAGGGATTTTGGGCATGCACACACACACACACGTGCCCAGCATGATCTTCAAGCCACTGAGTCCAGGACTCGAACTATGGTCTATCATGTGGGTTAGTGCCTTTACCACACCACCTGCTGTCCCAAACATTCTATTTTCTTAACATGCTCTTTTTGCGTGCACACACACACACACACGTGCCCAGCATGATCTTCAAGCCACTGAGTCCAGGACTCGAACTATGGTCTGTCATGTGGGTTAGTGCCTTTACCACACCACCTGCTGTCCCAAACATTCTATTTTCTTAACATGCTCTTTATCCTTTCTTCATTATTTTCAAAACAACCAACTGTAGCTTCAAACACCCACTTGTTACATATATACTTCGTGCTACTATAAAGTTAAAGAAGGACTTTAAAAAAAAATTTTTTTTGGAGAGGTTTTGCTATAAGGCATGTGCGCTCAACATTTCCCCAACTTCCTCTACTCCCCTCTTTCCAATGAACACTGTGTTAATGAATGATCTCACAAACCACAGTGCCCAAAGAACTTTTTAATTTTTTAAAATTTTTGCCGGAGGGTGCATGTGCTCACCAGAGAGACAGAGAAAGTGAAAATGCAACCCCAATACACACACACACAGATGGCCTTGCCACAATCCTTCCTCCTCCATTCTCCGTTCAGGATTTGGGGTACGTGAGCACACAGGCCTGGAGTATTTTTCAGAACTCTGGGACTTACACTGCATGTTTAGTTGTGTGGATCCAGGCGCCTTAAACACCACGCCGCCAGCTGGCTTTTAAAATCCTGCCTGCCTACTGTAAATCCCCCCTTAGAGGTCGCCAGGGCGCAGCAGCAAGGGAAGAGGTGGAGAGCCCCCCACCACACTTTCCTTAAAGCTGACCACAGTTCTGTTCACTGAATGGTTCTGCACAGCCATTCAGGTCTTGGTCCCACCCAGCCCCAGATGATGCAGATTCCTGGAAATTCACGCCAAAGGGCAGAAGGACAGCCCCTCAGCCACCCGGAGGTGGGACTGCTCAGACACACCTCAATGACTTCTCAGCGAGCTTGGATTTGAAACTTCAAGCACATCCTGGCACCCCCAGGGGTGGAAGAGTCAGCAAAGCACAGGTCATTTGCACCCAGAGGTATATGAGGCCGCACTGAAATGCCTTCCCTCGATTCTGCACCTCAGAATAGTCCTTCCCTGGCTCCACCGCCCTCCCACGACCCCAGGGCACGGCACAGAACAGCAGCTCCCTAAGTCACCTCTCTCCACCCACGAATCTGTCTGCACGTTCTTATTTCTGCCCTGCCTTTCTCCTGCCAGTAACGTCTCTTCTGGGTCACTTGCAAACCTCTAAATCCCACTGGAAATAAGAGCCTCTATTTCTCTTTTTAAAATTTTTTTGTTTATCATTATTTTTTATTTACTTTATTTATTCATTCATTTTAATTTGATCAGAGAGGGACAGAGTGAGAGTGAGAGAGAGAGAGAGAGAAAGTAAGCTGCCAGGTCTGGGACTCGAACAGCAGTCGGCCATGTGGGAGTCCAGCACCTTCAACCACCACGCCACCTGCCGGCTCCAAAAACCTGTATTTCTTTAAGTCTTTGGCAGAAAAGTCCGCTACCTCTCTGGCTTACCTGGGTACCAATCTCTCACCGAGGAACCCAATTTCCCACAAAGCTCCCTGAGGGAAGGGTCCCTAACATCTCACACTCTCACCTGCAGGAAAAACCCAGCTTGCTCAGGCCGACCAAGGATCTGAACCCAGCCAGGCCTGCCTTTGGCTCCAGCCCGGCAAAATGACACTCCACCTGTTGGGCCATTTGCGGCTTGGCCCAATTGAAAACTGACTCAGAGGGACAAGCTGTTCAACTGACCACAAAGAAAGATACTCTAAATTTTTATGCAAATGTGTTTTAAACAGTTTCAAGTTCTACAGAAACTACCAGTATCCTGAAAAACAGTGATTTCTAGAGTTCTTTAAAGGAAAGGATTTGTCTGCTTTGTAATTAGCATATTGTTATTTATATAAAAATAATGGATTCCATTATTCTTAACACAAATTCTGAATTCCAGGGATAATAAAGTTGTACTATTCTGGAAAAGAGACGAAAGGGTAAATAAAATCCTGTTTACTTAAACATGTTTCAGGCAGTGGGTTGCTGAGTGACTTCTAGAAATATTATCAAATTTTTGAAAAATATTTTTCTTATTCCCACAAATGGACGTATTTATTCTCCCTAAAACTGCCTGGGTAGTGGCCTGACGTAACAGCACCGTCAGGACTCTCACGCCCTCTGGAGGCCACACTGCACATGTACACAACCTACGCTGCCTTCTCAGCGAGAAGTGAAACTCTGGGATGGCTCAAGAATCACGCGGGTTATGCTTCTCGCTTCTCCCTTCGAACCATTTCCAAAAACCTGGGCTTTAACAAAATGTAACCTCTGAGTTCAACGTTTTAGACTGGTATCTAACACACACTAGAAAGCACTGACGAGTAGGGGTTACTCACTCAGCACACTCGCTGGCCACGGAGGAGAACTTACTTGCAGGTTGTAGTCCTGTAAAATTTTAACCAAGGAATCTCTCAAATTGGGGATCTCCATTCCTTCCTTAATCCGGTGAATCAGGAGAATTGGGTCAACATGAGTGCCAATGTTATTTAAAAAGCCAGTAATAAATGCTACACAATAACACAGAACAATCAAGAGGTTAGCAATGTTATAAGGCATTTTATTTGCACATAATACAATTTTATACCAGGAATAACTAAAAAAAATTGTTTTCTTTAAAGTAAGTTTAAAACCATTTGAATTTCTGAACTCTCAAGAACTAATCTTCCTCTAATCTTCTAAATTCACAAGAACTAAATTCCCTGAAGGTAGAAACTAAACAAGAAGTGTTTAAAAACAGTTGAACAAATCCCAGACCTAGTGGCTTAAAGCTTACGCTGGGCATATGTACTTGGTGGGCCCAAAATCCCAAGAAGAGGATGGAGAAGAAAAGATTGTGGTGTTGTCATCACCCCCTAGGGGGTGATTTCTCACTTTCTGTCTCTCTGTCCCTCTCTCCAGTGAGCACACATACCCTATAGAAAAAAAACCTTTCTTAAAAAAAACGGGGGGGGGGGGGTGGGGGTTTCTTAAAAAAAATGGGGGGGGGGGTTTGGGACCAGCAGGTGGCATAGTGCTTAAAATGCTGGACTCCCACCTGGTTGACCATGGTTCAAGTCCCTGACCTGGAGTTTAGTTTCTCACTTTCCCTCTCTTTCTCTCTGGTGAGTGCGTGTGCCCTCTAGCAACATTAAAGAAAAATTATAATAATAAATAAAAATTAAATAAATAATTCTTTAAAAAAATACAAATATAGTTTGCATTTCAAAATACAGTTTGCAATTACAAAGGCTCAAGCTGTTTCACACTTTCTCTGGATTTTGAGAAGTAGGCATGTTCTGTGGTTCCATCTTACACACAAGGGAACTGGTGCATTTAATTCATGCAGGCTCATTTGGCTAGTAAGTGAGGAGCCTGAATTAAAAATGAGGTCTGGCCTGGGCCAGACCTTAATTCATAATATATTCTCTTCTAACCACTCTGTCTCTTAGCATCCTTAAACTGTTACTCATCATGCTAAACTAGATTCTTTGTGTTCTCAAGGGTATAAAGCCATTAAAGTCATCTTTGACTTAAGGTAGTTACATGAATATAAAGCCTTCCTACAAAAAAAAAAAGGAGAGGTGGTGAATTTTAAACCTCTATAGTTAGTTTCTGCATTATTTCTATTTCTTCAAAAGGGGGCATAGGTTGCCATTACATGACGGCTTCTGTTGTTTCTTTTAAAAAATGGGAGACCTCGTAGCTGGCAGGTGGCATAGTGATTAATGGTGCTAGACTCCCTCATGGCCAACTGCGGTTCAAGTCCCGGACCTGGTAGCTTGCTTTCTCACTTTCTCTCTCTCTCTCTGTCCCTCTCTGGTCAAATGAAAATAAACAAGTAAATAAAGTTAAATAAAATATTTTTAAAAAATGGGAGACCGCGAGGTCAATGGTCAAGCTGAAGGCCAAGACATATGAACTCCTTGTGCTGCTGCAGTGACAAAACAGGGCGGGAAGGAGAGACTAAATACTTCAACACACACAGTCCCCAGGTAGGGCCAACTCCAAATAAGTTTTATATCTTCGTAAAACAAAACTGGTGTGGGAATATGCTTTCAAAATAAACGCTTCCTGTGAACAAAGTGAAACAAAACCAAGCCAACCCAATTTATTCGACTCGGTTGCAGGGGGTGAAACTCTGTCCTGTGGGGACCCAGCTAATAAGCTGTGTCACCACTTGTGCTTTATCACATTCGGGTAACGCCAAGATGACACGCCTGGCTGTTCTGAACAAGAGACGTGTCAGAAATTGCTAAAACACACCTGGCCTACTTTACTGTAGATAATTCATGTATTTAAAGTTTACTTGAGCAAGAAGAGAGAGAGAGAGAGATGGCCCCCTCAGAGAGTTTGACACTCTAACCTGCCCTCGGCTCCCAGCCCGACCACGGGCCTGCGTGGCTGAGCACTCGGGGAGGTCTGAGGAGTGAACTGGGGACGCCCCCGTGGGCCTGCCTCCCAGAGTGCTGTGCTTTACCACTGTGCCACTGGTCACATGCCACCACATTTTTCATCGAATGTATCTCGAGATAATTCTGAATCTAGACATAGCTGCTACACTGAGATGGAAAAGTTGCAATCGGAGCTGGCTTTTGCTTACGTGGTTTGTCAATGGAGTACAGAATCAGATCTTCCCAGAGTTCTCCGTCATCTTGCTCCTTGGCGAATTCGATCGCTTTATCAACATCGTGTAACTCCTCCATGATCATCTTCAGGGCACTCCGACTATTACCCATTCGGCCTAGGAGGGGTGAGGGAGGGAGCCTGACTGACTTGAAGTGGAAACAGCCTCCTCCCTGTTTCCGCAGGCTGGAAGCTAAGACAGGAGCGTGTGTCTACACAGCAAAGTCCCTCCTGCTTACTGGGCGTTGGCTCTCTGCTGAGGACTCCGTTAGGCACTGCCCGTGAACTACATAATTTAAATGGCACTCTGATCCTATGAGGTATGTTTCTGTTCCACAGAAGAAACAGAAATGTCTGAATTTGAGCCCAGGTCTGTCAGATTCTCACTCCCTTCTGACAGACGTTTCTCAGATTTTCAAACTTTCGCACTCGATACAGTGACGGTGCTTGAAGGCCTTGCCTCTGCAGGTGGTTCTGTCTAACGCTCCTCTGAAGACATCTGTGCCAACTGCAGATTTGGTTATCAGAGGCCTCCGCTTTTCCCATCTCTCCCAAATCTGGGGAAAAGCCTTCCGATAGCCTCGAGAGACGGGCGCATTTACCAAGCAGGTGCCGTGGCTCACTACGCTCACACACTCCGTCCTTTGGCCACTGGCATTTTCATGGTTTGAACGATTTCCTTGAGATTTAGTGCAGTACATGTAGAAAGCTTTAACCCCGGGAGCACAGCACTGCCTGGCTGCGGGCCGCGCCCTTTGCCCTGTTCCCTGGCCTAGGAAACCAGCGAAGGAGTCTTATTCCTCCTCACTGTGGTCAGCCATTACCAACGGAGGGCAGCTAGCTTGTCAACGAGACGATACTCCATTTAATTTTCCTTCCATAGCATTTTGTTTTTCTGAAAAAATATTATTTCCAGAGGGTTGTCTTTAAAAAATAGTTAATCTTTTAATGTGCATAGGATTCTTATGAATATAAGACTACGTCTCTCCTTTTTAGTCTTTAACTGCTTCTAAGATATGACATTATGACAAAATTTATCCCAACGAGATACTTCTCGAGGAGGACACTGGAGGAAGTGGCTGCCGGCCACCTGAGGCTGCGGTTACCATCTGGTAACATGCGGCCCGAAGCACTCCTCCTAGGAAGGCAGTCCTCTAACTGCTCAGACACGGGTTCGCTGCTGAGTGCCCCTGAATCTGCATAGGCATAAATGGGAACGGAAGATCTGGGTTCTTTTCAACAAAGGCCAAAGGAGCCAAGGAGGGTGGGGGCTCTTAGGAGGGACAGGAGTGAGGCAGAGAAGCCCAGCTGGGGCAGACGAGGCCGGGGCAGAGGAGAGACGTGGCACGTGGATGCCAGAGGACACCAACAGAGCCCACAGACACCTTCCTTGCGGTCCCGTGAGCCCCAGTGCTCCCACGCCCGCAGTGCCCTGCGAGGAACAGGAAGACCGGCAGCTCTGTGTCTTGGTAGGCCTGGCACAAAACCTACAGTACCGTGTGTGGGTAGGAGCCAGAGGACCAGGGACGGCTGACAGCTGGGTTACATTTAAAATTTATTTTAATTTCAATGTTTTAATTTAAAAGTTCTCTTTTCTCTCCAAAATCTAATCCTTTGTCACCCAATATCCAATTCCATCCCTTCCCATTATTGAATGATTTTTGAAGATGAAGATTACTTATTTTCTACCAATCTGAGGGTGATAACGGCTGGGAGGAAATTTTAATATAAATGAACTTGTCAACCCGTCCACACTTCATTTTAATGGAAGTGGTGAGGTGGTAACTCGGACGGTTTTGTTTATCCCACATTATCAACGTTACTTCAACAGCATTTGCTCACTCCCTCTTCCTTTTCTATTGTGCTGTAATGTCTGAATGTTTTTATGTATTTAATTCTTATACAAAATAGGCTTAAAGTTTTGTGTTACTTTGGTCTAACATCTATGTCCACTCAAACACACATGAAATCATGTCACCGTTTTCTTAGTTTATGGAGACAAAAACGAATAAAAGCTACTTACTCAGAAGATAAACTGTCTCTTCTACAAAGTTTCTCTGTTGACAGATCTCGAGAGCCTTCAATTAAAACAGACAGGGTAAAAATGAAGCTTACAAGTGTGAAAGGATTTTGCCAGTCCTTTAATAAAAAAGCCAACAAGGAACACTGACTCTCCTCAGGTCTCGCAGGAGCTGCGTGCATTCCCATCTCAGGAGGACACTGGGGCCTACACAATCCACTGGTAACGTCTGTGGGGCAGCTCAGAACATGTGCTGAACAACCACAGAAAACAAGATGCTGACAGAGGACCCACCCATCCCGCTAAGGTTTTTCTCTACGGTTCTCCAGGTTTCTTCACCGCACGGCTTCCCCCCACATCCACAGTCGTGCTTAAACTCCTTCCTTCCACGGGAATATAAGCCCGGGGAAGACTGCTGCTCACTGTGCAGCCTCCTGGCATTAAATACACCACGTACTTGGTAAACATCTGCTGCGTAAGTGAGTACTTGAACTTCCTGGCGATATTTCTATTGTCAACCAACAAGATTTAAAAGTAAACTCTGCTCAAGGATCTGTTAAAGTGAGAGGGAAAAATACATCTGACAATTAGGAAGGATCAAAAAAGAGGAGGCGATGGAGTAAAGAAATGAAGAGCTACACAGATGTCAGCATTTCTGCAGGCAGAGGAAAGAACAGTGTATGCTGGTAAACAACCAGTTTCCAGTGACTTGTACATGTTTGCTACACACCTGCTGGGTGCTCGAGGCCAGGCTGAGCAGAGACACAAGGTGACAGCAGTAACAACATCAGTGTGCCGACACAGGAGGAAGAGGCTCAGCAGCAGTGGCAGCCATGGGTCCACCATGGAAGGTGAGGTCCGGGGAGGACGACAGATACGACAACGCAATGTACCAGGGCTGGGGGAACACGGAAAGAGAGCCACGTGCCTCGAGTAGGGCACTAAACTCATGTGGCCCTCGTGCGAAAAGCTTCCCAGAAGAGATGGCATCTGAACTGGGAGCAATTCGGCGAGAAGACCTCCGCTTGTCCCCTTCTCTGTTGCCTTCTCACTGTGTTCCAGTCCGGTCTCCAACTGCAGCTCGCCCTCCCTGCTCACCTCTCCTCTCTGTCCCCCTGCCTGAAATGTTTCCCTCACTCTCCAGCCCTGGCAAGGACATCACACAAATGTTCCCATGGGCCCTAATTGGCCTAGACCCCAGACACTGACTCCAGGAACCCTCTGCTCACAGCCTCACAGCACTCCATCACTGGGCCAAGGAACCCTGCACCTAATTATTTAACCTCCCGCGTGGGGAGCTTGATGCTGCACGCGATGCCTGGCCCCTAGTATGGGAGCAGTAAATAGTCCTTAAATAAAGGAGCAGGCAGAAAAGGCTTCAGGGAGAAAATAACTGGGTTGCATATTTAGAGTTGTCATTGAAACACAGCCAACCAAGGTTGTTCTAAAAACAAGAACCAAGGACATAAAAAGAGCAGTTCACGTTAATGAGCTCTTTTGATGCAATGATCTGTCCTGGGAAAGAACGGGAGCTAGCGTTAAGACTTCCATTTTTTTACTTCGAATTTTTCTGCGGGCTGTCTATTTTACATCAGTGCCTTTGGCTGGAGATGACCAAAAAAAGCTGACCACAGAGATCAATGTAGCCGAAAAGGAGTAAAGAGACATAAGAAAGAAAAAGAAAAAGCATCGCCTTACTTTAAAATCACAGTGAAACTAGGACAGTGCTTTGAAGTACTTACACCATCTAAATAAGGGTGTGAGGCTGAGGGAACATCACAGTGAGGAAGAAGCCATTCACTCACTCACGAGATCCCCTGTAAAATTAGGTGACAGGGCTAGTTGTTCTCTAAGGTCTTCTTCCCGTTTCTTTCAGAGCAACGTCACTGTCCAGAATTAAAGGAAAACAACCCCCCACACCCAACCTCCCCAGCAGTAGGGGAGCCATGTGACTAACGTCCACCATGGAGCTGAAGAACATTCGGAGAAGAGCAGCTTCTGGAACATTCCTCTGAAGCACGGTGACTGAACCCGCCCTTCCTTATTGGTAGGCCTCTCACCCAATCTGTTTCTGGGAATGTGGATGGCACCACCGTATGTCACCAGGTCAAGGTCACGGAGAGTGGAGGAAAAATGGGGAAGAGCTCTGATCTGACCCTGGGGCATGCCACCCCAGCAGGGCCACTCCGAGGAGGCTTCCATGAGACAGTGGACTAAATGGCTACTCTGCTTAAGCCAAGATGATTCTGGAGATTTTATCACTCTCAGCTGAACCTAATCCTAGCTAACACCTAGAAAATCCCAACCGTTCCCATTAAGAGCCTGGTTTCCTACGTGTCCCTACACTGCCGCACCTGTCAATCACCATGACACACCAGGGACCTCTGCTACCAACTCTTCAGCAGCCACACCACCACAGAGACGGGGCATGCCTGTGACAAGGCAGCAGCATGGGAAAGGGCCGACAACCCGAAGTCAGGGGACCTGGCTATTCTAGCCAAAAGTTAGAGAAGCCAACCGAGCGCCCAGAATTCTGCTGGTGCCACAGATACAGACGGACGGGTGGTTAGTCTAGTGGGACCACGCCACGTTACAGGAAGACGGGGCACTGTAATAGGAGCGGCCGAGTAAGAGGCCGAACGATGGCTGCTACAGAACTCAGCAGAGTTTATTACTAGCGGGATCCACGAGTCAGTTCAGTACGTGGAAATACACTTAAACGTTAAAGTACCACTCGAAAGTTTCAAACAGAACTGTCACCTCCCCCCTCCTGTGGGCATTTCAGAATGCTTGAGAAGATGCTTGTCTCAAACCACAAAGACAGTTTGAAGTTTGAAGTTTCACCTGAGTTGTCCAAGGCAGTAATCACAAATTTAAATCAATTACAACAAAATCAAATTAAAATTCAGTTCCTTGGTCTCATTAGCCACAGTCAAATATTCAATAGTGGGGTCAGCAGGTGGCATGGTAGCTAGGGCACTAGACTCCCACATGGACAACCACAGTTTGAGTCCTGGTGGCTTGCTTTCTCACTTCCCCCCTTTCTCTCTCTGGTCAAATTTAAAAACGAATTGGGACCAGCAGTTAGCATAATGGCTAAGTTGCTGGATTCCCATGTAGTTGACTGTGGTTTGAGTCCTGGACCCAGTGGCTTAAAACTCACGCCAGGCACGTGTGCATGCATGCCCAAGATCCCAAGAGGAGAATGGAGGAGAAGGGATTGCGGCGTGGCCGTCCCCCCTGGGGGGGAGTGATTTCTCACTTTCTGTCTGTCTGGTGAGCGCATGTGCTCTTTAACAAAAACCTCTCCAAAAAACAAACAAAACAAAACAAAAATTAAAAACTAATAGTAATAAATAAAATTAAACAAATAATTCCTGAAAAATAAAAACAAATACTCAATAGTGACAAGTGGCTTGCATGCTGAAGAACCTAATTCCAGACCATCACACAGGACAGCGATGCGGTGTGTCCTCGTACAAGCTAGCAGCAATGACACTCAAGTGGAAGCAGTGTTTGCAGGCAGGTTCGAAGTTAGGAATGGCCGGCATGCAAGCAGATCCGTTCAAAGTTCCTCTCAGGCTCTTAGATTTAAATGCCACAGATTTTTTTTTTAAATGTTTTATGACTAGTTTCTAACAGTATCAATGATCCTTCTCTCACTAATGAGAAAGCAGAGAACCCAGCTATCTCTAGAAATTTGAGTATAAAAAGAGCGGATTCTGGGACAGTTTCCTGTTATTGACCAGATGCGGCAAACAAGCGTGTTTCCTCCCTTTAGACTCCTGGATGTTCCCGGACCTCGGTGCTCCCTCTAGAGGGAGGAGAAGGGAGACCAAGACTTTTAAGACAGTACACAAATACACAATTCACACTAGAGCAGGGTTACAGAAACGGAGTAACACGTGATGCGAGTACTACATTTTAATTCTCCTTTTCCTGATTTAAAGTAACGAACAGGTTAGAAATCTGAATGTAACGACAGAAACTTCATCAACTATAAATTAAGTCATGATTTTTATCTAGCCTTGACCCTGTCATCTTTTATACCAACTTCTCATTATATTCCTTAAATGAAAATGTAAAAGCTTTGCATTTCTCAGTGCTATCCCTTCAATTTCATAAATACTGCCACCTTGTGAATGCTATTAGATATGAGAGAGAGCATAAATTCAGGTATAAAGATGTCAAAACCATAAAGCTGATACAATGCTTTTAACTAGTCCATGCACAAATACATCCAATTTATAAAATGAGAACTAGCTGCCTCATGGCCACGTCTAAAAATTACATAAATGGACTTTAAAAGTTCATGAAAAATGAATTAAAGTATATTTTGGTCAGAAAAAAATGAGTTTTTTCATGACACACGTTTTCCATAAACTTTCTTAAGATCCCACACAGAAGGGCAGTTTAACAGTTTTTTTTTAAAAATGTCTTTTATGATGCTTGTAATACTAAGAAATACATTATCTCTTCTTCTTCTTCTTATTATTTTTTAAGAGAGATTTTTGCTATAGGGCACGTGTACTGGCCAGAAACAAAGAGACAGAGAGACAGAAAGCAAGAAATCACACCCCCACCCCCAGAAGGGATGGCCATGTCACAGTCCCTTCTCCTCCATTCTCTTCTAGGGATTTTGGACACGTACGCACATGTGCCTGGAGTGAGTTTTAAGCTGCTGGTCCAGGACTTGAACCATGGTCAACTATGTGGGAGTCCAGCGACATAATCATTATGCTATCTGCTGGTCTCTATTATTATTATTATTATTTTAATTAACTTTTTAAACCTGAAAAAATGATTCCTCACCATAATGGAAGAAATATGGGACCTAGAGTTAAGAGATTCGGGTTCCTAATATGGGCCCTTTATCTTATGAACTCTGGGCTTTGGGCCTCGATTCCCTAAGACTTTGCTTATCATATATAAAATGACACTGTCCCTCTAACTGCACTTTATAGAGGTTACAGGAAATGAGGTCCATGAAAGCAGAATACAAAATACAAAAGAAAAAATTCAAAACAAAAACCAGGATGAATTTTTATTGTCAGGCCGGCCAGTGGTATGGTAGTTAAAGTGGCTGGATCCCATATAGACAACTATGCAGTTCAAGTCCCAGAGCCAGCAGCTTGAAAAACATGCTGGGCATGTATATGTGCGTGCCCATAATCCCAAGACATGAATGGAAAAGAAGGGACTGCAGCATGGCCATCCCTCAGAGGATGCTTCTCACTTTCCCTCTCTCTTGCACTCTTCCTCTCTCTCTGTTTCTCTCTCTCTCTTGGATGAGTGCATGCGCCCTACAACAAACTTAAAACAGAAAAAATATTTTTTTGTTAGAGAAATTTTTGCTACAGGACACATGCATTTGCCAGAGAGACAGGAAGTGAGAAATCACCCCTAGGGGGATGGCCACACCACAGTTCCTTCTCCTCCATTCTTCTCTCAGGATCTTGGGCACACATGCACACACATCCAGTGTGAGTTTAAGCCACTGGGTCTGGGACTCAAACCATGGTCGACTACGTGGGAATTTCGTAATGTAACCATTATGCCATCTGCTGGTCCTGCTATGGTTAATTTTTCAATTTAAGAATTGCAGTGATTTCTGGGACCAGCAGATAGCGTAATGGCTACATCACTGGACTCCCATGTAGTAGACTGTGATTCGAGTCCTGAACCCAGTGGCTTAAACTCACGACGGGCGCATGTGCGTGCGTGCGTGCGTGCCTAAGATCCCAAAAGGAGAATGGAGAAGAAGGGATTGTGGCATGGCCGTCCCCACTGGGGAGTGATTTCTTGCTTTCTGTCTCTCTCTGTCTTTCTAGCGAGCACATACCTCTAAATAAATAAATAAATAAATACATACATACATACATACATACATACATACACACACACACACACACACACACACACACACAAATTGCAGCAATTCCAAATCCTGCACTTGACTCTGGAAAACGATGTCTCCAAAGCATTTCTGATGTGATGTCAGGATCTCTACCCAGTTTGGGGCCAAGTATTACTGACTGTATGGTATTTATCAATTCAAAGTAAGGTTCATCTGGATTCTTGAAGATTTCAACCAGCTGCCAATTTTAAATCACCCCTTATTTCAACAATTGTAGCAAAGGCAGGCAACCAGGTATGAGGAGGAATAACTACTATCCTGCCAGAAATGAATTATACACAAGAATGGGTCACCATGCCCTGAATACGCCTCTAACACCTTAACACTCTGCATGTTATCAATCGACTTCTTTATGCATATTGCTTATGGGTTAAATAGTTTTTATTGACATTTTGTTGATTCACTGGACTGAAAGGCATTTGCTATCACTACTATCCTTTCTTAAATGGTGAGACATTTGTCATAGCAGACAGCATTAAACGGTACCAAGAACTAATGGATGCAATCAGCCTTAATTCTGCTCAGCCTTGGGGCACACATAGGAAATATCACAGACAGTTTTCAAACAGGAGTGTTATAAGGCTGACTGGTTCAGTCTGGCACTAAGACCTGTGCGTAATTCTCTCACTCATCCCCACACTTGTGATGTGGTTCTTGCCAACGTCTACTGTTTTCTGGGTTCTAGGCTTATAAAATGAACGGAGACAGACTCCTTATCGTTGAAGGATTTACAGGTAAGTAGAAGAGAAACTAGTAAAGGGGTCATTATAAGGGAATTACAGCGTGTGGAAACACAGATCAGCAGAAAGCGGCAACTTAGAGCAGAACAGGGGCGGGACCTACGCTATCGGGACCAGACCTGAGTCCTGACGGCCACTACGCGGGTGGCATCGTGCATTCTGTGACTCCTGTCAGTGCTTCTAACCTTGGGAACAGACTCGGGACCCTAGCATCACTCTGGCTTGATGCTGGACTGAGCCTGAGGCTCTCTGGGTTTAACCTTCTTTATAATTAAGCCTGTGACAGAAATATCTGAGCTCCTCACCAAATCTAATCCCGCAGGACCTCCTCTTTCCATCAGAACACCCCAGCAAACCTTTGCTCTGACAGCAACAGTGTTCCCCTTGGACAGGGATAGACAGACAGAGACAGGAAGGCAAGAAGTTCAAAGAGCTCACCCTCAAGGACAACATCTTCACCAGAATCCTGTAAGCCAGAGAATCAATCTTACCTTTTCAAGCGGGCAATGGGTACTGTCCCGGAGGAAGGGCAGTAGGTTGGGCCGGTCGTACTCGGCGTACAGACTGATCTGTTTCTCATGGTAGCGCTGCCCCTTGTGATGGTCCCTCTTGAAAAGCTTATGCAAATACTAGAAGGAACAAAGAATATTAAAATAAGAAAACCAAGAGTATCAAAATAAGAAAAGCACTACCGGTCATGGTTGCTACTCTCAGTTCCACACGGCCCCCATGGACAAGCTGGGAGAGCAGTCCTGGGAAAGACCTCGAGGTGATGGGCGACAGGACAGCTTTGGGAAGACACGGGGATTCCAACGCTCTTACAGAAGGGCCCTGGTGAGTGGCCCCCACTGACCAACTCCATGACCGGGGGCAAGGCTTACCATCCCTGCCGAAAAGCTCATGGGCTGTTGTGAGGATTAAGTGAGTTAGTCCTTGTAAATCACACGGACCTCGCCTGCCGTGCACTGAGCACGATGAAACGGTATCTCATCACCTCTGCCCCGCCACGGAAACGAGATGCCTCATTAGTGGCGTCTTAGAGGACAGAAATTCCCTTGTCTTGTATAAAAGGGAGCAGAGGAGTGGGAAAAGCCAGGTGCTTCTTAACCAAGCAGCCAGGGCACTAGTTTTCACACACTCAGCCCCTCCTCAGTCGCGTCTCACTGAGACCTGCGTTTGCGGGAAAATGCCGCGTACACAGGGAAAGCCACAGCCGCCCTCCGGGAAATCTAGGATAAAGGCCTCAATGGCACAGCCACCAGGTCTTCACGAGAGACGTGGGAGTAGCACTGTCAGGGGAGGGACCAAAACAGGCTGTGCCCCAAGTGCTTCGTGGCCCCAGATGGAGTGGCTACGTGGTACTTCCTTAGCAGAGAACTTGTCTGGCGGGGAACCACTGGCTTTGGTCGCCATTTCTGCCGTGATTATATGAAAGGCAGTCTATCATACAGGAGTATGTGCTATACCCTCAGGCACAGGGATGAGGACGTGACCGGCAGTGTCCCTTGCCTCTGATCTGTCACATACACTGTTAATTTAGTAACTACAGAACAGTTTGGGGTCAAACCCCCGACCTGAGAACTAAGCTTTTTGCAGTTCACTCCAGCACCTTCACACCAGTACTTGAAGGGGCACACCCCCCGATCCAGTCAGAAGGGCAAAGGAGGATGGCCGTCATGCTCACCACGTGCTGCAGCTCTGGTCTGTCTTCCAACTCTTCCACCACCTTTTTAATCTAGAGGGAAAAAAATTAAACTTAAGAAATAAACAAATACAAACACGGTTGCAAAATGATCAGATCAAAATCTGTTTCCTTTATGGCTGCAGTGGTCCCAGAATCTGGTAACACAGATTATAAACAAAAGATACTCACTGAAATTTTATCTTCATTGTCCAAAAGCATATCAACAGCTTTCTGAAATAGGAAAGAAGGAGCCAGTCATTAAAATCGGCTCTGTAGGGAGAGCATGCATGTGGCTACCTCGGGTCAGGTGGGACGGCTCGTTTTCTCTACTGCAGGAGCCCCTCAGCTTTCCAGTGGCCCTGATGAAAATGACACTTGTAAGGAAAGGCCTTTTCAAATGGGTCTCAACCTGAGGCCCATGTTTCGCGTAGTACTAGAACACAGCACCTTGCTCTAATTTAGTAAATACAAAACATCTCGACAATACATTCGAGGCCCCTTGACATCTCAGATACCTTTGGAAGTTTCCATGTGCCTCATCACCAGCACCATGACATGAGCCTTACTTCACCTAAACCTGGACCAAGTCTCCCTAGGCGCTTCCACAGATGCAAGGAGACACGAAGAGGATGAGAGCCACAAAAAGACCAAGATCCCCACAGCTTCTCACTGAGGTAAAACCTGGGAACTTCCAGAACTGACGATTAGCTGTCCTTCACATTCATAAACAAGCGCGCTGTCCTGTCTCAGGGAACCAGGAAGCGAGATGATCAACGGAGCGTCCCACCGGACACCTGGTCCTGCCTTGACTTGCTGGCCTAGTGACGGGCACCAAAAGCTGAGTTTGCTCTCCAGAAAACGAGGACGCTGCAACAGACCAACCCTGATGTCGCCTCTTATTGAGGAAAGTTCCATGTCCTTTTCAAAAATCTTCTTTGTTGTTTCATTTTACGTTTATTTATGTTACATTCATTCGCTGTGTATCATCACAGCATACAAAATGAGTGTTCCCATCTAGAATTGCACACACTGGCTCAGTCAAGGATATTACCATGGATGTTATCGATAATAAGTGAGTTTCCATTTCTTGCTTCTTACATACTTTGCTCCCTCCCTCCTTGGTTCCCTCCCTCTCACCTTCTATGGCAATTAGCTTCAGCTCATTGCTCTTTTTTTCACAGCTACATAAGCAAAACTAGGCTCTGGAGACACATGGTGGGGTGGGCATGGGGAAAGGCAAGTCATTTTATACAGGCATCTCATCCTCTACCAGAGAAGCAGACCCCTCTCCCCGAATTTCCTTGGAACTGCATAATTCTTTTTGTAAAGCTACAGTACCTGAAGATTTGACTCATTTAAAAAAAAAAAATAGTAAGGGCTAAAACATCTTTGAGAAAAAAGAGGTAGTTCTAGCTTCTGTCTAGATCAAATTTAAGTTTGTGGAGACTAACATACAAAAAAATGCCTTTTAAGGACCAAGCGTTGGCATAATGGCTATGTCGCTAGACTCCCATGTAGTTGACCACAGTTCGAGTCCTGGTGGCTTAAACAGGCACTGGGTGCATGTACGTGCATGCCCAAGATCGTGAGAGGAGAATGGAGGAGAAGGGGTTGCGGCGTGGCCATCTCCCTGGTGGGTGATTTCTCACTTTTTGTTTCTCTGTCTGTCTGTCTCTGTCTTTCCGGTGAGCACATGCACCCTACAGTAAAAACCTCTTTAAAAAAAATGCCTTTTAGTAAAATACAATTGAAAATACATGAATCCTTTTAGAATCTTAGGGTTCTCCCTTTTTATTTATCTAAAATTTCAATTTTCTAAATAAGAACTCAGTACTTTATGAACCTCGTTAGCTCTATCACCAACACTTATAACTAGATTATTTTTCATGTGCTCACACACACAGATGTGCACACAACTGCATGCACAACTGTAAAAGTTCCACATGAAATTACAATTGCTTTTATAAAACAATCACACATCAAGAAAAAGATTTCCAAATGCCATCTCCTCAAATGACATCATCCGGAGAATTCTGAGTATGATGAGCCTACAGACAAGCCATGGGATTCATTTATCAACCCAGCAGCTGACAGATGTCTAATTACAATAAATTGGAATATAACTATATATTATATAATTAATTACATAATAAAAATTAACTTTATAATTTATTAGTACTAAAATAAGGAATACGTTACCTCTGAATCAAAATCCATTAACAAAACAATTTTATCCTTGATAGAACTGAAAAGATTATGCTTGTGGATCAACTGGAAAACATCTTTATGTCTTAAAGTCAGGTATATTTCCAGGGCATTGCCATAGTTTTTGTCATAGGTGTACCTGGTAACACAAAATTGTTACAATAATATTCATCAAGAGCTCCAATTATTAATAAAACACACATACACTCAGGTCATATTTTACACCATTAAAAGCAGACACACGGGGACCAGCAGATGGAGTAATGGTTAGGCTGCTGGACTCCCACACGGTCGACTGCAGTTCAGTTCCCAGACCTGGCGGCTTAAAACTTGCACCGGAATGTGTGCGTGTGTGCCCAAACTCCAGAGAGAAGAATGAAGAATAGACTGCGGCATGGCCATCCCCCCGGGGTGTGATTTATCACTTTCTGTCAATCTGTCGTTCTCCGCTCTCTGTCTCTGTGGTGAGTGCACACGCCCTATAGCAAAATCTCTCTAAAAACAAAACAAATGAAACAAGACTGAAACACTTGTCCAGAGAGGAAAGTTACCCTTATTTCAAAAGATAGTTCTTGAGATTAAAGTATACATGACCAATGTTTTTCTTTTCCTCACACTAAAATTTCAGAAAACTTACCGTATTCAAGTGCTAAAACTTCCTTTATTGGGAGTTCAGTCTCAAAGTTTAGACAGAAATCCAGACATTAGACAAAGAAACTATTTTCCAGAATGAAGGAAATTCTCATTTCAGTAACTGAAAACTCAGTTAAAAGTCGTACGAGCAGCATTCAGGTGATGAACAGATCATACCCGAAAGCTGATTTGTACGGGGGCTGCATAGAGCCGAAGTGTGCTTTTCTGTGGGAACGAAGGTTTCCACGTTATAGGCCCTCGCCAGCTCTGAAGCTGCACTGTTGGCCCATTATTAACCGCACTTCAGAAGCCGAGGGGCATCTGGAGCCATGTTTCCTAGAGATGACCATTAGTGCTCCAACTGCAAAAGCCACAAACACAACCTCCTCTGTGCAAAGCCCAACACAGGCATGGGCTCCGGGCCGTCTTAGTGGACCTCCCTTGTCAGAAGATGGGAGGTGACAGAAGTGGTGTGAGATGGAAGGAATGCTTCACAGGGGCTGAAGCAGGAGCAGTCTTCCTGAATAGACTTGCAGTGTCCTTTTTTTTGTCTTTTTTTTTTTTTTTTAATTTTTACATTAGAGAGATTTTTTGCTATAGGGTGTGTATGCTTGCTGGAAAGACAGAGAGAAACAGAGACAGAAAACGAGAAGTCACCTCCCCGGGCATACACTCACACACACACATACACACCTAGTGTGAGTTCTAAGCTGCGGGACTGGGACTCGAACTGTGGTTGATTATGTGTGAGTCCAGCGACATAACCATTACGCCATCTGCTGGTCCCACCCAGTGGTATACTTCTGTTTCCCTAGACTGACGCTCCTTGGAGGGCACAAGTGTCTCTGAGCTACCTCTGTATTACAGGCATCCAGCAGAAAGCCGGGTCACTAGAAGTGCCCAATAAGTATGAGAAACATTAACCAAGTTTCCATCTTCTGAGCCTGGATTCAGCTCCATGCTTAAATGACATCTCATTTAAAGCTTAAAATGATTCTCCAAGGAATTGTTACCTCTGTTGTTACAGAGTCTGATTTTGGGGAGGTAACTGATTCGAAGATCTGAGGTTAACAGAATCCAGTGCCTCATTCCCTGAGAAACCACTTTTTGCTTAAATGCTCTAAAACCTGGCACCCCCCGCCCCTACTGCTGCCATGTGCTGTGGGCCAGGGCCCCCTCCCTGGGAAGCAGGGCACGTTACAACCGCTCAGCAGCATACTCGGCCCTGACCGTCTCGCTGTGCACGTCAGGCGTACGAAAGCTTTTTAGAGCGATGATGGGAAATGGCGTAAAAGGTTTCCTCCCCGTTCACAGTCTGCCAAATCTGAAGTCTGAAAACCTCCCGTGTGGACCGATGAGGAAAAAGCAGTACTCAGACACACTCACAATTCTGCCAGGGTCTTCAGTAACGTCTTGTTCTGACTGTCTTTCTTCAGATGATCCCGGACGGCTTGAACTATTACTGAGTTGTTATACAGATCTCCTGGCCATTCTCGAACCAACGTGGCAAATCCCTAACCAAGGGGCAAGAAAGAGAAAGAGAACACTTCACATGGCTAACAGTCCAAATATTAACTGATGCTTGAAAGTACTCATGCGACGGACCTAGTGGTTTATGATTACGACTTTGGTCATAAACAGTTCATCCATTTCTGGATGAGGACGTGGGAGGGCAGGGAGAATTACTGTATGAATAATCTCCACAGGACAGTCCTGGGACAGTGGAAGGGCCATCCGCTCCTGCCCTTCTCTTTACAAATGCACGAGTAGGAAGGCACTCGGCTGCTTCCCTAGAGCACCACTGAACAGTGTGAACTGTGGGCCTTCTCGTCGCAGGCCACCTACACCACCTGGATGACATTATCGCCAGTCACAGACACCATCTCGGCAGGGACGCTCCCCACCCAACAGGTCGTGCCACCGAGCACTGTGCAACACGACCGTGCACAGCAGCCCTGCCCGGCACACGCTGCCCCCGGGGGGAGATCGGCTGCCCATCTAGCCTTG